>NC_138778.1:194318513-194683513 GCF_965119305.1 Pelophylax lessonae | reverse complement strand
CTATACAGACTGGAGTCATGGACGAATGGGGGAATCTACTATACAGACTGGAGTCATAGATGAATGGGGGAATCTGCTATACAGACTGGAGACATAGATGAATGGAGGAATCTACTATACAGACTGGAGACATAGATGAATGGGGGAATCTACTATACAGACTGGAGACATAGATGAATGGGGGAATGTACTATACAGACTGGAGTCATAGATGAATGGAGGAATCTACTATACAGACTGGAGACATAGATGAATGGAGGAATGTACTATACAGACTGGAGACATAGATGAATGGGGGAATCTACTATACAGACTGGAGTCATAGATTAATGGGGAATCTACTATACAGACTGGAGACATAGATGAATGGGGGAATCTACTATACAGACTGGAGACATAGATGAATGGGGGAATCTACTATACAGACTGGAGACATAGATGAATGGGGGAATCTACTATACAGACTGGAGACATAGATGAATGGGGGAATCTACTATACAGACTGGAGTCATAGATGAATGGGGGAATCTACTATACAGACTGGAGACATAGATGAATGGGGGGGATGTACTATACAGACAGGAGACATAGATGAATGGGGGAATGTACTATACAGACTGGAGTCATAGATGAATGGGGGAATGTACTATACAGACTGGAGTCATAGATGAATGGGGGAATCTACTATACAGACTGGAGGCATAGATGAATGGGGAATGTACTATACAGACAGGAGACATAGATGAATGGGGGAATCTACTATACAGACTTGAATCATAGATGCATGGGGGAATCTACTATACAGACTGGAGATATAGATGAATGGGGGAATGTACTATACAGACTGGAGACATAGATGAATGGGGGAATCTACTATACAGACTGGAGTCATAGATGCATGGGGGAATCTACTATACAGACTGGAGACATAGATGAATGGGGGAATCTACTATACAGACTGGAGATATAGATGAATGGGGAATGTACTATACAGACTGGAGACATAGATGAATGGGGGAATCTACTATACAGACTGGAGATATAGATGAATGGGGAATGTACTATACAGACTGGAGACATAGATGAATGGGGGAATCTACTATACAGACTGGAGTCATAGATGAATGGGGGAATCTACTATACAGACTGGAGATATAGATGAATGGGGAATCTACTATACAGACTGGAGACATAGATGAATGGGGGAATGTACTATACAGACTGGAGATATAGATGAATGGGGAATGTACTATACAGACTGGAGTCATGGACGAATGGGGGAATCTACTATACAGACTGGAGTCATAGATGAATGGGGGAATCTGCTATACAGACTGGAGACATAGATGAATGGAGGAATCTACTATACAGACTGGAGACATAGATGAATGGGGGAATCTACTATACAGACTGGAGACATAGATGAATGGGGGAATGTACTATACAGACTGGAGTCATAGATGAATGGAGGAATCTACTATACAGACTGGAGACATAGATGAATGGAGGAATGTACTATACAGACTGGAGACATAGATGAATGGGGGAATCTACTATACAGACTGGAGAAATAGATGAATGGGGGAATCTACTATACAGACTGGAGTCATAGATTAATGGGGAATCTACTATACAGACTGGAGACATAGATGAATGGGGGAATCTACTATACAGACTGGAGACATAGATGAATGGGGGAATCTACTATACAGACTGGAGTCATAGATGAATGGGGGAATCTACTATACAGACTGGAGACATAGATGAATGGGGGGGATGTACTATACAGACAGGAGACATAGATGAATGGGGGAATGTACTATACAGACTGGAGTCATAGATGAATGGGGGAATGTACTATACAGACTGGAGTCATAGATGAATGGGGGAATCTACTATACAGACTGGAGGCATAGATGAATGGGGAATGTACTATACAGACAGGAGACATAGATGAATGGGGGAATCTACTATACAGACTTGAATCATAGATGTATGGGGGAATCTACTATACAGACTGGAGATATAGATGAATGGGGGAATGTACTATACAGACTGGAGACATAGATGAATGGGGGAATCTACTATACAGACTGGAGTCATAGATGCATGGGGGAATCTACTATACAGACTGGAGTCATAGATGAATGGGGGAATGTACTATACAGACTGGAGTCATAGATGAATGGAGGAATCTACTATACAGACTGGAGACATAGATGAATGGAGGAATGTACTATACAGACTGGAGACATAGATGAATGGGGGAATCTACTATACAGACTGGAGTCATAGATTAATGGGGAATCTACTATACAGACTGGAGACATAGATGAATGGGGGAATCTACTATACAGACTGGAGACATAGATGAATGGGGGAATCTACTATACAGACTGGAGTCATAGATGAATGGGGGAATCTACTATACAGACTGGAGACATAGATGAATGGGGGGGATGTACTATACAGACAGGAGACATAGATGAATGGGGGAATGTACTATACAGACTGGAGTCATAGATGAATGGGGGAATGTACTATACAGACTGGAGTCATAGATGAATGGGGGAATCTACTATACAGACTGGAGGCATAGATGAATGGGGAATGTACTATACAGACAGGAGACATAGATGAATGGGGGAATCTACTATACAGACTTGAATCATAGATGCATGGGGGAATCTACTATACAGACTGGAGATATAGATGAATGGGGGAATCTACTATACAGACTGGAGACATAGATGAATGGGGGAATGTACTATACAGACTGGAGTCATAGATGAATGGAGGAATCTACTATACAGACTGGAGACATAGATGAATGGAGGAATGTACTATACAGACTGGAGACATAGATGAATGGGGGAATCTACTATACAGACTGGAGTCATAGATTAATGGGGAATCTACTATACAGACTGGAGACATAGATGAATGGGGGAATCTACTATACAGACTGGAGACATAGATGAATGGGGGAATCTACTATACAGACTGGAGTCATAGATGAATGGGGGAATCTACTATACAGACTGGAGACATAGATGAATGGGGGGGATGTACTATACAGACAGGAGACATAGATGAATGGGGGAATGTACTATACAGACTGGAGTCATAGATGAATGGGGGAATGTACTATACAGACTGGAGTCATAGATGAATGGGGGAATCTACTATACAGACTGGAGGCATAGATGAATGGGGAATGTACTATACAGACAGGAGACATAGATGAATGGGGGAATCTACTATACAGACTTGAATCATAGATGCATGGGGGAATCTACTATACAGACTGGAGATATAGATGAATGGGGGAATGTACTATACAGACTGGAGACATAGATGAATGGGGGAATCTACTATACAGACTGGAGTCATAGATGCATGGGGGAATCTACTATACAGACTGGAGACATAGATGAATGGGGGAATCTACTATACAGACTGGAGATATAGATGAATGGGGAATGTACTATACAGACTGGAGACATAGATGAATGGGGGAATCTACTATACAGACTGGAGATATAGATGAATGGGGAATGTACTATACAGACTGGAGACATAGATGAATGGGGGAATCTACTATACAGACTGGAGTCATAGATGAATGGGGGAATCTACTATACAGACTGGAGATATAGATGAATGGGGAATCTACTATACAGACTGGAGACATAGATGAATGGGGGAATGTACTATACAGACTGGAGATATAGATGAATGGGGAATGTACTATACAGACTGGAGTCATGGACGAATGGGGGAATCTACTATACAGACTGGAGTCATAGATGAATGGGGGAATCTGCTATACAGACTGGAGACATAGATGAATGGAGGAATCTACTATACAGACTGGAGACATAGATGAATGGGGGAATCTACTATACAGACTGGAGACATAGATGAATGGGGGAATGTACTATACAGACTGGAGTCATAGATGAATGGAGGAATCTACTATACAGACTGGAGACATAGATGAATGGAGGAATGTACTATACAGACTGGAGACATAGATGAATGGGGGAATCTACTATACAGACTGGAGAAATAGATGAATGGGGGAATCTACTATACAGACTGGAGTCATAGATTAATGGGGAATCTACTATACAGACTGGAGACATAGATGAATGGGGGAATCTACTATACAGACTGGAGACATAGATGAATGGGGGAATCTACTATACAGACTGGAGTCATAGATGAATGGGGGAATCTACTATACAGACTGGAGACATAGATGAATGGGGGGGATGTACTATACAGACAGGAGACATAGATGAATGGGGGAATGTACTATACAGACTGGAGTCATAGATGAATGGGGGAATGTACTATACAGACTGGAGTCATAGATGAATGGGGGAATCTACTATACAGACTGGAGGCATAGATGAATGGGGAATGTACTATACAGACAGGAGACATAGATGAATGGGGGAATCTACTATACAGACTTGAATCATAGATGTATGGGGGAATCTACTATACAGACTGGAGATATAGATGAATGGGGGAATGTACTATACAGACTGGAGACATAGATGAATGGGGGAATCTACTATACAGACTGGAGTCATAGATGCATGGGGGAATCTACTATACAGACTGGAGACATAGATGAATGGGGGAATCTACTATACAGACTGGAGACATAGATGAATGGGGGAATGTACTATACAGACTGGAGTCATAGATGAATGGAGGAATCTACTATACAGACTGGAGACATAGATGAATGGAGGAATGTACTATACAGACTGGAGACATAGATGAATGGGGGAATCTACTATACAGACTGGAGTCATAGATTAATGGGGAATCTACTATACAGACTGGAGACATAGATGAATGGGGGAATCTACTATACAGACTGGAGACATAGATGAATGGGGGAATCTACTATACAGACTGGAGTCATAGATGAATGGGGGAATCTACTATACAGACTGGAGACATAGATGAATGGGGGGGATGTACTATTCAGACAGGAGACATAGATGAATGGGGGAATGTACTATACAGACTGGAGTCATAGATGAATGGGGGAATGTACTATACAGACTGGAGTCATAGATGAATGGGGGAATCTACTATACAGACTGGAGGCATAGATGAATGGGGAATGTACTATACAGACAGGAGACATAGATGAATGGGGGAATCTACTATACAGACTTGAATCATAGATGCATGGGGGAATCTACTATACAGACTGGAGATATAGATGAATGGGGGAATGTACTATACAGACTGGAGACATAGATGAATGGGGGAATCTACTATACAGACTGGAGTCATAGATGCATGGGGGAATCTACTATACAGACTGGAGACATAGATGAATGGGGGAATCTACTATACAGACTGGAGATATAGATGAATGGGGAATGTACTATACAGACTGGAGACATAGATGAATGGGGGAATCTACTATACAGACTGGAGATATAGATGAATGGGGAATGTACTATACAGACTGGAGACATAGATGAATGGGGGAATCTACTATACAGACTGGAGTCATAGATGAATGGGGGAATCTACTATACAGACTGGAGATATAGATGAATGGGGAATCTACTATACAGACTGGAGACATAGATGAATGGGGGAATGTACTATACAGACTGGAGATATAGATGAATGGGGAATGTACTATACAGACTGGAGTCATGGACGAATGGGGGAATCTACTATACAGACTGGAGTCATAGATGAATGGGGGAATCTGCTATACAGACTGGAGACATAGATGAATGGAGGAATCTACTATACAGACTGGAGACATAGATGAATGGGGGAATCTACTATACAGACTGGAGACATAGATGAATGGGGGAATGTACTATACAGACTGGAGTCATAGATGAATGGAGGAATCTACTATACAGACTGGAGACATAGATGAATGGAGGAATGTACTATACAGACTGGAGACATAGATGAATGGGGGAATCTACTATACAGACTGGAGACATAGATGAATGGGGGAATCTACTATACAGACTGGAGTCATAGATTAATGGGGAATCTACTATACAGACTGGAGACATAGATGAATCGGGGAATCTACTATACAGACTGGAGACATAGATGAATGGGGGAATCTACTATACAGACTGGAGTCATAGATGAATGGGGGAATCTACTATACAGACTGGAGACATAGATGAATGGGGGGGATGTACTATACAGACAGGAGACATAGATGAATGGGGGAATGTACTATACAGACTGGAGTCATAGATGAATGGGGGAATGTACTATACAGACTGGAGTCATAGATGAATGGGGGAATCTACTATACAGACTGGAGGCATAGATGAATGGGGAATGTACTATACAGACAGGAGACATAGATGAATGGGGGAATCTACTATACAGACTTGAATCATAGATGCATGGGGGAATCTACTATACAGACTGGAGATATAGATGAATGGGGGAATGTACTATACAGACTGGAGACATAGATGAATGGGGGAATCTACTATACAGACTGGAGTCATAGATGCATGGGGGAATCTACTATACAGACTGGAGACATAGATGAATGGGGGAATCTACTATACAGACTGGAGACATAGATGAATGGGGGAATCTACTATACAGACTGGAGATATAGATGAATGGGGAATGTACTATACAGACTGGAGACATAGATGAATGGGGGAATCTACTATACAGACTGGAGTCATAGATGAATGGGGGAATCTACTATACAGACTGGAGATATAGATGAATGGGGAATCTACTATACAGACTGGAGACATAGATGAATGGGGGAATGTACTATACAGACTGGAGATATAGATGAATGGGGAATGTACTATACAGACTGGAGTCATGGACGAATGGGGGAATCTACTATACAGACTGGAGTCATAGATGAATGGGGGAATCTGCTATACAGACTGGAGACATAGATGAATGGAGGAATCTACTATACAGACTGGAGACATAGATGAATGGGGGAATCTACTATACAGACTGGAGACATAGATGAATGGGGGAATGTACTATACAGACTGGAGTCATAGATGAATGGAGGAATCTACTATACAGACTGGAGACATAGATGAATGGAGGAATGTACTATACAGACTGGAGACATAGATGAATGGGGGAATCTACTATACAGACTGGAGACATAGATGAATGGGGGAATCTACTATACAGACTGGAGTCATAGATTAATGGGGAATCTACTATACAGACTGGAGACATAGATGAATGGGGGAATCTACTATACAGACTGGAGACATAGATGAATGGGGGAATCTACTATACAGACTGGATACATAGATGAATGGGGGAATCTACTATACAGTTTGGAGACATAGATGAATGGGGGAATCTACTATACAGACTGGAGATATAGATGAATGGGGGAATCTACTATACAGACTGGAGACATAGATGAATGGGGGAATCTACTATACAGACTGGAGACATAGATGAATGGGGGAATCTACTATACAGGCTGGAGTCATAGATGAATGGGGGAATCTACTATACAGACTGGAGACATAGATGAATGGGGGGGATGTACTATACAGACAGGAGACATAGATGAATGGGGGAATGTACTATACAGACTGGAGTCATAGATGAATGGGGGAATGTACTATACAGACTGGAGTCATAGATGAATGGGGGAATCTACTATACAGACTGGAGGCATAGATGAATGGGGAATGTACTATACAGACAGGAGACATAGATGAATGGGGGAATCTACTATACAGACTTGAATCATAGATGCATGGGGGAATCTACTATACAGACTGGAGATATAGATGAATGGGGGAATGTACTATACAGACTGGAGACATAGATGAATGGGGGAATCTACTATACAGACTGGAGTCATAGATGCATGGGGGAATCTACTATACAGACTGGAGACATAGATGAATGGGGGAATGTACTATACAGACTGGAGGCATAGATGAATGGGGTAATCTACTATATAGACTGGAGTCATAGATGAATGGGGGAATCTACTATACAGACTGGAGGCATAGATGAATGGGGGAATGTACTATACAGACTGGAGACATAGATGACTGGGGGAATCTACTATACAGACTGGAGATATAGATGAATGGGGGATCACTATATAGACTGGAGTCATAGATGAATGGGGGAACCTGCTATACAGACTGGAGTCATAGATGAATGGAGGAATCTACTATACAGACTGGAGTCATAGATGAATGGGGGAATCTACTATACAGACTGGAGTCATAGATGAATGGGGGAATCTACTATACAGACTGGAGACATAGATGAATGGGGGAATGTACTATACAGACAGGAGACATAGATGAATGGGGGAATGTACTATACAGACTGGAGACATAGATGAATGGGGGAATGTACTATACAGACTGGAGTCATAGATGAATGGGGGAATCTACTATACAGACTGGAGGCATAGATGAATGGGGGAATCTACTATACAGACTGGAATCATAGATGAATGGTGGAATCTGCTATACAGACTGGAGACATAGATGAATGGGAGAATATACTATACAGACTGGAGACATAGATGAATGGGGGAATCTACTATACAGACTGGAGACATAGATGAATGGGGGAATCTACTATACAGACTGGAGTCATAGATGAATGGGGGAATCTACTATACAGACTGGAGACATAGATGAATGGGGGGATGTACTATACAGACTGGAATCATAGATGAATGGGGGAATCTACTATACAGACTGGAGTCATAGATGAATGGGGGAATCTACTATACAGACTGGAGACATAGATGAATGGGGGGATGTACTATACAGACTGGAGTCATAGATGAATGGGGGAATGTACTATACAGACTGGAGTCATAGATGAATGGGGGAATCTACTATACAGACTGGAGGCATAGATGAATGGGGAATGTACTATACAGACAGGAGACATAGATGAATGGGGGAATCTACTATACAGACTTGAATCATAGATGCATGGGGGAATCTACTATACAGACTGGAGATATAGATGAATGGGGGAATGTACTATACAGACTGGAGACATAGATGAATGGGGGAATCTACTATACAGACTGGAGTCATAGATGCATGGGGGAATCTACTATACAGACTGGAGACATAGATGAATGGGGGAATGTACTATACAGACTGGAGGCATAGATGAATGGGGTAATCTACTATATAGACTGGAGTCATAGATGAATGGGGGAATCTACTATACAGACTGGAGGCATAGATGAATGGGGGAATGTACTATACAGACTGGAGACATAGATGACTGGGGGAATCTACTATACAGACTGGAGATATAGATGAATGGGGGAATCTACTATACAGACTGGAGGCATAGATGAATGGGGGAATGTACTATACAGACTGGAGTCATAGATGAATGGGGGAATCTACTATACAGACTGGAGATATAGATGAATGGGGGATCACTATATAGACTGGAGTCATAGATGAATGGGGGAATCTACTATACAGACTGGAGACATAGATGAATGGGGGAATGTACTATACAGACTGGAGTCATAGATGAATGGGGGAATGTACTATACAGACTGGAGACATAGATGAATGGGGGAATCTACTATACAGACTGGAGTCATAGATGAATGGGGGAATCTACTATACAGACTGGAGATATAGATGAATGGGGAATGTACTATACAGACTGGAGACATAGATGAATGGGGGAATGTACTATACAGACTGGAGTCATAGATGAATGGGGGAATGTACTATACAGACTGGAGTCATAGATGAATGGGGGAATCTACTATACAGAATGGAGGCATAGATGAATGGGGGAATCTACTATACAGACTGGAATCATAGATGGATGGGGGAATCTGCTATACAGACTGGAGATATAGATGAATGGGGGAATGTACTATACAGACTGCAGACATAGATGAATGGGGGAACCTGCTATACAGACTGCAGACATAGATGAATGGGGGAATCTACTATACAGACTGGAGACATAGATGAATGGGGGAATCTACTATACAGACTGGAGACATAGATGAATGGGGGAATGTACTATACAGACAGGAGACATAGATGAATGGGGGAATGTACTATACAGACTGGAGACATAGATGAATGGGGGAATGTACTATACAGACTGGAGTCATAGATGAATGGGGGAATCTACTATACAGACTGGAGGCATAGATGAATGGGTTGATCTACTATACAGACTGGAATCATAGATGAATGGTGGAATCTGCTATACAGACTGGAGACATAGATGAATGGGGGAATGTACTATACAGACTGCAGACATAGATGAATGGGGATCACTATACAGACTGGAGACATAGATGAATGGGAGAATATACTATACAGACTGGAGACATAGATGAATGGAGGAATCTACTATACAGACTGGAGGCATAGATGAATGGAGGAATCTACTATACAGACTGGAGGCATAGATGAATGGGGGAATCTGCTATACAGACTGGAGACATAGATGAATGGGGGAATCTACTATACAGACTGGAGACATAGATGAATGGAGGAATCTACTTTACAGACTGGAGACATAGATGAATGGAGGAATCTACTATACAGACTGGAGACATAGATGAATGGGGGAATTCATCTATGACTCCAGTCTACTATACAGACTGGAGGCATAGATGAATGGGGGAATCTACTATATAGAGTGGAGTCATAGATGAATGGGGGAATCTACTATACAGACTGGAGGCATAGATGAATGGGGGAATCTACTATACCGACTGGAGTCATAGATGAATGGGGGAATCTACTATACAGACTGGAGACATAGATGAATGGAGGAATCTACTATACAGACTGGAGTCATAGATGAATGGGGGAATCTACTATACACACTGGAGTCATACATGAATGGGGGAATCTACTATACAGACTGGAGTCATAGATGAATGGGGAATCTACTATACAGACTGGAGACATAGATGAATGGGGAATCTACTATACAGACTGGAGACATAGATGAATGGGAAATCTACTATACAGACTGGAGACATAGATGAATGGGGGAATCTACTATACAGACTGGAGACATAGATGAATGGGGGAATGTACTATACAGACTGGAGACATAGATGAATGGGGGAATCTACTATACAGACTGGAGGCATAGATGAATGGGGGAATCTACTATACAGACTGGAGTCATAAATGAATGGGGGAATCTACTATACAGACTGGAGACATAGATGAATGGAGGAATCTACTATACAGACTGGAGGCATAGAT
Source organism: Pelophylax lessonae (assembly GCF_965119305.1). Taxonomy (NCBI): domain Eukaryota; kingdom Metazoa; phylum Chordata; class Amphibia; order Anura; family Ranidae; genus Pelophylax; species Pelophylax lessonae. Next base: position 194,672,222 of record NC_138778.1, on the reverse strand, counting down.
GAATGGGGGAATCTACTATACACACTGGAGTCATACATGAATGGGGGAATGTACTATACAGACTGGAGTCATAGATGAATGGAGGAATCTACTATACAGACTGGAGTCATAGATGAATGGGGGAATCTACTATACAGACTGGAGTCATAGATGAATGGGGGAATCTACTATACAGACTGGAGACATAGATGAATGGGGGAATGTACTATACAGACAGGAGACATAGATGAATGGGGGAATGTACTATACAGACTGGAGTCATAGATGAATGGGAGAATCTACTATACAGACTGGAGGCATAGATGAATGGGGGAATCTACTATACAGACTGGAATCATAGATGAATGGGGGAATCTGCTATACAGACTGGAGACATAGATGAATGGGGGAATGTACAATACAGACTGCAGACATAGATGAATGGGGATCACTATACAGACTGGAGACATAGATGAATGGGAGAATATACTATACAGACTGGAGACATAGATGAATGGAGGAATCTACTATACAGACTGGAGGCATAGATGAATGGGGGAATCTACTATATAGACTGGAGTCATAGATGAATGGGGGAATCTACTATACAGACTGGAGTCATAGATGAATGGGGAATCTACTATACAGACTGGAGGCATAGATGAATGGGGGAATCTACTATACACACTGGAGTCATACATGAATGGGGGAATCTACTATACAGACTGGAGTCATAGATGAATGGGGAATCTACTATACAGACTGGAGACATAGATGAATGGAGGAATCTACTATACAGACTGGAGGCATAGATGAATGGGGGAATCTACTATACACACTGGAGTCATACATGAATGGGGGAATCTACTATACAGACTGGAGTCATAGATGAATGGGGAATCTACTATGCAGACTGGAGACATAGATGAATGGGGGAATCTACTATACAGACTGGAGACATAGATGAATGGGGAATCTACTATACAGACTGGAGACATAGATGAATGGGGGAATCTACTATACAGACCGGAGACATAGATGAATGGGGAATCTACTATACAGACTGGAGACATAGATGAATGGGGGAATCTACTATAGAGACTGGAGACATAGATGAATGGGGGAATGTACTATACAGACTGGAGACATAGATGAATGGGGGAATCTACTATACAGACTGGAGGCATAGATGAATGGGGGAATGTACTTTACAGACTGGAGTCATAGATGAATGAGGGAATCTACTATACAGACTGGAGGCATAGATGAATGGGGGAATCTACTATATAGACTGGAGATATAGATGAATGGGGGAATCTACTATACAGACTGGAGACATAGATGAATGGGGGGATCTACTATACAGACTGGAGACATAGATGAATGGGGGAATCTACTATATAGACTGGAGTCATAGATGAATGGGGAAATCTACTATACAGACCGGAGTCATAGATGAATTAGGGAATCTACTATACAGACCGGAGACATAGATGAATGGGGGAATCTACTATACAGACTGGAGACCTAGATGAATGGGGGAATCTATTATACAGAGTGGAGATATAGATGAATGGGGGAATCTACTATACAGACTGGAGTCATAGATGAATTAGGGAATCTACTATACAGACCGGAGACATAGATGAATGGGGGAATCTACTATACAGACTGGAGACATAGATGAATGGGGGAATCTATTATACAGACTGGAGATATAGATGAATGGGGGAATCTACTATACAGACTGGAGACATAGATGAATGGAGGAATCTACTATACAGACTGGAGGCATAGATGAATGGGGGAATCTAGTATACAGACTGGAGTCATAGATGAATGGGGGAATCTACTATACAGACTGGAGTCATAGATGAATGGGGGAATCTACTATACAGACTGAGGTCATAGATGAATGGGGGAATCTACTATACACACTGGAGTCATACATGAATGGGGGAATCTACTATACAGACTGGAGTCATAGATGAATGGGGAATCTACCATACATAGAAAGAGAAAAACATTAGTTAAGGGGATTTTGGATGAGGCTAATCACTTGAAAAATCCATAGTGTGCATAATCCATTTATTACATTATAACAATAAAAGTAACAATGTCAAAACATGATCAAGTATAGGTAAAAAACATTTTATTGAGCGGCATCATACTAGATGATCATCGTGATTATCATAGAACTATATGTAAGTTCATATGATGTTAATAACATTACATAGTATAACCAAACAATTAAAATGGCAGGTAATATAGTAATCCAAACATTTCTCTGCATCCTGTACCTCTACGCGTTTAGTGGATTCATCTCCACTTCTTCAGGAGTAGATGCAGAAAATAGAGTGAATTTATAGCATATGGCAAATGCCAAAATATATGTTTCTCTGCTTAACCTCAACCACTGGATTTTCATCTTCAGCAGTACCTCCAAAGCTTTTTAGATGAACGGGGGAATCTACTATACAGACTGGAGTCATAGATGAATGGGGGAATGTACTATACAGACTGGAGGCATAGATGAATGGGGGAATCTATTATACAGAGTGGAGATATAGATGAATGGGGGAATGTACTATACAGAGTGGAGACATAGATGAATGGGGGAATCTACTATACAGACTGGAGATATAGATGAATGGGGGGATCTACTATACAGACTGGAGATATAGATGAATGGGGGAATCTATTATACAGAGTGGAGATATAGATGAATGGGGGAATCTACTATACAGACTGGAGACATAGATGAATGGGGGAATGTACTATACAGACTGGAGACATAGATGAATGGGGGATGTACTATACAGACTGGAGACATAGATGAATGGGGGAATCTACTATACAGACTGGAGACATAGATGAATGGGGGAATCTACTATACAGACTGGAGGCATAGATGAATGGGGGAATCTACTATACAGACTGGAGGCATAGATGAACGGGGGAATCTACTATACAGACTGGAGTCATAGATGAATGGGGGAATCTACTATACAGACTGGAGGCATAGATGAATGGAGGAATCTACTATACAGACTGGAGGCATAGATGAACGGGGGAATCTACTATACAGACTGGAGGCATAGATGAATGGGGGAATCTACTATACAGACTGGAGACATAGATGAATGGGGGGATCTACTATACAGACTGGAGATATAGATGAATGGGGGAATCTATTATACAGAGTGGAGATATAGATGAATGGGGGAATCTACTATACAGACTGGAGACATAGATGAATGGGGGAATGTACTATACAGACTGGAGACATAGATGAATGGGGGATGTACTATACAGACTGGAGACATAGATGAATGGGGGAATCTACTATACAGACTGGAGACATAGATGAATGGGGGAATCTACTATACAGACTGGAGGCATAGATGAATGGGGGAATCTACTATACAGACTGGAGGCATAGATGAACGGGGGAATCTACTATACAGACTGGAGTCATAGATGAATGGGGGAATCTACTATACAGACTGGAGGCATAGATGAATGGAGGAATCTACTATACAGACTGGAGGCATAGATGAACGGGGGAATCTACTATACAGACTGGAGGCATAGATGAATGGGGGAATCTACTATACAGACTGGAGACATAGATGAATGGGGGATCACTATACAGACTGGAGTCACTTATGAAGGAGATCTATGATACAGGCTGAACATATAGATAGAGAGGGTTCAACAACAGACTTACAGTATAAATTAAGGGGATCCAATATACAGTCTAGACTCATAAATGGAGGAGGTTCTATTATGCATAACATCCACCAGCTCTGTTATGTCATCATGGAGGAGTGGAAGAGGACTCCAGTAGCAACCTGTGAAGCTCTGGTGTGGTGAACTACATGCCCAAAATTTCTGGAAAAGAATGGTGGCCACACAAAATATTGACACTCTGGGCCCAATTTGGAAATTTTCACTTAGGGGTGTACTCGCTTTTGTTGCTAGCAGTTTAGACATTAATGGCTGTGTGTTGAGTTATTAAGAGGGGACAGAAAATGTACGCTGTTATACAAGCTGTACACTCACTATTTGACATTGTAGCAAGGTGTTATTACTTCAGTGTTGTCACTATATAATAAAATATTTATAACAATGTGAGGGGTGTACTCACTTTTGTGAGATGCTGTATATGTGTGTATGTGTGTGTGTGTATATATATATATATATATATATAATATTATTATTAGCAGTAGTAGTACCCCTATAGAAGCTATATGCCTGGGTTCCTTTTTCCCTGTAATTGCTTGGCACCAAGGCACAAGCTCGCAGTCGCTCTTTGGCTGAATAACAAGTCCAGGGCTGTTCTTTTTGGTGTTTTTATTTTTGAGGTAGCTTGAATAAGATTGGGGAATTAAGTGGGACACTCCAAAAAGAACTATGTACAGTACAAGATGAGGACCGTAAACTTCCTTTTGCAGAACTGAAGCAAAAGTCCTTTCAAAAGCAAACTGTGGACTTGTCTTTGTAGTATAAGCGGTTAAAAGCACAAAGGGTTCTTCTTTAGGGCAATTACAACAGAGTCCCTTCACAGAGAATTAGATAGACTAAGCTCTTCAGGATACCAGCCAATGCACCCTTTACTCACACATAGCTGACTCTCTATAGCACCAGAGAGGTGGCAGCAGACCAAAATTCTCTTAGATCTTTCACAGCAGTCTGTACTCGCAATTGTCCTTGGAACATTGGTTGTCCGTTCGAATATCCATGTGACACCGTTTTCCTGTGATACCTGAATAGATCTTCAGATGACAGCCTTTTGGTTATCTCTCAGTAACTTCAGCAGTGCAGGCCCCCAGTTAGCCCAGCTGAGGCCTCACAAACAGCAAGCGCATGGCAATGGTTGCCTAAAGGGTCACCTAGCCCCACTTAGGCTATGTTCCACTCTTGAAGGAAAAGACCTGGAAGCTCTGCGTCTCTGAATAGTTATACAGACTCCCAGAAGCCTTCAGGGCCACCCTCCATGGTATTGGCCAAGGCTGTATAACGTTTCATGTTACCCATTTGCCTTGCTCCACACCTATGTTCCAGAGAGATCCACAGTTCTCTGGAAAGCGGAGAGCGCAAAATAAAACCTGCAGCAGGTGAAACACTGAACAGACCAGAATAATCAACTCCGCTCCACTAATTACATTTGAGAAACCCTAAATTTACCTAACAACAAAACAGTAGGTGCACTGGATACAGTGAGCAAGAAATAAATTTTCTTAATCCTAGCATCTGTTTAGGAAAGTGATACATATTTAAGATAGCTAAAATATAGCTTTGTTCTAATTGGAAGTATGCACACTTCACGTTAGTACATCACCATTTAGGGGCCAACTGTCTATTTGTCCAGCCATCACTAAAATAATAACCCCTGTATAACTCATAATTTATTATGACAATGAAATGTTTTATGACTTGCCCTGCATGTAGAATTCTGCACTTTCCACGCTCTATTGGCCTCCAGAGAGCGTTTAAAAAGCAAACCATTATCTTGAAATACAAGATGCTCAATACAATAACCAGAGATGAAGTCTGCGTCCGTCAATAACCCCTCCATTCCCAGACTGTTGTGTATTAGTCTCACTGAACGGAGCTAGAAAAAAAACACCCAAGCCTAAACTGGGAGTGAATGTAAATTTTAATGAGGTACGTCCATCGAAGACCTGTCCCCATATACACAGGGGAAAAAAAAAGCAGACAAAACCTGGCATATTATAAAGTGGTATCAAGGTTGTGTTTACTATAAAGTGTACAGGTGACCATGCACTAGTAGATTTTCAAATGAATGTTTGTATGAACAGTCATATGAAAAATCTCAGTACATTTGATGAGTTAAAGCATACCATTCAAAAAGTACTTCAAAATTTCATTTAATTTTAACATTTGATTTTGAAATAAATTGACCTTCCCCAGCAAAAACCACATTCCCTATTACTAAAAACGTTTCCATCCTGCTCCTTGAAGGATCACTGAAGTCAAAAATGAATTTCGATATGATCCCACTAATGATTAGAAAACCGAATGAAGGTTCTTCAAACAGAAAATGTTTAATGAAATTCTACTAGTTTAAGGCCAGAACAGTAGAGGAACTGAAACTTCTTTTTCCCTTTTCATGACTACTCTGGGCTATTGGTAAAATTAGCAGCAGGAACTGAGAATAGAGATGGTCTAAATACCACAGAACTGAACTTGTACAGTATTTATCATATTGGCATTCATGGGATTGTGCCAAGAGGAGTGGGGTAGGGGCTAATTCCAAGCTTCAAAATTTACAAACCAAATGCGGCAGGATGCAGCGTGGTGCGGTGGCAGTAACTCACACACAGGCCAGCTGTCAATAGAAAGAAATTGTATTGTAGTCAATAATACAACAATTCACAACAGGCAGAGCCAGATTAACATAGGGGCTATTAGAGCTGCAGCTCCAGGCCCCTACCTTAATATAGGCCCCGGGTTGGCCATATTCACTGTTACCGCTCTTCTGTCACTTGTAAACACAGAAGTCTGGCTTTTATGCTCGCTTCCCCAGGCAGCTTTCTCAGAACCTCCCCACACAGCACGAAGGCCGGACAAGTAGGGACAGTTGCCGATGCATGCATGCATGTGTTTATAGGCTTCAGAGACAGCATCCCATGTTGAATTAGGCATGCATGGCTGCACCCTTCCTCCTCTGGGTGCATGCCAAGGCACGGCCCTTAAGGCCCTTCAAAATCCTCAGCACTAAGCCCATGATGCTCTTAATCTGGCCCTGACAACAGGCCTGGCAGAAGGCAGCCCAGCCGGGAACACTCAGACAGCGTCTGTCTTGAGAGGCGAAATGTCCCTACCCTATGCACGCACTAAATATGCTCTGGACTCAGAAGCAAGGGTCTTAAATACTCTGCATGACCCAAGATGGCTGTCAGTATCCAACCAGATCGCTGTCCCAGTGACCCAGGAAACCAGCTGCTGCGGTTTATCACCACCAGTAGTACAAAAAATAGAATGCATCGGCCTACACTCCCCCCCCCCCCCCCCCGTTTTGGCAGATGCTGTCCTTAGCATCACAACACAGCAATGAATAACAAAAGAAATGCAATGAACATATGGACATAATTAAAGTACAGCAGGAAAAAGTTCAAACAACATAATTGGAGTATCTTGCAGGAAGCTGCCTGTAGTTGGACTGCTAAGGGTGGAGAATCCTGGTGTCCTCAATGGAACGGGTTTAAAGTGATCAGCTTTGGGTCAAGGTTCTAGGGCAGTCTGCATCCCCCCCCCTTACTGTATTCTCTTGGGCCCAGAACTGAATCCTCAGACAGCCTGTGGTACTCTCTGGGGTAGCTGGACTGTCCTCAAACACTAGCCTGGGGCTCTTTGCTTCTGGTAGGAGAGGGGGCAGTTACCATTCTCCAGGCACCTTCCACCAGTCTTCTGTACTGGTGGAATATCTGTGGCGTTAAATGAGTCACTGTCTTCAGCCGGTCTGGTAGCAGCACACAAGGCCTCAGCAAGTCATGGTGGAGGCCTCCTTCCATAGGCCCTTCTGAGACTACATTATACGCCCGAGTTGAAAGGAATGGCTGCTTCTCCACCCAATAGGTGGTACACTCCTGTTCAGGTTTGTTTACTGCCTCTCTCATTCTTCATATTTTTCACCAACACCCGTTCAAAAGGGCAATTCATCTAGAACTGAGCCTGTCACAGTCTCTATGTCTATCGAGTGCCACATGCTTAGCATTCTGAATTCAATCCCAGTGTTCGTGCACCCAGGTACTAGGTGTCCTGGGTTGTGCGGTCTCTGGATAGTCCAGTAGGAGGTCCACCTGTAATCAGCTGTAGAGCCCAAACATGAGGAAAAAGGGCATGTACACCATAGCACGGTGAACCGTATTGTTGTAGGCCCACACTACAGACCCTACATGCTTATGCCATCGATCATAGTGCCTCCGCTCGAAGGTCCTTAGCATGCCAAGGAGAGTGCGGTTTAACCGCTCACAGGCCCTGTTGCCTTTGGGATGATATGAAGTTGTATGCAACTTCCTGGTAACACAGTTCGGAGAAGACTACCAGCTCAAAGTTAAGATCTTGGTCCGAGAATCAGTTTCGGGTAGCCAGAAGGTTGTACCACATATTCCCAATAGTTTAGCTGTGGCTGGAGCCATCTGGTCCTTGGTTGGGACCACTACTGCAAGCTTGGTAAAGTGATCAACGAAAAGCAGAGCATAGCGGTATTTGGGAGATGTGCTGGATATCGTCAGGAAGTCCATGGTTACCAATTAGAAGGCCTCCGACATTGTGATGGACATTACTTTTTCAGGAGAGGCTTTATGCACTGAGCAAGTCTCACATTCTCGACAAGCCTTTTGGACTCCAGCCACGGCAGAAACAGTACCTCCTGACTAAGGACTCAGTGCAGTCAGCTCTCAAAATAGTCTATCTTGGGAAACGGGGCCCTGCTCCTCGAGAGAGCACAAGGTGGCTTTCATAGGCAGGACAGAGGTTACTTCAATATCCTCTTGACTAGAGTCCACATCCACCTCTGGGCGTTCCATCGGGGACCAGGGCAGAGCATCTGCATGCCTGTTAAAGGAGAACTACAGCCAAAGTTCGAAGCCTGCTGTCGTCACAGAGCCAGTCCAGGCTTGGGAAAGATCACGACCATATGGTCGCGATCCCTCCACATGCCTGGACCAGCACCTGGCTCAGCCTCTTAGGGAGCCACTGAGAGTCTGAGCCAGCCACTCCCCGCCCCTTCCACATCCCAGCGCTCCAGTGAGTGCAGGGGGGCAGAGCAGAGAGCCAGTGACTGACAGTCACCAGCTCTCTGCTCACAGGGCTGTGAGAACCGAGTGATTGGCCATGTTTGATCACTTGGGTCTCCGTGTTAGAGCCGGCGGGGGACCGATGCAGCATTAGACCGATCCTGCATCCAGATAGGTAAGTATGATTAACAAAAAAAAAAAGTGAATCCCATACTTCTCTTTTAAGCTTCCCGGGCTTGTAATGGATTTTATACTTGAAACGAACAAGGCGAGCGACTGACTTTTTTTCCAGTGCTATAATTTTGCTTTATCCAAGTAGGCCAGCAGATTGTTGTCTGTTGTGGACCTCTATCTCCGCTCCGGTGAGGTACTGTGCAAATTTCTTGGTGAGGGCCCACACCAGGGCCAGCAACTCTAGTTTAAAGGAGCTGTAGTTGTGGGTGATTCTTCTCAATAGGCCTTAAAATTGTTGTAAAGTCTTATGTTTTAAAAAAAAAAAAAAAATAACAGACCTGTTATACTTACCTCCTCTGTGCTGTTGGTTTTGCACAGGGCAGCCCGGCTCCTCTTCTCGGGTCTCTCTTCGCTGCTCCTGGTCCCTCCCTCTTGTCGAGTGCCTCCACAGCAAGCCGCTTGCTATGGGGGCACCTGAGCCGAGCTGCAGATCTGTGTGTCTATTAAGACCAGTGTTGCCAGCCGCCCGTTCATTTACGGGCAGTCCGTAAATTTCAGCCCATTTTCGGGCTTCCCGTAAATGCCCATTACGGGCATGCCCATAAAACAAATGGTTGCGGGCCAACATTGTAATTGCGCATGCACCATTCCGATGCCTGCCAGGCTTGGGAAAGCTTGTACAAGCTCGGCCAGGCAGGCGCTTGCGCAGGTACATATTGACGTCATCACGCTACCTTATTCCGATTGGCTGTTCGCATTTTAGAGTCCAACGTTTTGAAACAGAGGAGCACTGCTCGTTCATTTATCACCTATATGCTGTTTATTTGCCATTACCTACCCAGGAAATTGTGGGTGCAATACTATTACCTATATTTGAATAAACAAGTCAACTTTTAATGCACTATGGAAGTTTTATTTGTTCTGTTTTTCCTGGAACATGCCCACTGTATGGGATACCCACCTTTTGGGAGACCTGCTACTATTAAGCCTCCTTGACAACCTATAATTTAGTGGTCTTGTGCATCTGGTAAGCAGATTTGATTATCCACTCATGGTGTGAAGTTGAGTCTTAAGTCACCCTTTTGCTTTCTATTTCTACTCCTCTGTCACCACTGGTGGTCCAGTTTCCTGCTATAACTACTCTTGTGGACTGTTATTGATTACATGGACTTTTATAACAGTATATTTTAATTGGTCTGGCGTTGCACTTTTTTCTATAATATATCTTTGGAGTATGGTTAATTGCTCGTAGTGCTGGCAGCTCTTATTTATATACTCTAGCGCAGTGTTTTTTTTTGCTTTTGTCATCTCTTGTATCATGTCTGCAGCCTTTGACCATCTCTTGTATTATGTCTGCAACCTCTAACCATCTCTTGTGTCATGTCCGCAGCCTCTGACCATCTCTTGTCTTTTATCATGTCTGCAGTCTCTGAAGGGGAGTCTGGAGAGAAGTCAAGAGTGAGAGCGCCGCTGGGATGGGGATCAGAGTTCTTGGCGTTCCCCTTTACATAAGAGTCTGCAGGATTCCCCCTTACAATGCAAGGGGTAACTCTGTGGACTCTGATGTACGTGGGAAGTTGGAACTCTAATGTAAAGGGGAACGCAGTGGACTTTGATAGAGCCCCCTTACATCAGAGTTCTCCCCTTAGATCATGATCTGCAGCATTCCCCTTTACATAAAAGTTCCCTTCCACTGTAAGGGGGATTCCTGCAGACTCTGATGTAAGGTGGAACTCTTTGCTGGCTTGCCTGTAGTTACCTGACCTTCATGTAAATGGGGAAATATGGTTTTTGACTTTTATTTAACTTAAACACATTGCTAATAGCACTAGCTATATGTTTATAGTTACAGAATTGATATTTGCACTGTTTAGCACTGAAAATGGTCATTTTAGATACTTACTTTTTTTCAGTGTCAGTAAAAAATGTGGCTCTGTCAGTAAATTTAATGATTTTTGCCAGTGAAAAAAAATTGGTGCCGTTTGTAAATTTTGATGTCCTGCCAGTAAATTTTACTTCAGAGGGTTGGCAGCACTGATTCAGACATGGAGCTGCCATTTGGCCCCACCTCCTCTCTCTCCTGATTGGCTAACTGACTTTGATTGACAGCAGAGGGAGCAAATGGGCCGCTGCTGTGTCTCAGCCAATCAGGACAGAGAGTCCCGGATGGCTGAGGGACTCATGGACATCGCTGGATAAAGATGGGGCTCGTGTAAGTATTAGGAGGTGCTGGGGTGGATGCTACACACAGAATGCTTTTTATCTTAATGCATAGAATGCATAGAATGCATTAAGATGAAAAGAAACTTCTGCCTTTACAACTCCTTTAAGCTGCGGCTGGAGTAGCTGATTACCAGTTTACAACTGTCCTGTACCTGAGCCAGTACAGCTCCTATGCCTTGCAAGCTCCCATCAGTATACACCATGAAGGACTTGGTGTAGTTTGTGTAAGTCAACAAGGGTACCAAGGTCAATTTCTTTTTTAACGTGTCAAAGGTCTGCTGCTGGGGGTCATGCCACTGGACCTAGCTAGAGGGTGATGTGCTATTCTTCTTCTGGATGGCATGGCCACGCAGCAGCTGGGTGAGAGGGGCGACTTTTTGGGTGATAGTACCCAACTAACCCTAGAAAGGAGAGCAGCTCAGTAACCTGGGATACCAATCCTAAACAGCCTTGACCTTAGCCGGGTCTGGGGAGACCCCGGCCTCCACAATGTACTCAAGGTATCAGATCCTCTGTCTCATCAAGCAGAATTTACTGGGTTTGAGTTTCAGTCCATGCTGTGTTAGATGGGCAAACGACCGGTACCAAGTGTTGGACATGATCGTCAAAAGTGTTAGGGAAAATTATGATATCGTCCAGATAGTCTTGAACGGTCTTGAATTTATAGTCTCCCAATCACCTTTCCATTAAGCCTTAAAAAAAAGTGCTGGGGGCATTATTCAGCCTTCGATTAAACTCTATCTGTCCCAAGGGCGTGATAACGGCAGTTTTTTTGAGATCCTGATCCATCCTGAGCTTCCAAGATGAAGGGACGGGGTACCATGTACAAGTCTACTAGGGTGGCATGGTTGGGGAGTGCAATTGGAGTAGTCCTCAGGTTGATGAGCTGCACCAGGACCATCTCTTTATGCACCTTGGAGAGGGTGTGTGCAACCTCCCACTCTCCAGACGCCACAGTGATGCCTTGCAGCTTCTTGTGGGCCCCAATGTGGAGGGACTAAACTACCTCTTGGAGGGGTGCTAGTAGAAGTTTCTGTTTGGGAGTTGTCCAGACAATCCCAACCCATTAGGGTTGCCTCCTGGCTATCCTCTAAAGTGCCTAATTGATCCGGATGATGTTGAGCCACACAGCTTGCAGACCACAGCTCTCTGCCCCCAGCCAGAACGCCCAAACTTGGCCAGCAAGTGGGGCAAGTCCCAAGTCTTTTCACACCTTCATGCCTAAAACAATGGGCACAGAAGAACTGACTGGGCCACGAGTCACCACCACTCCTACCCGACCCACCACTTGGTCGTCAATCTGGATCTACACCCAGGAGATACCTTCCGCCAAGACGGGCAAGGTATTGGCTGCTTTAATGGATAGCCAGAATGCATGACTGTTACTTCAGACCCTATGTCATTTGGGCATGGGACCTTCAGTCCATTGATAATGGTGGTCAACACTGGGCTTGGGGAAACAATGGACTGTGGTTGGCTGGGACTTTGTGTTGCTGGTTCCTGGGGGTCATCCCTCTGCCCATGGAGCTGCTAGGTTAACGTCAGCCTGCGTGAGCTTTTAATTTAAGGCCTGCCACAGGTCCTGCTTGCATGCCCAAAATGACCACACCGCCAGCACTTACAGTGTTCCTCTGGGTCCCTACATAGAGGGTTTGCGCCCTTAGAGGGAGGGGCCAAATCCTGTTTGAGTGTGGACACCTGCTGTTTCAGGGAAGCCACATCCAAGATAACTTCCCTTAGTGATGTCTATATGGCAGACAGGGGTGGATCACATTTTTTTCCTGTTCCTGTTCTCATGCAACCTCCTCTACCGCAATGTTGTAGAAAGGTGTTTAGGAGGAACCCATGGTACCAGAATATAGCTCTGCAGGTAAGGAACATACAGCTTTTTGGGCTTGTTACTGAACTATAGATTTTCATATTCTCTCAATCCTGCAAATTACATTGGACTGTCCAGGATTTCAACTCCTATCCCTATGATAATCATACTCTTCGGTCAAGAGTTTCTCGTCACTATCTGGAATGGACATTGACAATGCAGAAAGTGTGGTGAATGGTGGCATTTCCAACCCACCCCCTTTTCCCCACCTCGTAATAGGTCACTGCTGTTATAATCTGTATTCTGATATTAATTAGAGTTTTTGTGACCATGTAACATGCCACCAGAAGGTGCATTGATCAACAAGGGCCTCAATATAAAGAGAAACCTTCCCAAAGATTATAGCCATCCTTTTTTCTCTATATATACTGCTTAAAAAAATTAACACTTTTTAATCAGAGTATAGCATCAAGTCATTTAAACTCCTGGGATATTGAAATAAAGATTGTAGGCTAGCGCTGAGGATTACTATTTTTTCTGATACCACTGTATAGTGGGCTGCTGCTGGTATAAAAGGTGGTGTACCTTTATAAAGTGTATAGTGCAAAAGTATACCTGCGCTGCTATTAAATCAAATACATAAATAAATCCCAATAAATATGGTGTATAAATAATCTGTGTAAAGTGCTAGTGCTCAACTTCAAACACACATTACTATATCATAGATCCCAAACAATATAAAAATATTAAAAATACAATAAATACATATTTCATCATGTGTAAATAAATATCAAATAAAGTCTTTCAATAAAAGACGTGCTTCAATAGTGACAGTCTTAGTGCAAAACATAAGTCCAAAGTGCTGCGTGCTCGTAAAACAAGTGCTGGTGCTTTCTCTACACGAGTAGGTGCTCCCCTCCTGGACCCCTACTCACCAGAAGCCAAATAATACACCGCTTTCAGAATATCCTTAGATAGGACGAGCCTTAATAGACCATCAACTCAATCAGCTTTTCTGTAGGTCATATCATCCAGGTATTGCTCAAAAAATGAAAAGAGATGCTGGCATCGTGAAGTATGTAATCACTTTATTCGATGCACACAATACAAGATACACTTACAATGTGACAAAGGTTAAAACGCCTAAAGAATCATCCCACGGGTTGCCAATCCAAACGGCTATACTCACTCCCCGTGTCCCCGTATGTCGGAAGGTGGATGTAGTCTGGCGTAGTACGTACTCGGACGAACAGCTTGACGCGTTTCGCTCCGCACACAGAGCGTTATCAAAAGCCTTTTGATAACGCTCTGTGTGCGGAGCGAAACGCGTCAAGCTGTTCGTCCGAGTACGTACTACGCCAGACTACATCCACCTTCCGACATACGGGGACACGGGGAGTGAGTATAGCCGTTTGGATTGGCAACCCGTGGGATGATTCTTTAGGCGTTTTAACCTTTGTCACATTGTAAGTGTATCTTGTATTGTGTGCATCGAATAAAGTGATTACATACTTCACGATGCCAGCATCTCTTTTCATTTTTTGAGCAATACCTGGATGATATGACCTACAGAAAAGCTGATTGAGTTGATGGTCCATTAAGGCTCGTCCTATCTAAGGATATTCTGAAAGCGGTGTATTATTTGGCTTCTGGTGAGTAGGGGTCCAGGAGGGGAGCACCTACTCGTGTAGAGAAAGCACCAGCACTTGTTTTACGAGCACGCAGCACTTTGGACTTATGTTTTGCACTAAGACTGTCACTATTGAAGCACGTCTTTTATTGAAAGACTTTATTTGATATTTATTTACACATGATGAAATATGTATTTATTGTATTTTTAATATTTTTATATTGTTTGGGATCTATGATATAGTAATGTGTGTTTGAAGTTGAGCACTAGCACTTTACACAGATTATTTATACACCATATTTATTGGGATTTATTTATGTATTTGATTTAATAGCAGCGCAGGTATACTTTTGCACTATACTCCTGGGATATTGATCTGCCCAGTTAAGTAGCAGAGGGGTTTGCTAATCAATTTCAGCTTCTTTGGTATTAATGAAATTAACAACAGGTGCACTAGATGGGCAACAATGAGAAGACCTTGAAAACAGGAATGGTTTTACAGGTGGAGGCCACTGACATTCTTTTTCCCCTACTCCTCTTTTCTGACTGTTTTTC
Source organism: Pelophylax lessonae (assembly GCF_965119305.1). Classification (NCBI taxonomy): domain Eukaryota; kingdom Metazoa; phylum Chordata; class Amphibia; order Anura; family Ranidae; genus Pelophylax; species Pelophylax lessonae. The sequence continues at coordinate 194,657,074 of NC_138778.1, read as the reverse complement.
ACTAGTTTTGCCTTTGGGTAGGATCAGTGTCACTACTGGTAGCATGAGGCGAAACCTGGACCCTGTATAGGTTGCACAGGCAGTCCAGTTCCTCCAGGATGGCACATCATAACATGCTATTGCCAGAAGGTTTGCTGTGTCTCTCAGCACAGTCTCAAGAGCATGGAGACAGGCAGTTACTCTAGGAGAGCTGAGGGCCGTAGAAGGTCCTTAACCCATCAGCAGGACCGGTATCTGCTCTTTTGAACAAGTTGGAACAGGATGAGCACTGCCAGAGCCCTACAAAATGACCTCCAGCAGGCCACTGGTGTGAATGTCTTTGACCAAACAATCAGAAACAGACTTCATGAGAGTGGCTTGAGGGCCCAACATCCTCTAGTGGGCTCTGTGCTCACTGCCCAGCACTTGGAGCTCGAATGGCATTTGCCATTGAACACAAGAACTGGCAGGTCTGCCACTGGCGCCTTTTGCTTTTCACAGATGAAAGCAGGTTCACCCTTGGCACATGTGATAGACGTAAATGGGTCTGGAAAAGCTGTGGAAAACTTTATTCTGCCTCCAACATCATTCAGCATAACCGGTTTGGTGATGAATCAGTGATGGTCTGGGGAGGCATATCCTTGAAGGGATGCACAGATCTCTACAGGCTAGACAATGGCACCCTGACTGCCATTTAGATATCGGGATGAAATCCTTGGACACATTGTCAGATCCTGCGCTGGTGCAGTAGATCCTGGGGTCCTCCTGGTGACTGAAGGAATTGATACCATTGAATTGCCCCCTCGCCCGCCTGACCTAAATCCAATAGAACACATCTGGGACATTGTTTCGGTCCATCCGACGCTACCAGGTTGCACCTCAGTCTGTTTAGGAGCTTAGTGATGCCCTGGTCCAGATCTAGGAGGAAATACCCCAGGACACCATCCGTCGTCTCATTAGGAGCATGCCCTGATGTTGTCAAACATGCATATAAGCACGTGGGGGGCAAACAAACTACTGAGTACCATTTTGAGTTGCTGCAATGAAATTTAAAAAAAATGGTCTAGCCTGCTGCATCATCTTTTCACTTTGATTTTCGGGGTGTCTGTGATTTCAGCCCTCTGTAGGTTGACTTTCATTTCCATCAAACAATTTCCTTCCTAACACATTACCCAATCCATATCAGTATTGATATCCAGCATGATATTTTTCCCCATTGAGATCTGATGTGTTTTCAAAGTGTTCCTTTTAATTTTCTTTTTGAGCAGTGTATATCTTACAGCAGCATCACAGTGACATCCACCCATAATAATAAGAAAGCCAAAGGGCAATTTAAAGGAGAACTCCTCATTTAAACCTCTGAACAGAATAATCCTTAAAGTGATTGTAAAGTCTTGTGTTTTTCTCTATTAAAATAACAAACATGTTATATTTACCTCCTCTATGCAGTGGGTTTTGCAGAGAGTGGCCTGGATCCAGGGCCGGACTGGGAATAAAATTCAGCCCTGGAAATAATTTCATACCAGCCCCATAGCATTATTATACCGGCCCAACATCATGACGTCATTATTTTTTTTGTTTATAAAAGGGAAAACCATGCATTTTAAACACATTTGGAGAGTGTATTATATATAGATAAGACAGATATGAAAGCACATTGGGCTTTATTTTATATATATATATATATATATATATATATATATATATATATATATATACGTATATATATATATATATACAGTGGGTACGGAAAGTATTCAGACCCCCTTAAATTTTTCACTCTTTGTTATATTGCAGCCATTTGCTAAAATCATTTAAGTTCATTCTTCTTCCTCATGAATGTACACATAGCACCCCATACTGACAGAAAAACACAGAATTGTTGACATTGTTGCAGATTTATTAAAAAAGAAAAACTGAAATATCACATGGTCCTAAGTATTCAGACCCTTTGCTCAGTATTTAGTAGAAGCCCCCTTTTGATCTAATACAGCCAGGAGTCTTTTTGGGAAAGATGCAACAAGTCTTTCACACCTGGATTTGGGGATCCTCTGCCATTCCTCCTTGCAGATCCTCTCCAGTTCTGTCAGGTTGGATGGTAAACGTTGGTGGACAGCCATTTTTAGGTCTCTCCAGAGATGCTCAATTGGGTTTAAGTCAGGGCTCTGGCTGGGCCATTCAAGAACAGTCACGGAGTTGTTGTGAAGCCACTCCTTAGTTATTTTAGCTGTGTGTTTAGGGTCATTGTCTTGTTGGAAGGTAAACCTTCGGCCCAGTCTGAGGTCCAGAGCACTCTGGAGAAGGTTTTTGTCCAGGATATCCCTGTACTTGGCCGCATTCATCTTTCCCTCGATTGCAACCAGTCGTCCTGTCCCTGCAGCTGAAAAACACCCCCACAGCATGATGCTGCCACCACCATGCTTCACTGTTGGGACTGTATTGGACAGGTGATGAGCAGTGCCTGGTTTTCTCCACACATACCGCTTAGAATTAAGGCCAAAAAGTTCTATTTTGGTCTCATGTGACCAGAGAATCTTATTTCTCACCATCTTGGAGTCCTTCAGGTGTTTTTTTAGCAAACTCCATGTGGGCTTTCATGTGTCTTACACTGAGGAGAGGCTTCCGTCGGGCCACTCTGCCATAAAGCCCCGACTGGTGGAGGGCTGCAGTGATGGTTGACTTTCTACAACTTTCTCCCATCTCCTGACTGCATCTCTGGAGCTCAGCCACAGTGATCTTTGGGTTCTTCTTTACCTCTCTCACCAAGGCTCTTCTCCCCCGATAGCTCAGTTTGGCCGGACGGCCAGCTCTAGGAAGGGTTCTGGTCATCCCAAATGTCTTCCATTTGAGGATTATGGAGGCCACTGTGCTCTTAGGAACCTTAAGTGCAGCAGAAATCTTTTTGTAACCTTGGCCAGATCTGTGCCTTGCCACAATTCTGTCTCTGAGCTCTTCAGGCAGTTCCTTTGACCTCATGATTCTCATTTGCTCTGACATGCATTGTGATCTGGAAGGTCTTATATAGACAGGTGTGTGGCTTTCCTAATCAAGTCCAATCAGTATAATCAAACACAACTGGACTCAAATGAAGGTGTAGAACCATCTCAAGGATGATCAGAAGAAATGGAAAGCACCTGAGTTAAATATATGAGTGTCACAGCAAAGGGTCTGAATACTTAGGACCATGTGATATTTCAATTTTTCTTTTTAATAAATCTGCAACAATGTCAACAATTCTGTGTTTTTCCGTCAATATGAGGAGCTGTGTGTACATTCATGAGGAAGAAGAATGAACTTAAATGATTTTAGCAAATGGCTGCATTATAACAAAGAGTGAAAAATTTAAGGGGGTCTGAATACTTTCCGTACCCACTGTATATATATATATATATATATATATATATGTATGAGAAAGTTCCAGTTAAAAGTGGTGAAAGTGGAGCAATCAAGGGGACCCCGTAACTCTGGGAATGTGTGTGTGGGGGGGGGGGGAGTACTGATATAAGTGGAGCCTTTATATCAATGCCCTCTTACATTATTGTATTCACTTCCTCCTTACATCACTGACCACCCCCTCAGACTGGCCTGGTGGCACTGTCCCTGACCTCCTCTCATGCGCACCATGCAGGGCTCAGTTAGTCAGCTCCAGCTTGGTGGCTCTGGTTTTATCCTATAGTCTCCGCTCAACAGTCCACATACGTCTGACTTCTCCTATGACCCCCATCCCAGCGCCCCTCCAACTCCTCTCCAGACTCCCCCTCAGAGACTGCAGACATGATAAAAGACATGAGATGGTCAGAGGCAGCAGACATGATATAAGAGATGGTCAGAGGCAGCAGACATGAAACAAGAGATGGTCAGAGGCAGAAGACATGAAACAAGAGATGGTCAGAGGCAGAAGACATGAAACAAGAGATGGTCAGAGGCAGCAGACATGATACAAGAGATGGTCAGAGACTGCAGACATGATACAAGAGATGGTCAGAGACTGCAGACATGATGCAAGAGATGGTCAGAGACTGCCGACATGATACAAGAGATGGTCAGAGACTGCAGACATGATACAAGAGATCAATGCAGCATCACCAGTGTCCATCAAATGCAGCCTACCAGTGCCCACCAAATACAGCCTAATTAGTGCCCACCAAATGCAGCCTAATCAGTGCCTACCAAATGAAGCCTAATCAGTGCCCACCAAATGCAGCCTAATCAGCGCCCACCAAATGCAGCCTAATCAGCGCCCACCAAATGCAGCCTAATCAGCGCCCACCAAATGCAGCCTGATCAGCACCAACCAAACTCAGCCTAATCAGCGCCCACCAAATGCAGCCTAATCAGCACCCACCAAATTCAGCCTAATCAGCACCCACCAAATGCAGCCTAACCTGTGCCCACCAAATGCAGCCTAATGTGTGCCCACCAAATTCAGCCTAATCAGTGCCCACCAAATGCAGCCTAACCTGTGCCCACCAAATGCAGCCTAATCAGTGCCCACCAAATGCAGCCTAATCAGTGCTCACCAAATGCAGCCTAATCAGCGCCCACCAAATGCAGCCTAACCTGTGCCCTCCAAATGCAGCCTAACCTGTGCCCTCCAAATGCAGCCTAACCTGTGCCCTCCAAATGCAGCCTAATCTGTGTCCACCAAATCCAAATGCAGCCTAATCAGCGCCCACCAAATGCAGCCTAATCCATGCCCACCAAATGCAGCCTAATCCGTGCCCACCAAATGCAGCCTAATCCGTGCGCACCAAATGCAGCCTATTCAGTGCCCACCAAATGCAGCCTAATCCGTGCCCACCAAATGCAGCCTAATCCATGCCCACCAAATGAAGCCTAATCAGCGCCCACAAAATTCAGCCTCATCCGTGCCCACCAAATGAAGTCTAATCAGCACCCACCAAATGCAGCCTAATCAGTGCCCAACAAATTAAGCCTAATCAGTGCCCACCAAATGCAGCCTAATCAGCGCCCACCAAATGCAGCCTAATCAGCGCCCACCAAATGCAGCCAAATCTGTGCCCACCAAATGCAGCCAAATCTGTGCCCACCAAATCCAAATGCAGCCTAATCTGTCCCCACCAAATGCAGCCTACCAGTGCCTGGATCACACACATCAGAAATTTCTTGCGGTTTCAGGGAGCTTGGATTTGAATTGCCCGGGCTTCAGTGCCACTGTAACAAAGCCCCGCCTCCTATGATACACGTCACATTGATTCATTTTCACAGCATTGGATCAGTGTTCCGCCTATCTGGTCTAGGAGGCGGGACTTTCTTACATTTCTAAATCAAGCATTGTACACAAGTAGAGGAGGAGGGAGAAGAGGACTTTGATGTCCCTCCCATCTGTCACAGATCACAGCGCACCTGCTGTGCTGTGCACCCGGCCACCCGCCCAGGATCGGTCCTGGGCACCGCTGCAGATGCCCACAGCCCGAAGTGGCCCCAAGGCAGGCAGCCTACCGGGGTTTTCTCCAGGTATTCCGGTAGGCCAGTCCGGCCCTGCCTGGATCCTCCTCTTCTCAGGTCCCTCTTTGTTGCTTCTGGCCACTCCCTCCTGTTGAGTGCCCCCACAGCAAGTAGCTTGCTATGGGGGGTACCTGAGCTGACCTGCAGCTCCGTGTGTCCATTCAGACACTGAGCTGCCATTCAGCCCCACCCCTATTTTTCCTGATTGGCTGACGTGATTGACAGGAGGGAGAGTCCCAGGTGGCCGAAGGACTCGTGGACATCGCTGTACAGAGATGGGGCTCAGGTAAGTATTAGGGGTTGCTGGGGCGGCTGCTATTCACAGAATATATTATATTAATGTATTGAATGTATTGAATGCATTAAGATAAAAAACCTTCTGCCCTTACAACTCCTTTAAAGAGGGACTTCATTCCATTTTTAAAAGCATTGTAGCTACTGACTTTTAGGAAATAGACACTTACCAGCCCATGGAGTCCAGCGCTGTCTTCTGTGGAGCCGATTCTTTGCCAGGCACTCCAGCAGGTCTTGCTCTGATGTGCGGTTCCCGGGATATTCTGCTCCTATCTCTTGTTACCATGCAAAGATCAGGTAAACCAAGAAAGATTGCAGCTACAACTGCCAGATACAAAGAAAAACCTACAGGTAACCTCAGGAGAAATACAGGCTGCTCTGGAGACAGACAATGTAATTGTTTCAATGAGCACAATATGAGGATACAAAAATCAGCTGCAAGGTTGAGTTGCCAGAAAGAAGCCTTTACTGCACCAATGCCACAAACAAGACCAAAATAGAGCTTTATGGTCACAATCATAAGTGCTATGTTCAGAGAGGATTTTAACAAGGCATGATAGTGACAAGAATATCATCCTCACTGCATGAGCTTTAAAGGGACAGGGAATCTTGAGAAAATTGATTGCAAGTTGAATGCAGCATGTTATCAGAAAACACTGGCAGGCAATTTGCATTCTTCTGCATGAAAGCTGCGCATGGGACGCTCTTGGACTTTCCAGCATAACAGTGACCCTAAGCACAAGGCCAAGTTATGCCTCTAGTGATTACAGCAGAAAAAGGTGAAGGTTCTGGAGTGGCCATCACAGTCTCCTGACCTTAATATCATTAAGCCATTCTGGGGGAGATCTCAAACATGCGGTTCATGATTTTTGATACCTGCACAATCACCATGTTTTGCCAGCAATCAGCACACCGATTGTGCAGGGAACACAAAAGTCTACCAGTCAAAGCAGAATTTGGGCGTTTTGTCATCTTGTTGAGCTACCAAAACATTTCCCTCTCCTGTTGGTGGGAGATGCAAGCATAGTTGGATTCCTGGGAAAAATTGGGCTTTCCTCTATAGATAACACAATTATTGGGTATAATATGCAATTTTTGGTGCTCTCGTATTCAAAATAAAAACTTGACTGCTGAGATAGAAAGCTGTGCTGCATTCCATAGTGTTGCTTGGGAGACTGCAGTAACCATAGATTAATATGATGGAAATGAACGATAGGTTCCCATTACAGATGACATTTTAAAGTGGGACTTCACTCTCCCAATTAACATTGATTATTTTTAATCCTCATGCTGCTAGCATTAGTAAATAGATAGGAAAGTATATTATATTTGCTTGTTTAAAAACTCTTTTTTTTACATTTCTTCAGTTACTTCCTGGTTTCTTGCCTAGGCAAATTGTTATAAATCCCAGGAGTCTTCAGGAGGGGAGGGGAGGAGGAGGTGTTTTCTCAGCTAAGCACACTCTCTTATATGCATACTTGAGCTAAGGGCAGGAAGTAAATGCTACATGAATCATGTGCCCTTACTCAAGATGGCCACAGCAATAAAGGCTAGGGGGTGATTTTCAAAGTGATTTCTCAGCAAAATAAAGCAGAAATACATGGATGGATGGGGGGGTTTGCTTTGAATAATAAAAATAAATTAAATAGCATTTTTGGTTTGTGGTGCTCAGATGCAGCAAAGATCCGCTTTAACTGAAACAGCATATTTGACTCTTTTAAAACTAAGAGTCTACAAGTTCTGGTACAAATCCATTTTTACCCTAAGGTGGAGGTACTGTCAGGGCACCAATGGTAGGAGAAGGCCTCTAGAATAAGAGCCAGCATCTCCTCAGGACACCAATGGCAGAAGAAGGGCTCTAGGACTCAGCATCTCTGCCAGCACTTCACATGGGCCTTTTTAAAGCGGAGATCCGGACTCGGAAAAGTTTTTTTAGAAAAAAATACCCCTGGGACAGTCAGGGCTAGTGCATTCCACAATGGACAGCCTCTAAACTGTCCCAGGTCACACTTACCTTTTAGAAGAAATACTTCCCTTGAAAATTTCTTGTCCAGCGCTGCCATCTCAGGTATGGGCAGCTGAAGCCAGGGCATCCTCTTCTGTGTCCTCTTCCATGTCTTCTTCGTCCCAGAATGCCCTGCACCGGCCCCGCTCGTCACTTCCGTGGCAGGCGCGTCATCCCTGCATAGCTTCTGGGCATACTACTACAGTGACAGAACCTAACATGGCTATGAGCCCCAACCCTTCAGATGCTTCTTCCAGTCCTCTGGCCACTGCTCCATTCGCTTTTTTCACTTCCTCCACCAGAACCCACTCCTTTTCAGGGGATTGACGAAAGTTCAGGGCCTTCAGGAATGCATGTAAACTTTAGTGTGCCTTGCAACCAAGGACTTTCGCACTTGAGACGGTCAGAGTAGGGGTCATTATTTCTCTACTGTCTGATGAACCGCAATCCTGGGCTCATAACCTATAGAAGCAAAAGAATCCAGCACTGAATTCTGTTTCCACATTCTTTGAGGCCATGGCTGTCCTTTACGATGACCCACAGAGGACTGCTACTGCTGAGTCTGCCCTCCATACCCTCGTACAGGACAGATGACCTATGGAAGGCTACATTGTGGAGTTACATAAGTGGTCAGCTGATACCGGATGGAATGCCGCTGCTTTAACCCCCCTGGCGGTATGATTATTTCAGATTTTAGGTGATGAAAGTGGTACCATTATTTTGCATGTAATTCTTAAAGCGGAGTTCCAGCCTTTTCACTCACCTGTCCAACGGTCCAGCGATGCGGCCGCCCTAAGCCTCGATCCTCTTCCCTCTGGTCTCGGCGGCGCCGGCATCACTGCTGTGAGCACCCGGCTGTGACAGTTTGCGGCTTCACAGCCGGGTACCCACTGCGCATGCACGAGTTGCGCTGCGCGTCTTGATTGGCCGGCAATCTTCTGGGACCTCTGACATGTCCCAGAAGATTGCAGGGAGGGAGGGGGAGAGGAGAACTTCCGTTCAGGGCGCCGCGGCGCTCCGAGCGGAAGTGGGAGCGGGTACCTGTCAAAACTAGGTACCCGCTCCCCCCCCCCCAAAAAATGACATGCCAAATGTGGCATGTCAGGGGGTTAGAATACCTAAAGTGGAAGTTCCACTTTTGGGTGGAACTCCGCTTTAAGGATGAGCAGCCCAAACCAACTATTTACATAAGAGTTTTTAGTACAGTAAAACTGCAGGCAAGGGCACTGGGGGGCAAACTAAGGTCAATTTATTTTATTTAGTAATACAATCCAATAGTATTACAATATATCAGTGTGTTTTACTTTTTTTGAATTTGCCGCCGGTTCCACCCCCCTGCGACGCGACGCTCGCAGGGAACAGAAGCCGGGGCACACAGCATCAGGCGGAAGATCCGGCTGCCGTACACTGCCGGAATACATCGCGGGATCCTGGGGACAAGGTAAGTAACCTCTTCCAGGATCCAGCGACTTCTCCCTGGCGGTACCCCGAGTGTGGCTTGGGGTTACCGCTAATGGCACTGAAATTCCACCCCGAGCCACACTTGGGAATACAGCCAGGGAGGTTAAAGTACCCGTTCCATTTAGGCTTAGCTGAGACCATTAAGAACGCTCCGAACATACCCAGAGCTTCCGGCCCACATTTGACTCCCGCTCTGACTCCCAAAGAAAAGGAGCGCAGACGACAGAATACTCTCAGTCTGTATTGCGGATCCACAGGCCATTTTCTGAGTAATTGTCCCGTCCGACCAAGTAAGCCCCGCCAACTATCGCCTTCTTATCTCCAGTTGCCCGGGACTCACCCCACTCTCACATTGTTCTTCCCAACACATTGCAGATGGCTGGAAAGGGAGTCACCCTGCGAGCAATCATTGACTCTGGGGCCTGCAGCTAATTCATAGATATTAATCTTTCTAAAGACTTGCATATTCCTCTCAAACCAAAGGAGCAAAGACTCAATATAAATTTAGCAGATGGCACTACTCGGGATCTGTTACCCAGGAGACCATTCCTTTCTGAGCAACCCCAGATATAGGTCACCAAGGACTCCTCCGGTTCGATATCATCAGGTCTTCCATTTTCCCAGCAATCCTAGGAATACCCTGTTTATGGCCCCACAACCCACAAATTGACTGGTCCAAGGGAGAAATCCCCTTCTCATCTAGCTGCTGTCAACAACACTGTGGCATCCCCATGCATGACGGTTCTCCCGTGGGTTTGCCCATCCAGCCCTCAACAGATACTAGTCTTGCCGTCCCACCAGTTTATTACGATTTCCTTGACATTTTCGACAAAAGGAAAGCCGATACTCTGCCCCCGCACTGATCCTTTAATTGTCCGATCTAATTACTTCCTGGAGCAGAGATACCCTTTGGGCGATTCTTTCCACTATCCGAAACTGAGCTTGAAGCCTTCCGACAGTACATTGATGAAAACTTAGCCAAGGGATTCATCCGTCCCTCTTCCTCACCGGCCAGAGCAGGTAGCTTCTTCGTTGAGAAGAAGGATCACTCCCTCAGACCATGTGTTGACTACAGGGAGCTTAACAAGATCACTATCAAGAATTGGTACCCACTTCCCCTTGTTCTACAACTATTTCAGAAGTTCCGAGCATCCCAGGTGTTCACGAAGTTGGACTTAAGCAGGGCCTACAACCTAGTCCGTATAAGGGAAGGGGGCGAATGGATGAACGCCTTCCCGAAAGTGCTTCGGTCATTTTGAATACCTTGTGATGCCCTTCAGGCTTTGTAGTTCTCCCGCAACGTTCCAGCACTTCTTAAACAACAACTTCTGAGAAAACTTTAACCTTTTTATCATTGTCTACCTGGATGACATATTGGTCTTCTCAGCCTCACTTGAGCTCCATCGAGTCCATATCAAAACAGTACTAATTACTAATTACCCTAAGAACTCTTGGCTTATATGCCAAAGCAGAAAAATGTGTTTTTGGAAAAAAAAAAAAAAGAGGAAAATGTGAGTTTGTTTTAAAAAATAAAATCCATTCAGTTCTTGGGACTCATAATCTCTACCGAGGGAATTTCTATGAATCCTCAGAAGGTCTCAGCAATTATGGAATGGCCTGCACCTTCGGACAGGAAGTGAGTCCAAAGATTCATAGGCTTCGCTAACATTTACCGGAAATGTATCAAGAGTTTCTCAACTATTTTTGCCCCGATTACTCAGCTCACTCATTCACATACACGCTTTCTTTGAAATCAAGAATCCCAAGCAGCCTTCGAACAGCAGCCTTATTTACCACTGCCTCTACGTTACAACACTCAGACCCAGCACTTTCTTTTGTTCTCGAGGTAGACTCCTCCGAAATAGCAACAGGAGCTGTGCTCCCTCAACGTCAGGGCCCAAAGGCTTTGCTTTACCCGGTAGCTTTTTGTTCCAAGAGACTAAACCAGACCAAAAGAAATTATGATGTAGGTGATAGGGAGCTCCTGGCAATTAAAGTAGCCTTCTAGGAGTGGAGGTACCTGCTGCAGGGCGTTAGTCACCCATTTATGATCCTTACAGATAACAAGAACTTGGAGTACTTGAGATCCGCTAAAGGCCTAAGACCTCAGCAGGCTAGATGGGCCTTGTTTTTCTCTAGGTTTAGTTTCCATTTGAGGTAATGACCAGGATCCAAGAATGGAAGGGGGATGCCATATCCCTGAATCTTCAGAACCTGCTCCCCCGAGCACCATTATTTCTGCCCAATATTTTTTGCTAAATCAGCTCAGTCTGGAATCATCCATCAGGCAGGATCCCGCATCATGTCCTGAATCTGAACAAGCCTCACTAAAAAATGATGGTCTGCTGTGGCACCAAGATAAGGTCTTCATACCTCCTTGAGGCAAGGCCTCGGGTTCTCAAGACATTTCAGGAACCACCAGCTAGCTGGACACTTTGGAGCTTGTAAAACATGCAAGCTCTTCCAGCAGGCCATCTGGTGGCCTAACCTTAGCCGGGACTGTAGGGCCTATGTCAATACCTGTACAGTGTGTCTACGCAGCAAGGGCATCAAAGCTAAAGCCTGGGAGTTATTGAGGCCCCTGCCCATTCCTAACCGTCCCTGGGAGATGATCTCCATGGATTTAATCATTGACTTTCCCCCCTTGAAGGATTCACCACCATTTTGATAGTGGTAGATCGGCTGTCCAAGATTACTAATTTCCTTCTGCTACAGGAACTGCCTACATCTTTATTATTAGACTCCAGGGCTTACCCAGTAAAATTGTTTCAGATCGAGGGGTACAGTTTACCTCCAGGTTTTGGAGAGCCCTCTGTAATGCACTGCAAGTGGAACTTTGCCTCTCATCCGCCTACCATCTTTAAAGTAACGGATAGACCGAATACACATAAATCACACCCTGGAGCAATATTTGCGTTGTTTCTCTGCTTCCTTTCCAGACAACTGGGCATCCTTGCTCCCACTGGCAGAATTTGCCTACAACAACTCTTTACATTCAGCAACCAACCAATCTCTATTCTGGGCCAATTATGGATTTCACCCTTCCGCTCTGCCAGAAACAATGTCTGAATCAACAGTACCCGCAGTGCAAAACAGGCTTACCTTCATACAAAACAACTACCAAACCCTTCTAAACAGCATACAAAGGACTCAAACTGATTAAAAGCGTTTTTTTGGGGTCAGGGGAAAGACTGGACCCTAAATCCTTTCCAAATCGAGCGCGAGATAAACCCAGTGGCATTTGAGCTGTCCCTGCCTGACTCTTACAGGATCAACCCAGTCTTTCACGTTTTCTCTTCTCAAGCCAGCCATTCCTGACCCATTCCCAGGAAGAGTGGGTGGAACCACCGCCACCACTGGTAACTGTTGGAGAAGAAGAAACAGAGCATGAAGTGGAGTCAGTTCTGGATTGCAGGAAGCGAGGTAGGCAGATCCAATATCTGATTAAATGGAAGGGGTATCCATCCAAAGACAGCTCCTGAGAACCCGAAGTTAGTATACAGTACTTTCCCCTAGACTTCTCAGAGAGTTTCAGGCCAAACACCCAGGGAAAATTGCCCAAATGGGCATCCAGAGGCTGCCCGTCGGTGGGGGGGGGGGGGGTTGACACTGTCAGGGTGGATGAGAATGGTAGGAGAAGGACTCTAGAGCCCAGCATCTGTCAGCAGGACACCAATAGCAGAAAAAGGGCTCTAGGACCCAGCATCTCTGCCAGCACTTCACATGGACCTTTATAAGGAAGTTTATCAGTGATTAAAGTTGCTGATTGATCTTCAGCTTGTATTGTATTCCTGAAAGTTCTCTGCTACTGACCCAGCTTGCCCTTGACTATTCTCCTGCCTGTCTTCTGACCTGACCTTGGCTTGTCCACAGATATTCTCTTCTGTTCTGTTCTCCTGCTGTGTTATCCTCCTGGCTCCGAACTCTGGCTTGAATGGACTTCCCCTTGTCTCAGTGCAACCACAGACCTGCCACGTCTCATAGGCTCCACCTGTCTGCAGCCACTACTTAGCACATCAGAAACCCTTCTGAGTTCCTCTGCAATCAACATCACAGGCGACCTGTGCAAATTTGAGCCTGACTCCTCCTGTTCTCACTTTCAGGGGAGTCTGGAACTTAGCCGCAAGGGAAGCCCTCTCTCCATTGGCCTCCAGCACCAGGGATGTGATAGGTATACATGAGTGATTCACATTTTGGATTGAAACCTTCTTTGCACATTGAATACGCTTATTTGGTTTAAATGAAATTGGAACTTTTACATTTTTTTTTTTCTTGGACACAATAGACGGTTTTATCACATGGGACATGTTTTCTGAACTTAACATACCAGATTATTTTTGTTTTTCACTGTTTTATTGCATTAACTATTAGCACAGCAAAAAATAATCTTGCATATGTCTATCTAGTAGTCCTGTTATGCCCCATACACACGTGCAGATTATCTGAAGACTTTTGTCTGCAGATTTACCTTTTCTATGTAGTGCAAGGGCCTGCCGGATTGCATACAAATTGAAAGTGTTTAGGTTTGACCTCATATTATATGGTTTTGGTAAGTCTGCAGACAAAAGTCTTCAGATAATCTGCAAGTGTGTACGGGGCATTACATTCTGCAGAAGACTGAACAGGCAGGTAGGTTTATTTTACTGCAGAAGAGACATTGCTTGTCTCTTCTGTAATAAAGAGCCAGCCCATTCAAAGGTTTTTAATCCAAAACTTTAGTTCTGCTTTAAGCGCTCATTCATTCAGGTGTCTAAAATGATGTGTGTAAAAGCATATAGTTTTATCTGCATCAAAGTGCTGCACTATAGGAATCAGCTGGGCCATATCTGTTGTATTTACAAATGAAAATGTCCAACCTGCTTAGCTGTGTAGAAAAAAAAAAAAGAAAATGGGGCTGTACATAAAGACATGTACAGTGCCTTGAAAAAGTATTCATACTCCTATGAAATTTTCCACATTTTGTCATGTTACAACCAAAAACGTAAATGTATTTTATTGGGATTTTATGTGATAGACCAACACAAAATGGCACATAATTGTGAAATGGAAGGAAAATAAAAAATGGTTTTCAAATTTTTTTTTTTTACAAATAAATATCTCAAAAATGTGGCGTGCATTTGTATTCAGCCATCTTCAGTAAATACTTTGTAGAACCACCTTTCACTGCAATTACAGCTGCAAATCTTTTTTGGGGATGTCTCTACCAGCTTTGCACATCTAGGGAGTGACATTTTTGCCCATTCTTCTTTGCAAAATAGCTCAAGCTCTGTCAGATTGGATGGAGAGCGCCTGTGAACAGCAATTTTCAAGTCTTGCCACAGATTCTCAATTGGATTTAGGTCTGGACTTTGACTGGGCCATTCTAACACGTGAATATGCTTTCATCTAAACCATTCCATTGTAGCTCTGGCTTTATGTTTAGGGTTGTTGTCCTGCTGGAAGGTGAAGCCCCAGTCTCAAGTCTTTTGCAGACCCTAACCGGTTTTCTTACAAGATTGCCCTGTATTTGGCTCCATCCATCTCCCCATCATCTCTGACCAGCTTTCCTGTCCCTGCAGAAGAAAAGCATCTCCACAACATGATGCTGCCACCACCATGTTTCATGGTGGGGATGGTGTGTTCAAGGTGATGTGCAGTGTTGGTTTTCCACCACACATAGTGCTTTGCTTATATGCCAAAAAGTTAAATTTTGGTCTTATCTGACCAGAGCACCTTCTTCCACATGTTTGCTGTGTACCCCACATGGCTTCTCGCAAACCGCAAACAGGACTTCTTATGGCTTTCTTTCAACAATGTCTTTCTTCTTGCCACTCTTCCATAAAGGCCAGATTTGTAGAGAGCAAGACTAATAGTTGTTCTGTGGAAAGATTCTCCCACCTGAGCTGTGGATCTCCTCCAGAGTTACCATCGGCCTCTTGGCTGCTTCTCTGATTAATGCTCTCCTTGCCCGGCCTGTCAGTTTAGGTGGACGGCCATGTCTTGGTAGGTTTGCAGTTGTGCCATACTCTTTTCATTTTCAGATGATGGATTGAACAGTGCCACGTGAGATGTTCAAAGCTTGAAATATTTTTTTTTTAAACCTAACCCTGCTTTAAACGTCTCCACAACTTTATCCCTGGCTTGTCTGGTGTGCTCCTTGGCCTTCATGATGCTGTTTGTTCACTATGGTTCCCTAACAAACCTCAGAGGGCTTCACAGAACAGTTGTATTTATACTGAGATTAAATTAAACACAGATGGACTCTGTTTATTAATTAGGTGACTTCTGAAGGCAATTGGTTCCACTAGATTTTAGTTAGGGGTATCAGAGTAAAGGGGCCTGAATACAAATGCATTCCACATACTTTTAAGATATTTATTTGTAAAAAAATGTTGAAAACCATTTATCATTTTCCTTCCACTTCACAATTATGTGCCACTTTGTGTTGGTCTATTACATAAAATCCCAATAAAATACGTTTTGGTTGTAACATGGCAAAATGTGGAAAATTCTAAGGGGTATGAATACTTTTTCAAGGTACTGTATGGGGGATCGGGAAGGAATTTATTCTCACTCATTGGCACAAATTACTTTACATGCTTTTTTTTTGCCTTCCTCTCGTCTAGATCAGCAGTGGCTATAGGGTTATGTATAAGACGGTTTCCTATTACTTTATTTTTTTTCTAGTAGTTGAACTAGAGAAACTTTTGTGTCTTTTTTCATCCCAACTATGTAACAAAGTAATTGCATACATGCAAAAAGTCACTAAAAGAAATGTATGCGTCTAAACATGAGCTTGTATATTACGTGGGTGGGATCCTCTCTGCCAGCAGGAACCTGCATTCCGTGCAGAAAATCCACACATCCCCGTGTAAATCACGCCTTAATCTTACGCTTTTTCAATCCGTGCTGCTAAACCCTGCTATCCCGATCCTTTCTAATGCGTAATCTATCCCTGATTGAATCCTATTATTTTATAGTGATCCTCCTCATCAGATTCTGATCTGTGGATTATCACAGGATATCTCCATGTTCTAATCCTACTGGAATTGCCAGATCTGGGCTATTAAATACGATTTCGTGGTGTAATCTGGGCATTAGTGCTTCTGGTTGTAGTGAGCGGCTGTGACCGTTAGATGGCAGCAGAGTACCGGTCAGGAAAAGACCTGTATCTTTATACGCTCGATATCTTTCAGTGTAATCTGTGTATTAGTGCTTCTGGTTGTAGTGAGCGGCTGTGACCGTTGGATGGCAGCAGAGTACCGGTCAGGAGAAGACCTGGGAACGCGCTCGATATCTTTTAGTGTAATCTGTGTATTAGGCTGCATTCACACTTGAGCGTAGCGGTTTCGTGCGTTTTTACCGTGATTTTTACCGCGATTTTCAGGCGTTTTTGGAGGCAGGCATTGACATCTATCAAAAACGCTGGTAATCAGCCCAAAAAGAAGCTCATGTACTTTTTTCAGCTACAGGCGTTTTGCTTCAGGCGTTAAAACGCTCAGATGTGAACAGGGGCCATTTAAATGAATGGGGTTTTACTTGTTGGGCATTTTGGAATGTTTTTTTTGAGCGTTTTTGGAGCTGAAAAACGCTGAAAAACGCCCAGCTGTGAATGGAGCCTAAGGCTGCATTCACACTTGAGCGTAGCGTTTTACCGCGTTTTTTTACAGCGATTGTTACCGCAATTTTTACCGTGATTTTACTGCGATTTTCAGGCGTTTTTTTCAGGCGTTTTTGGAGGCAGGCATTGACATCTATCAAAAACGCTGGTAATCAGCCCAAAAAGAAGCTCATGTACTTTTTTCAGCTACAGGCATTTTGCAAAACGCTCAGATGTGAACAGGGGCCATTTAAATGAATGGGGTTTTACTTGTTGGGCGTTTTGGAACGTTTTTTTTTTAGGCTACATTCACACCTGAAAGCAAAGGGGGGGGGGGGAATAATAAAATGAATATTAGGGTATTATGGGGTCGGCATATTAGATAGAATATATAGGATTGTATAAAGAATAACAAGTATGTGGTAACAAGTATGTGGTAACATAATGTTGGTTTTGATCTTAAAAGAGCCGTTACCCAATACTATAATGAGGTAGGACGGGAAAGGGGGGAAAAAATCGGGACTTTGAGTGAGGTGTGTGGGGTCGGTGGTCACAGTAAAATGGTACAGTCATCTAGTAAAAGGCATACATTTATTGATTGATATGATAACATATACAAATATATACAAGCTACATCAAAGTTGCATAAATATGATGATACAAACAAAGAACAATTGAAAACATACTAAACATAAGATCATGTCAACAATGTTGGGGTGTGCACTGGAAAGGTTAGGTCATTGATGGAGAACAACGTTAAAAAGTATAGAATAGGTAAAAATGGGGGGTACATCCATATTAGGCTCGACGCGTTTCGTGGATCATCCACGAAACGCGTCGAGCCTAATATGGATGTACCCCCCATTTTTACCTATTCTATACTTTTTAACGTTGTTCTCCATCAATGACCTAACCTTTCCAGTGCACACCCCAACATTGTTGACATGATCTTATGTTTAGTATGTTTTCAATTGTTCTTTGTTTGTATCATCATATTTATGCAACTTTGATGTAGCTTGTATATATTTGTATATGTTATCATATCAATCAATAAATCTATGCCTTTTACTAGATGACTGTACCATTTTACTGTGACCACCGACCCCACACACCTCACTCAAAGTCCCGATTTTTTCCCCCCTTTCCCGTCCTACCTCATTATAGTATTGGGTAACGGCTCTTTTAAGATCAAAACCAACATTATGTTACCACATACTTGTTACCACATACTTGTTATTCTTTATACAATCCTATATATTCTATCTAATATGCCGACCCCATAATACCCTAATATTCATTTTATTATTCCCCCCCCCCCCTTTGCTTTCATATACTCCATTAGGGATGGAGGCAGAAAAACTCCCCAAAAACGCCCCAAAACGCCTACATGTGAATGGAGCCTTAGCGTTTTTGGGGCTGAAAAACACTCAAAAACGCCCAGGTGTGAATGGAGCCTTAGGCTCCGTTCACATGTAGGCGTTTTGTGGCATTTTTGGGGAGTTTTTCTGCTCTAGGATCAGCTCTCAAAACGCCCAACAAGACAAATCCTATTCATTTCAATGGCCCCTGTTCACACCTGAGCGTTTTGAAGCTGTGAGAAAAACGCCCAACGCTCAAAAAAGTACATGAGCTTCTTTTTGGGCAGATTACAGGCGTTTTCCATTGGTCTCTATTCAATCTAAAAACGCTTGCACAAAAAACGCCTGTAAATCGCGGTAAAATCGCGCAGTAAAAAACGCGCGAAAACGCTACGCACAGGTGTGAATGTAGCCTTAGTGTTTCTGGTTGTAGTGAGCGGTTTGTGGCCACTGGGTGGCAGCATAGTGCTGCTCAGGGGAGAAGACCCCAGGAACGCGCTCAGTGAGCAGTTGTGGCCACTGGGTGGCAGTATAGTACCGATCAGGAGATTACCTAGGAACGCGCTCGATTTCCTCCAATGTAATCTGGGCATTAGTGCGCCTGGTTGTAGTGAGCGGTTTGTGGCCACTGGGTGGCAAGCATAGTGCTGCTCAGGGGAAGCCCCCGGGAACGCGCTCAATTTCCCCCAGTGTAATCTGGCATTAGCCGTCCAGTTGTAGTGAGCGGTTTGTGGCCACTGGGTGGCAGCAGAGTACTTCTCGGCGGAAGACCCCTGGAACGCGGGCGATTTCCTTGGTGTAATATTGTCATTAGCAGACTGGTTGTAGTGAGCGATTGTGGCCACTGGATGGCAGCAGAGTAGCGGTCAGGAGAAGAGCCGAGAAGGCGCTCACTCAGGAGACCGCCATATTTGGTCCTCGCCAGGACCCGTAGAAGCGGCTGATTTAAACCTGAGGCGGAAGCCCGGTGAGTGATAGTGAGGGCTGAGGTAACTCATTCGGTGTCTCTGCGGCTTCCTGGGGACACGGTGACACTTGTAGTTCTACAGTCGCTGCAGTCACTTTGTGTCTCAGCATTGCTGACTGAAGTTCTAGAATCTTCCTCATAGCAACAGGGCGACTCCTGAGAGAGAGGGGGAGGGGAGGGTGACAACACTACTGAGGAAATACCCAGGTTGTCCCAGACTTCTCCTCTACTGGAAGGCCCCATTATATTCCCAGTCTCTAAACTGAAAGCAGAACTGAAGACAAAACTTTATTAATATTTTGTTATGTCTGAATTCAAATATGAGTGACGCGGGAGCCTCACATTTCCCCGCCATTCCCTTGAATCGGCTGTCCTGTGCGCCAAAGCCACGCCGAAGTAGGTCCGGCACCCTTTTATTTTTGTAGCCGGCCTTGGCAGGTTTTTTTTTGAATAGCGTGTTTTTGTTACACGACGAATCACAGTTTCTGTATTCGTTTGAGGGGGGGGGGGGGTGGTATGAATAATGAACGCCATCCCAACGTGCGTTTGTTAGTACGTTCCGGAAACACAGGCGGGGGGATTATGGGCGCCATTCCGAGTCACTCCAATCCCGTTCACATTTTCCTCCTTAACCACTTTACCACCGGAGGATTTTGCTGTCTTACGTCCAGGCCACTTTTTCCGATTCGGCGCTGTGCGACTTTAACTGACAATTGCGCGATCGTGCGACGCCGTACCCAAACAAAATTTACGTCTTTTTTTCCCACAAGCAGAGCTTTCTTTTGGTGGTATTTGATCGCCTGTGCGATTTTTACTTTTTGCGCTATAAACAAAAAAGTGCGTACATTTTGAAAAAATAACAATATTTTTCACATTTTTTTATATGAAATTCCCCCCAAAAAATGTAAAAATCAAAATTTTTTTTAATTTTTGGCCAATTTGTTTTCTGCTACCGATGTTTGGTAAAAAAATTCACAATAAGCGTATTTTGATTGGTTTGCGCAAAAGCTATTGCGTTTACTAACAAAGGGAAAGATTTCTGTCATTTTTGGTGTTTTTTTTTTTAACCACTTAAGCCCCGGAGGATTTGGCTGCTAAACGACCAGGGGGTATTTTGCGATTCGGCACTGCGTGACTTTAACGGACAATTGCGCGGTCCTTTTTTTCCCACAAACAGAGCTTTCTTTTGGTGGTATTTGATCACCTGTGCGATTTTTTTTTTTTTTTTTTTTTTTTTTTTTTTTTTTTTTTTTTTTGATCACGCGCTATAAACAAAAAAAAGCGTAAATTTTGCAAAAATAACAATATTTTTCACTTTTTTTTATATGAAATTCCCCCCAAAAAAATTGTAAACAAAATTTTTTAACATTTTCGGCTAATTTGTTTTATGCTACCTATGTTTGGTAAAAAAAATCGCAAAAAGCGTATTTTGATTGGTTTGCGCAAACGTTATTGCGTTTACTAACTAAGGGAAAGATTTTTGTCATTTTTGTTGTTTTTTTTTTTAACGCGTAATGGCGGCGATCTGCGATTTTTTTTTTTTTTTTTTTTTTTTGCGGTACTGCGACATTGGGGCGGACAGATCGGACCCTTGACTGACATTTTTGACACTTTTGGGGGTACCAGTGACATTTCTACAGTAATCAGGGCTATATATATGCACTGTTACTGTAAAAATACACTGGTAGTGAAGGGGTTAACTTTATTTGAGAGGGAGGAGCTGTGTGTGTCCCTAGGGGCGTGATTCTTACTGTGATTGGCTGTGGCTTCAGCTGTATGCAGAGTGATCAACGGATCTACATAGTAGATCTGTATGATCATCTCTCATACAGAGGGGAGAATGACAGGCAGCTTGTTTACACAAGCTGCCTGACTTTCTCCCTCTCCCCCGCCGATCGCAGAGTGGCCAGTGGACATCGGGTCCGCCGGTCACACACGCGGGGGGGTCCGTGACCACGCGGGAGCGCGCCTCCGGCGGCGCGCGCTCGCTCCCTAGACCCTCACAAGCTAGTGACGTAGCCCTACGTCACTTTGCCTGTGAGGGGCTGACCGCCGCCGTAGATAGTCGTGCGGCGGTCGGCAAGTGGTTAATGAGTAATGGCGGCGATCTGCGATTTTTTTTTTTTTTTTTTTTTTTTACGGGACTGCGACATTGTGGCGGACAGATCGGACCCTTGACTGACATTTTTGACACTTTTGGGGGTACCAGTGATATTACTACAGTAATCAGTGCTATACTTTACACAAGCGGGCGGATCTCCAAACTAGATTCCCCGACGATCGGGGAAGAGCAGCGGCGATCTCCGCTGCTCCTCCCCTGGCCCCCTGGCGAGCGCCGCCTACAGGGGGAGAGGAGTCCAGCGACGTAGGTCTACGTCGCTGGACGGAATCGTGCCACTTTGCTGCAGTGCGGTCAACATGACCGGTCGGCAAGTGGTTAATGACCAGGCCATTTTGTGCGATTCGGCACTGCGCTGCCTTAACGGACAATTGCGCAGTCGTGCGACTCTGTACCCAAATAAAACTGATGTCCTTTTTCCCCCACAAATAGAAATTTCTTTTGGCGGTATTTCATCACCTCTGCAGTTTTTAGATTTTGCGCTATAAACAAAAAAAGAGCAACAATTTTGAAAAAACACCAATATTTTCCACTTTCTGCTATAAAACTTTCCCAAATAAAAAAATAATTTCTTTTGATCAGTTTAGGCCAATTTGTATTCTGCTACATATTGCTGGTAAATAAAATCCCAAAAAGCGTATAATAATTGGTTGGCGCAAAAGTTATAACATTCAGGGCTCTTTCACACGGGCGATCAGATCAGATCCGCCTGTCAGTTTTTTAGGCGGATCTAATCGGATCCTCCATGTATCCCTATGGGGCAGCGGGTGTCAGCGGAGACACCTCCGCTGACACCCGCTGCCATACGTATCCGATCCTGTCCTTGAAATAGGGACAGATGGAAACCCTATTTTTCCATCCGTCCAGGGATCGGATCGGATGAAAGCGGACAGGCGGTCCGCTCTCACCCTATCCCCCATAGAGGGCAGCGGGAGCTGTGACACCTCCCTCTCAGCTCTGCAAGCGGAGACGGAGCTGTCATCCGCCGGCTCAGCGGGGATCGGTGGATCGATCCCCGCTGAGCAGCACGGATCCGCCTACGGAGGCGGACCATGTGAAAGAAGCCTTTCAAACTACGGGATAGATTTTTGGACTTTTTTATTTTTTTTGTTTTTATTAGTGACGGCAATCAGCGATTTTTAGCGGGACTGTGACATTGCGGCGGACACATCGCACCCCTAACTGACATTTCTGACCCTTTTTGGGGACCAGTGACATTAATACAGTAATCGGTGCTAAATAATATGCACTGTTACTGTATAAATGACACTGGCAGGGAAGGGGTTAACACTGGGGGTGCTCCGAATGGAGGCAAAATGTGCATTTGAGAGCCATTCAACCCAAACGCGGTGTGTTTTTTTTTTTTTTTTTAGCGATTTGTCACGCCTGGTTTAGGGTCAAAATCTGACCCCTGAGCTTCTTGGGTGCGATAGAACGCGCATAGGGCAGCCGATTCGAGTGATTGGTTTGCTCTATGCGCGAGAAATGGAAACGTGTGAATTGCGCTTTTAAAATCGCTAGCCTTGTGGGTGAACAGGGCCTTAGGGAGGGTTAAAATCCCAGTGGCCCTTTTTGCTACAATTATTTTCTCTGCAATTTTCCTGCGTTTTATACTAGGGTGGAAATAAGCCCTTCTATGTGTTTCCTTGGTTAGCTCACAGTGATGGGGATGGAATAAATACTCAGGAAAATACAAGGTTATTCAGGGCCAACTCACACTTCGCCCCCGTTCACATCGGGCCGATTTGAATTGTCAAATCGCATGCCAAATCAGAGCCCTATTGCCCGCAATGGCACCGTCCGAATCAGTGCGACGCCGCACCAATTCTTGAAGGTAGTTTCTGGACTTCTTTTGGCGACTTCGCACTGACATGCGGGTTTGAAATCGTGCGAGTTCAGCTGAAGTGTGAATGAGAGCTTAGGGGGGGCTTCACACTTTGTGTACCCACAGTTTATGAGTGGGTTAGCTGGGATGGTGGAAATGTAGCCTTAAAATGGAGTGCCAGACGTTTCTATATTTATTAACCACTTGCCGACCGCCTGCTGCAGTAAAACTCAGCCGAGCGAACCGACGTAGTACTACTTCAAGCGGAGTTCCGGCCGCAAAATCGTTATTTTAGATTTTGTGGCATCCGCTTCCTTATTGTACCCTGAAAAAGAATTGGATATTCCTGAATTTTTTTTTACTTACCTTGTTTCAGCAGAAAATATACTCACCTTTCCTTCCACTTCCTCCCTGTGCGGCCGCGGCCCGCGCCTTCACTTCCTGTCCCGCAATGCATCCTGGGAGCTATTACTGATCACTCCCAGGAGGCACCGGCCGCTCCTCTTATCGCGTTATTTCCAAACAGAAAATGATGCGATGAGAGGCGGAGCACAGCGCGGACGGCGCCAGTCTATTGCCAGTACTTCCCTTTGTACTGGGCATGCGCGAGATTTTGCGCTGCATTGATCGGCCCCCCTCCATCTACAACCAGGAAGCAGGGCATATTTGTGCACACTGCGGCTTCGGGGGACCATGGAAAAGATGGTGGCGCTCTGCGAAAGTTTTATAAAGTGGCAATACTAAAATCTTAATCTATTATTTACATGTATAAAATTGGATTAGCGGATGTAAGAAGGGCGGTGGATCACTGTTTGGGAGGTATTAAAAAAAAAAACGAATCTGTGGCCGGAACTCCGCTTTAAGTCACACGTGTGGTGCTGGGGTGCAAACGCGCGCTGCCCCCAGTAGGCAGTGGGGATGCCAATGCACGGGGGCAGTGGGCGCGATTGCTGCCGGCCACCTGTGATCGTTCCCCGCTGAGAGAGAAGAACGGTTCGCTGTTGTAAACACAGCTGACCGTTCTTCTCCCTGGAATGATCACAGAGCGCCTGTGATCCTTCTATATAGGATCACATGTCTCTGTGATCATTTCACATGCCCCTCCCCCCACAGTTAGTAAACACTCCCCTAGGCTCACATTTAACCCTTTGATCACCCACTAGGTTAACCCCTATGTGCAGGAACACAACTACCGTTGTTAATGGCACCCTAAATGCATCTAACAAACAGTGAATGTGTGGCCACCAAACCACATGGTACTGTAGTACCATGCGTTTTGGTGTGGCACTTTTTTTTTTTAAAAAGCCTCACCTGCTGTACTTTTTGCCCATTCCCGTGCATTTTGGCAGCCCATTGAAATGCTATAAAAAAAAAATAGAACAGGAAAAAAATATGTGCATTCCAGTATGAACCAGAACTCTAAAGCTGGATACACACTATCCAACTTTTGTGGTCAGATTTCCTTCAGATTTACCTTTGCTATGTAGTGCAAGGGTCTGCCGGATTGCATACAAAGTGAAAGTGTTTAGGTTTGACCTCATATTATATGGTTTTGGTAAATCTAAAGGAAAAAGTCTTCAGAAAATCTTATAGTGTGTATGGCCCATAACAATACAACCTGACAGGACTGTATAGATGCACATCCCCCACAGTTAGTAGTCACACCTAGGGAACACATTTAACCCTTTGGTCACCCCTGATGTTAACCCCTTCCCTGCCAGTGTCATTAGCACAGTAACCATGCATATTTTTTTAGCACTGATTGCTGTGTTGGTGTCACTGGTCCCCAAAAAGTGTCAGTTGTCCGATTTGTCTGCTACAACATCGCAGTCCTGCTATAAGTCACCGATCGCCACTATTACTAGAAAAAAAGAAATAAACTAATTACAATATACAATAGTTTGTAGCCGTTATAACTGTTGCACAAACCAATCAATTTACATGTATTGGGATTTTTTTAAACCAAAAATATGTAGCAGAATAAATATTGGCTTAAACTGATGAAGAAATTCGATTTTTTAATTTTTTTATTGGATAGATTTTATAGCAGAAAGTAAAATTTTTTTTTTTTTCAAAATTGTCAAATATCACCAAAAGAAAGCTCTACTTGTGGGGAAAAAGGGACATCAATATTATTTGGGTACAGCGTCGCAAGAACACACAGTTATCAGTTAAAGTAACGCAGTGCTGTATCGCAAAAAATGGTCTGGTCATGAAGGGGGTAAACCCTCAGGGGGCTGAAATGGTTAAATAGGAAGGCTAATTTATTTTTATTCTGACCTGTAAAGTAAAGCCATAATGTGCTAGTATGCATCACTTCCTTAAGCCCTGTACACACGCAACGATTATCGGCCGACCGATCGTCCGTCTTTTGTCCAGAGTTGTGTTTTGTTGGTTGGAATGTGCCTAGACTGCACACAAATTTTCTCGCCTGACAAAATTCTACTTCAGAAGTGATGCCATGTGTTGGTTTGCTTTCTTTGTGTTCTTTCTTCTCTGAGCATGCCCAGTCTTGCTCATTAGATTTTTCCCTGTCGAAATCTGTACTGACTGCACGAAAATCGGCCGTGTTTTGACAGAGGACAAAAATTTTATAGCCTGCACACCAGAATTTTTTCGGCCGAAAAGTCGGAGTCGGTTGTCGGAAGAATCATACTAACAAGCCGAAAATCGGCAGATCGGACGTTGGACGAAAATTCCCGGCCGATTTTCGACGCATGTGTACGAGGCTTTAGAGATCCTCCACTCTGGAGGATTGCAGGGGGCACCTTTGGACATTATCACTGTCAGTCTGGGGGGAGGGGGTGTTAGGTGTACTAGCAGATTTAGATGCACTAACAAATGGAAGCCAAACTCCAACTAACACTCTATTATCGGTTACAGAAAGCAGTTTTTTTTTCTTCAGGGATAAGGGTTTAACATAAATAAAAGCTTATTGTAAGAACTCCCCTCAGTGGTAAATGTTTTACCTCAATACTCTATCTTCTACATCTGCAGGACGGCTTGTTCTGTTGAAAAGCAGGATCGCTAAGAGAAAATAAATTAAGCGAATACAGCCATCACATCTAAGAATTGGTAAGCTGTGATATAAGAAATGTTTGCTTTTGGGTTTAATACTGCTTTAGCCTGAGTTCACACTGTAGTGGGTGAAAATAAATGCATGTAAATCGCTGGCATTCCTGCACCCAAAATACGCTGCTCTTTAGCAGACATGCCGGAGTTCCATTAATTCTTAATGGCACCCCCAACGCATCAGAAAATGGGGCGTATTTTGGGTGCGTGAAACTATATGGTGCTGAAGCACCATGCGGCTGCGTTAACAAAAAAAGAGGACCAGGAACCTTTTCCCTGCATTTCTCACAGGTAAGCAGCCCGCTGTGCCCGTGCAAATGCGAGCCACACCACCTGAAATAGTGTAAAACTAGCCCTAAAGCATGGGTGTCCAACCTTTTGGCTTCTCTGGGCCACATTGAGTGTAGAGAAATTTTCTCGGGCCGCATATAAAATATATGCTATAGTTAAGGTATATAAGTAATAAAAGAGGATGAACCCTTACGAGGCAGCCTCTGCCTACAGTTAGTTGGAAGCCGCTGTGGCCGTGCCCCGGCCTGACTTCCTTCCTCCCCAGCAAAAAAAAAAAAATTGTCAGGGGACAGTGGGCCGCATTGCCTGCGGTTCTAGGCTGCGGGGGCCGCAGGTTGGACATGCCTGCCCTAAAGGATGAGTTCACCTTTACAAAAAAAAAAGAATAAATGCACATTTAGCATCTAAAAAATATGTATTTATTTTATATACGGTGTGTGTGTATATATGTATGTATGTGTGTGTGTGTATATATATGTATATATATATATATTGTAATGGACCTGTAAAGCATTACACCCACGATCAGCAGATTGTGGGTGTAATGCCAGGGTCCTGCAGACTGTGTATCTCTGTCTGGCTGTACCTCCGATACGGCCAGGCAGTTACTCTCTGACAGGAAGCATGAATTGCCTACCACAGTGCTCAACAATGCTGTGGTAGTTCATTGAGATCTACAAGCCAACAGCTGCAAAGGCTGCCGGTCCTTGCAATTTTCCCATTCACCAAACACTGTGAATGGATGATGTGGACGGAGCCCCGCACGGCTGTGTTCATTGCAGAGTGTGACAGCTAGCGAGGAGGAGATCCCCCCCCCCCCCCACTAGCTGTCAGAATGGGGGATCGGGGGGCCGGTGCATCTGTAATATGTTACATATCACACCCTGAATATGGATGGAACATGTTACAAAAGATAAACTTGTCCTTTCAGGAAGATGAATCATAATAAATGGCTGTCAATGCAATGAACAATATAAGGGCCCGTCTTTTGGGATTGTAGCACACCACAACAAAGTGATGTGCTGCCATGTGTTTGCTGCTATGTCATAGTGCTTCTTTGGATTGATATTCACAAGGAAGTGTTACTACAACACACGTCTGAGTGGACCCCCTTAACCCTGAGAGAAATAATTTGGGGACCATCTTATTTATAAGTACATTAATCCAGTGCACTGCAATTGAGGTGGTGGCCAACACATCGTTAGAGATTTTTTTTTTCATATCTGTCTGTCTGTCTGTCTTCTTTTTCTTCATGTTTCTCTGTCTTATTCATAAGCTCATTCCAGTGCCATTACTAACTGATCCTTATAAAACTGTATCCACATATATCTCTGGCAGCTATTTCGTATGTCTCTATTTACAATCTTGACAGAAACTTTCACTCATTAGTGAACTGCCTCATGCGCTCCGTTGCTCAATTCACCAACCTTTACTCCTGTTGCTAGGTTACCAGCCCAGCAGCCGCCGATACCTTCTAGCGTCTCTTATGGCTGCCTAGCGCAAACTACATTTAAAGTGAAACAGTCTCTGGCCTGAGCAAATTGGACTAAGCATAAATTATTGTTGCCAGCATTCCTGGACATTTGGGAGGACAATTTTCTGCAACAGGAAAAAAAAAATATTATTGCATAGCGACTGTGGCCATGTGCTTCAGCAGTTAAAGGATTGTTAATAAAACAAAACAATAATTAAAAAGAAAAAAAGATCTGAACCGTTTAAGTAAAAGCAACCCTGGCAATGTTATAACTTGTCCCAGCTGCTGTAAATTTTAGGACAGATTGGTCTTAAAAAGCGAACCTTTTGGCATGTCTGCTCCCTGACAGACCTTAATCTAACAAATGGTATAAATACTCATCACTGAAACATCTTCTAATGGCTGCAAAGCCTTGTATTCCAGCCCTTTGGAAGAGTACCAACCCCCTATAATAAGGCTCCGTTCAAACATATGTGAATTGGATGGGGGTTTCCCCACATAAATTGCATGACAGGAGCGTGTGACCGGCTCTCAATGGAGCTGGTTTACACAGCTCTGTGGCAGCCATGGTCCGCATTGAAAAAGGGTCCTGTGCGTCTTCTGGTCCGATTCGGGTGCGAATTCGGGCAAAAGTTTAGACCTGATTCGCACCTGAATCGGTGAACAGGAACGCACCGGATCCTATGCTGTAAGCCGCAGCTGCAGCATGTGTGAACTAGAGGTCGACCAATTACCAGAACGTCCGATTATTTACAATTTTTCAAATAATTTGTATCGGTCAGACACTTACCGATATTGGTCGTCCCTCCCCCTGTCCCCATGCAGTCTCTGCCAATCTGCTCCTTTGGATACCATGTTAAGCGGGGGTCCCCAACCCCCAGTCTGCGAAGGCTGCCCTGTCAGCAGTGCGGTGGGCAGCAGTGAGATGACATCGTCTCTCACTGCCTGTCTCGCATCATTGCTGTTCCACCCCTACAGCAGGGCCACAAAGGCTGCTCATGATAGAGCTGCAGGCGAGTAGAGAGATAATTAGGTCATCTCTCACAGCCTGCCCACATGTGGAAGTTTACCAGCTCGGACGCCACTGAGGAGAGGCTGCCAGAAGTGTAAGTAAGTGACAGTGGCAAGTGAGCTGCATATGGGTGGAAAGCGACATGCTGCATATGTGTGACAGGTGACGGTGGCGAGCTGCATATGTGTGACAGGTGATGGTGACGAGCTACATATCTGTGACAGGTGACGGTGACTAGCTGCATATGGGTGGCAGGTGACTGTGACAAACTGCGGATGGGTGGCAGGTGACAGTGGCAAGTGACACGCTGTATATGTGTGACAGGTGATGGTGACAGGCTGCATATGGGTGGCGGGTGACTGTGACATGCTGCATCTGGGTGGCAGGTGATGGTGGCAGGTGACACGCTGCATCTGGTGGCAAGTGGCATATTTTTATAGGTATTTATGCCATTTTTCTATGTTTTGGGAACCTAATAAGTTATTTATTTTTTAAGCCCTTTATTTTTCCCAGTTGTTTTACTTTTAATGTTTAAAACTTGAATAAACATGCTCAGTTCATACCAGATTTGTGTAGAAATTGTGTTGATTTTTCAAACCTTTAGGCTATGTTCACATGTGGGCGTAGCAGATCATGGGCAGAATCACCGCGATTCTGCCCATGATCCGGAATCATTGCGAATCGCGGGATGCCTGTGCGATGCCCATGATTTGCAATTGCACCCCAAATGCTGTGCGATGTTGCAGTGATTTCCGCCTGCCAAATCGTGGTACGATCGCGCAAACAGAATTGCGGGACACATGATGCCCAAAAAGGTAAGGGAGCTTCTTTTGTGCGTCATGCGTCTCCCGCAATTCTGTTTGCGCGATGTTACCAGCTACCGACCAATAATCTGTATCAGCTCTGAAAAAATGATGTAGATCTATCCGTAGTCCGAACGGAGCCTTAATCTCACTGGCTGGCTAGAATCACACAAAATTCAGAACATGAAGGACCTTATTATGTCTATGACGGAACAGAGTGAGAAATTCTGAAAAATTTGGACACCTTCATCTTTCTATAAAACCAGTCCCATCTGGCATCACAGGGGTAATTTCTTCCCCCCAGATCTTTGCCTTGGCATGTGGTTGGTCAGGCGAGGAAAGGGATCCGGCTTCCCTTCCTATGTCCAGATGCCTTTCTCTCCTTGATTTCCCCCCATTTTTTTTTTTCATTCTCTAAAAGTATCTGCCTCTATGTTTTGAAAAAATAAGAAAATTACGGGAGCGGTACTTGCTGAAAAGTTATGCAGTATACCAGGGCTCGACAAACCCCGGGCGCCAGGTCGCATTGGTGACTAGAATTAGCGACCTGGCGCCTGGGGTGCAGTGCAGGAGGTGTTCTGTCCCTTTGCAGATGTACCACCCCCCCCGCGCGGGTGCGCGGACTACCGCGCCGTCCAATCGAGCGGCTTTTCGGCCTTCTTGAGTGAGACGCTTCCAATGGGGAACTGGCGCCCTCTTGTGGAGAATGGGCTGTGTCTGCATAGAGTGGACAGGATCCGCCTGCTCAGCAGGGATCAGCAGAGAGATCTGCTGAGCGGAGGTGGCTGTGTTAAAGGGGCCTACGGTGGCATATGTTACTCTTCGTCATTGGATCTCCTATCACCCCCACCTTGCTGCACTGTCCTTCCCTAGTGAGCCGCTGCCCATCACATGCAAAGGTACAAGGCATATTCATGGCCACAAAAAGCCAAGCGGAAAAAAAATGACATTGAACACCTGGTGTGTCACCTCAGAATATATTCATTATCTACACAAGGTAAATGCCTATGATGTTTGGTTCTAGTTGTCTTTATGTGATTTAGGATCAGTGATTTTTGTCATTGAAAATAAAGCTTTGTTGTAAATAAAAAAAAAAAAAAAAGCTGGCTCCTAACTTTTTTAGCTGGCTCCTAGATTCCAAGCAAATTTGTCAAGCCTTGCAGTATCCTACATAGAATGGTTCCACTTATTCCAGTTTTTTGCATTTCTGTAATCTTGATGTTCAGATGTGATATGCTGATTTGTCGATTTCTTGAACTATGTTGTGTAATGCTGTGTGCACACATTTCTGTTTCTGTACCCTCTCAGGCCCCGTTCACATTGCCGCGATCCGACTTGGGGGGGCGACCTCCGAGGTCGCGGTGCGAGCAGCGCGCCGCGACCTCGGAGCGGCCGCCACGGACTTCATAACATTGAAGTCTATGACGGTCGCCTCCGGGTCGCCCCAAAGAAGCTCCGGACCCTTTTTCTAAGTCGGAGCGACTTGTGTCACTCCTATTAGAACGGGTCCGCAGCTTCCATATGGAAGGCGACCTACGGCGACCTGTGAGGCGACCAGGTCGCCTCACAGGTCGCCTTAGTGTGAACAGGGACTTAGAGATGTGGCAATGTTGTTTCCCATATATAAATAAACAATTTATTAAAAGAAGAAAAAGTGAATCTTTTTGATTATAATAAACATTATTTAAGAAAGTTCTGCTTAGGTCTTATGCACCCGGTGTTTGTGCAGGCAGAAGGCATAGATGCACCATCCAGCCCTGCTGCCAGCAGCCTGTAAAACTCTGAGTGGCTGAAAGCTGATGGGACTGGGTGGTGTACCATGTAGTAATAGCATTCATGCTGCATTCACACATGATTGTGGGCGGAAATGCTGTGATTCCACCCAGCAATTTCAAATGGCTGCAAAACGCGGGACACCATTACTTCTAATGGCACCCCAATCCCCATTGTGCTGCAATCTCAATGCCTGTTGCTCAAAAAGGAACGTGAGCTGCTTCTGGGCGACCACGTCGCGCATTGGGTTTTACTTTGATTGCAGCGCAATTTATAATGCAACAATCGCACCAAAATCGCAGCACGATTGGGGTGCCATTAAAAGTAATGGCATCGCAGACGCGTGGGGCGTTTTGCAGCCATTTCAAATCATGGCGATTCTGTCCCCAATCATGTGTGAATTCAGCCTTAAGCCCCGTACACACGTCCCGAATGTCGGCCGAACGATCGGCCGTCTTTTGTCCGGTGCTGTCCTGTCGGCTGAAAACTGCAAAAGACTGCACATGAATTTTGTCGGCCAACAACAGCTGACTGCAGAAGTAATGTCATGTGATGGTTTACTTTCCGTGTGTTTTTTCTTCTCTGAGCATGCCCAGTCTTGCTAATCGGCTGTTTGTCGACCGAATTCTGTACTGACTGGCAAACAATCGGCCGTTCTGGTGTTGGCCAACAAAAATTTTAATGCCTGCACAACAGATTCTGTTCGGCCGAAAAGTCGCTGTCGGTTGTCGGAAGCATTATACTAACAAGCCGACAATCGGCCGAATATTTACGGCCGACAATGGCTACGTGTGTACGGGGCTTTAGGGATGAATGAGCTTAATGCAGACTTCTTGTATTCTGGCATTCATCCCTGAGCACATACTGCCCTAATTGTTAGTACTGCTAGGTGCACCATCCAGCTGCAGCAGCATTCATCCTGTCATACAGGCTGCAACAGGGCTGCCCGAATCGAATAAACACCCAGGCTAAACACCCAGGGGCCTTAACAGTAGAGACCACAAGATGCCCACATTTTGTTATCTAGAAAAACCCTTCTCTTACTGAAACTAGTTTTACTTTGCTACTGGGGCATAGCTTCAGGACTAACCCCATCCAACTGTGACCTCCTTGTCCAATGTTAGTTCCCACTTTAGCCACTAAAGAGCTCTCACTGGAGAAGAAAATAGCATCCAGTGAGGCCTTGTTTCGGCTCAATAACAAACTGAACCTGGAATCTAGGAGGTTCACTGAGGAAGCCATTTACACTAACAAAGGTAATAGGTGACACTTGGTTGTGTCTGCTTTTAGGTAGGGCTTTTACTTTAAGATGCTTAACAGGTTTACAAAATGGCTAGTAAATCTAAATAATGACTTTCCTTATGTAAGTGAGGTAAAGATTAACATATTATTATGTTTATTATTTTCAGGTGTTTGGCGCTGAAGAGATTTGAGGGAAAAAGTGCAACTCTTAAAGAGAGACAAATGTAATTTATCAGCTTCCCTGCTTTCTATTATTCTCACTGTCTGGTATTGCAGGCAGGATCTGGTAAGCTTTTTTTCCTTCCAATTAATTCATTTCAATCAATTAACATAAATACATGTCTGTTAATAGTATTGCTTTTTTTTTTTTTTTTTCATAAAAAAGTAAGAAACCTGCTGGTTGTTTTAGAGAGTTTATAACTGACTCAATATATTATAACCAAAGCACAACTAAGACTTCTTTTGTCATCTGGCAATAAGTGTCTTTATAATACTAAGGATGTATGGGGTGGATAAGAGTCCTAGCTAGAGTAAATAGTATTATTACTGGCTCTTTTGCACAGCATTACAGCTGCTCATTGCATTTTGCTCAAACTCAGAATGAACTGGCTGCATATTCTCTGATACTAGAGTATAGTGAGCCCACTGTTACTTGCTACTCTCCTACAAATGTAAAGAGAAGTGAGTGAAAATACTCAGGTGTTTGCGCTCAGGATAGACCAATAATAAGTGTAGGGGAAAAATAAATTGTTATAAAGGTGAATTTTATACGAGCTGCTAGTTTAAACAACAGTGGGTTGTGAAGAATAAAAATATATTGAAACAGCACTCGTATGTGAATATCAAAAAATGTCCCCTTTCATGAAATAAAATAAATTATGTGTATAAATAGAATCAGTGTCCTATTATACCAAATCGGTAAATCAATATTAACACAATATGATAAAGTGGTTCGTGCACAATTGAATAAATATATGAAATAATTAATATAATGCAATAATTTATTATTTAATATATTTATTCAATTGTGCACGAACCACTTTATCATATTGTGTTAATATTGATTTACCTATTTGGTATTATAGGACACTGATTCTATTTATTTTTTCAAATTCTTTATTTAGATAAAAGGAAATAACCCGAACAAGGTTCACACTCAGTAAAACAAGAACAATGTACAACATATACATAGCTCGTAACAGGCATGTGAGAAAAGCAATTTAGGGCCCTTTCACACGGTCGTTCCGTATGTCCGCAAATCATCCTATTTTTTTGCGGACATAATGTAAGTCTATGGCATTGCGGATGTCAGTGGAATACCATCCGCTGACATCCGATTTTCTTCCTTTCAGTTCTGTTCCGTTTTTTGGATCGGAACAGAACCCTATTTTTTCATCCGTTCAAAAAACGGAAAGGAAGGAAAATCGGATGTCAGCGGTGTCATCCGCTGACATCCGCAATGCCATAGACTTACATTATGTCCGCATATCATCCGCAAACGGATGGGATGATATGCGGACACACGGAGCGGATGACACAAGTGTCATCCGCTCCGTGAAAAAAAAAAAAAAAAAAAAGTCCTGCAGCGAAGAATAAATCCGGAGCGGCCGTGTGAAAGAAGCCTTAGAGTAAATGGTGCATACATTGATGGTGGAGAAATAGTAGCGTAGAAATGGTCTACATAAAGTCCAGGGTGAGATGAAATATAATGCACATCAACCATTATACACAATCAGACATCCACGATACCACAATGTGTTAAGAGAGAAGAGCAGCATTCATCGTCATCCAATATGTGAAAGAGGTAAACTGAAAAATCTTTTCGCACCAAAAAAGGTGACAAAGTGAGGTGAATCTTATGTAAGTGTAGTATCAAGTTGACAGTTTGAGTAAACAAGAAGGGGGGAAGGAGGGTGGGCATATCGGGCTTGGAGAAGGAAGGGTGGACGAGGGAGGGGGGGGGGGGCGAAAAGTCAGGAGGGGAAGGAGAAAAAAATAAAAAGAAGAAGAAAAAAAAAAGGGGGAGCAGGAGGTAAGTAAGGTGTAGTTGAGGAATTAGCAGTCCCTGGGGGACAGAGAGTGAAAAGAGGACAGAAGGAAGGTCAAGAAAAGGGAGAAGCCGAATGGATCCCGTGGGGGCTTCCAGGCCCGTATCTCAGAAGGTTCAGGTAGCACATTGAAGAGCTCTGCCCTCATCCAAGAGGCACTGATTATATTTATACACATAATTTATTTTATTTTATTTCATGAAAGGGGACATTTTTTGATCTCCTACAAATGTACCTTCCTTTAACCCCATGACTGCATTACCTCACGTCACTGTCTAAGGCAAGACTAACAGGATGTGATTAGTTGAAACAGGAAATATTTTTCTTATTTTTGCACGTTCTAGTGTGCCTAAAAATGAAAACTCAGAATAACAAGGTTAAACCAATGTAATCCAATTGTATAGCCTCTCAAGGCCTGTATCTAGCAATGTGTCTGTCCATTTTTAATTGCATCACCGACAGTGGCAAGGCTACTAGGATATGTTCCAAGTGTCCCCACACCTGTGGAGAGATGTGCAGAGATTTGATGTACATTGTACTTGGTGCCCATTTCTAACAACCTCAGCTCTTGAAAAGGTTTGTATTTTGTCTACTGAACCTCTCAGGGGGGAATAAAATGTGAGGGATAAAAATAAAAAACAAATGCAGTACATCACTGCAACACAGGCACATTTCCACATGATTTTACCCCTTAAAGCACATTAAACACGCCAAAAAAAGTGGAGCTAAAATCCGCAAATTCTTCACCTCCACTCAACATTGCAGTGTCACCCAGCCCCCCTTACCAGGCCAGATTTTGCTGGGTGCATGGTCTTCAGCTGTCTTTATTGGCTACTGTGGGATAATCACTTCCACAAATGTGCAGCTCAGTGTACTTTCCAAAGAAGACTGCACAAAGGCATTTCTCTTTTTCAATAAGGAACCTGCCTGCTTACAATGTTTTACTTTTTAACTTTTAGTTTTGCTTTAACCATTTCCCAAAACAATTACATTCCACGACATATCTTGGTGAGGACAGTTGCCAGTGTAAATATGTCAGCTGTCAATCGATCTTTCAAGCCCTCAGTTGGCTGGTGCCATAACTGATCAGTGCAGATCTAAAAAGAGGCTAAGATGGCGTCATCGTTAGCTGTAAAGGATAGGTTTGGTTCTGCTTTAAGTGGAATTAAAGGGGTCAATGCTCACTCTTCCAATAGTCCCTCTCCTGCACTGGCATCTTCTGTGTGCAGCTTTTTGGCCATCTTCATTGGCTGGCACAGGATTACGTCACTCCTCCATACACACGGGAGCTAG
Organism: Pelophylax lessonae; assembly: GCF_965119305.1. Classification (NCBI taxonomy): domain Eukaryota; kingdom Metazoa; phylum Chordata; class Amphibia; order Anura; family Ranidae; genus Pelophylax; species Pelophylax lessonae. The sequence goes on along the minus strand of NC_138778.1, from coordinate 194,621,010 downwards.
TCATTCGGACACACAGGGATCGGACTGGCCACCTTAAGCTGAGCTGTGCATGCACAGCTCAGCTGAGATTGCGGGGATCTCTGTGAGAAGGCAGGTATAGTTTATTACAGAAGAGACATTTCATGTCTCTTCTGCAATATAAAGCCTGCCTGCTCACAGTATGTAATAGCAGATTTTTAGTTACACTTTAACCCTGCAGGTACCAAAAAATCCCTGCTAATTTGCCTGAAATGCGCTCAGCAATAAAGCTCTTTTGTGGCTGACAACATACAGGGGGTCGATTAAAGTTTTATGTACGTTTGGGACGTTTGAAAACCTCTTCTGAAAGCTGGAACTTGACAGCTAGTAACCATCAGTTAAATACGTCTATTTTGCCACTTTACATGCCGATTTTAGTGGCGTTTACATTTTAGAAGAGTTTTTTTTTACAGATAACCTCACTAGACCCTCCCAAATGCCCACAATGCAGGTAAAATCTCTCTTGCTCTCTCTCCCTCCCCCATTTCAAATGCCACTAAACCGCCACCCTGAACTTGATTTTTTTGCTTTCAAGAACCTCAACTGCTTCTAAACTGCTATAAATGCCTAAGTGTACATGTACCCATAAGATAACACTGAGTAGAGTTCAGAGGCTGCTGAAAAAATGCCCAAATGCTCCTAAACGTACGTTTATCAGCTGCAGTGTAGATGAGGCCTTACTAAAACTAGAGAGAGTGCAAAACCCGGTGCAGCTGTGCATGGTGGCCAATCGGCTTCTAACTTTAGCTTGTTCAATTTAAGCTTTGACATAAAAACCTGGAAACGGATTGGTTTCTATGCAGAGCTGCACCAGATTTTGCAGACCAAAGGGGAGCAAATAACAGAAGTTAGTTTTTAAGGTTTACGTTCATTTTACCAGTAAGGAATTTATAAAATCTTGATTGTTGTACCACATGTGACCACAAGATGGTGGTCTTCCAATTGCTATAGATGTACTGTGTCGCATTAGTTCTTATTTCAAAACTTTAAGCCTAGGTTCACACTAAGGTGGGTTTGAAATGGTTTGAGTTCAGCTGAACTCACTCGCATGATTTCAAAGCAGCATTTTCAGTCCGACTTTAGGGGCGATTTTACAGACCTCTGTGCGGATAAACCCCCCCTCCAAAGTCGCCACGGTGCGGTGTCACACCGATTCAGACGGTGCCAGCAATAGGCTCTGACGTGCGATTTGACATGTCAAATCGGCCCAATGTGAACGTGGGCTAAAGCTGATTTCCATGTTTCCTGTCACTTCAAACAGTTTGGACCAAGCTGGTCCAAACAAATTATTTCCTTCACTAAAGGCTGCATTGGCTCTAAGCACTGTATGAATTGGATGTACCTTCAGCTCAGATTTTGATGTCATTAGCCCACCTCTCTGACTCAGCCAATCAGAGGCAGCTATAGCTGAGCGTTGTTGGTGCTGGGTGTGAGATTGGAAGTCTCTGTTCCACTGCCGGGACCCAGCACTGTGTACTGTATGTAGCCGTGTTGTGTTAAGAGGGGCAGTCGGGCAGTTTGGGGGGGATGGCGATAAAAACACAACGCAACCAAATATTTTTACTGCCTCCTCTGCAAGTGTGTACTGGACCTGTGGTGAGCATATTTTATGTATTTTGTATTGTTATGCATGGAGCAAAACTAGAATGGAAACGGGCAGTTTTTTAGAGGGCACATATGAGCAAATATTCTTCAACATTCCCAAATCGATTCCTTTAATAAAATCTGAGATTTGCCAAACTGTACCACAGAATGCAGTGGCCTTTAAAGAACAGCCAACTCATTGCCCAAGTCCTATCAGCTTTCAGAACTTTATTCTTTGTACAATTTACGCTGGTAAATTCAGTGTTTGAATTGTGTTACATTTTAGCACCACTAGAGGGAGACGGACGCTGTGAAAGAAAGGGTAGCTGTACAAGTTTAGGCAAAGTCTTGAAACCCTCAGGAACTAATTCACACGTACTGTCAGAATTAATCACCTCCATAGGTATTTTGCCTTAGTCCTCAAGTCCTCAGAATATTTTTTTTTTGTTTTCCTTTGCAACAAAATATTACCTACTGTTTATCTCCCTGCAGGGATTTGTGTTAAATGGTAATACTGTCAAAACGGCTTGAGCACTCTCATGTGTGTTAATTAAGTGTGCTTCCTTGTCTCCTCTTCAATTAAAACTCCACTTTGACAGACCGTGAAAAAGGACAGATCAGGGAACATCTTCCCTGTGGTGTGTGAGGCAGACTTTTCTTTTACTGAAAGGAAGAGAACTGAAACAGGCTTCTAACCTATGGTATACATTAGAATGCAGACTGTTTTTTTTTCCTTTATGGGGCTGCAAATAAAAAAAAAAATCCCTTTGTCCTTTTTCTAATACAGCTTTCAATCTTATTAATTATTGTGAGATGACGCAGACAAATCTGTCAAGCACAAAAAAAAATCAACAAACTGCAGATTTAAGGGGTAAGGCCACCTTTTATAACATATTACACCCATATTCAGGGTGTAGCAAGTAACATGTTACATATTCAACAACCCCCCCCCCCCCCCCGATCTCCCATTTTGATAGCAGGGGATCTTCTTCCCACCACTAGCTGTTACAATCTGTGGGGTTTTTAGTTTTTTGTAAAGGTGAACTTATCCTTTAACTGCAAGAACCTGTAGGTTTAATGACATCCTCCAATCCCAGTTGACGCCTTCTGAGGGGAAACGCGTTGGGCAGGAGGGTGTCACGCTGTCACATCTCGTGGACCGCGCTGCAGGCAGCCGCGATCATCAGCATTCATAGAAGCGAACTGTCTCTACTACACTGTACGTGTTCATTTTACTACAATAAATGGTTTTATCGGGGTATCGGTTCTCTTTTTGTGTGAGTACATCATCTAGCGCCTGCGAAACCTCCATATGCAGCAGTGAATATTTACAAGCTTAACCGCTGTAACCTCTTCTGTATGGATACTGGAAGTCTCATATAACCATCCATCCCGGCACGTCCATTGTGGTCTCTGTATGAGAATTGTTTTCAAGCCCATGTATATTTATTTCTGGTAAGAGGCTTATCCATACCTTTTCACGTGGTGGCACTTTGTGTGTGGGTGAGAATTCTGGCTCGTGGACCGTTTTCCAATATCGGATGTAGTCTACATGCTACTAGATGCTGGAAAGCGGGTAAGGAGCAATCTTTATACATTGCTGTGGTCACTTTTTCTATTGCTTGGGGACATTGGAATCTTTGGACTTTTGTGAAAAGGACACTTATTATTTTTGGAAGATTTCAGTGAAGATTTATGTGTCACCCACTTTGATTGGACTTATTAACTGTAAATTCATTTAGTGCATGTTGTCACTATTCAGTTCATTAGGAATTGCACTCATCTTACATTCATTCACATTTATTTAGATGCTGATGTTTGTTGGATTGTGTTTATTTCCAATTTGTTGAGCGCACTAGTTTATATATTGCTTCATTATTTAGTTATTCCATCAGGTTGGAATCCTAGTTGCTGCCATTATTTTATGTTCGCGCTCTATTATTTTTACGAGGTTTAATGGCATACCTCTTCCCAAATTCATATTGACCAGTGATGCCACTCTTCATAGTGATGGGGCCAGTAAGAATGTGTTCAGGCGGGCTTAGAGAGCTGCAACAGTACCTAAAAGTGTTGAGCTTTGCCTGTCAGAATGGCCCCAGATTCCACCAACTTTGAGGCTTCTGATATTATGTGAATGTATCTCTAATTGTTTGAACTCCATAGCTGCAACAATCCTTCATACCACCCAACAGAGTCTCTTTAACCCCTTCATGTGGCCTGCCAGAAGCCCCTTAAACTGATTCTAAAGGTATTCATTAAAAAAAAAAACAATCCTCTTCTTTTTCGGTCTCCCGCTGTCCGTTCTGGCTCCTCCCCCCATCTAGTGCCCCCAATGGCAAGCCTCTTGCATTGGGGGGCACCTGAGCAGGCTCTCTCCAGAGCCATGCTCCTGTGAATCGACATTGCCCATTCATAGACAGAGCACTGCTTGACCCCCACCCCCTCACTCTCTCCTCATTGGCTCACTGGCTTTGATTGACAGCCAATGGCTCCCCTTCCAGTGTGAGCCAATGAGGAGAAAAAGACCTGGGCGAGCCGCTCCTCCTATGCAACATTGCTGGATCGAGATGGGGTTCATTTAAGTATAAGGGGGGGGGGCTGGGGAGGGAGCGGCAGCCAGAAGATTTTTTACCTTAATGCATAGAATGCGTTAAGGTAAAATCCTTTTGCCTTTTGAACTACCTTAAGTTTGCTTTAATGCCCAGGAGGTGGCACAGCTTATCTATCTTGTGACTGCTGTTCTTGGCTCCCACAGCTGTCACATGAACAGGAGCCCATCCTGTTGACTCTGAGTCTCGGTTCACACTAGATGCGGTGCAAATTCGCTGCGGATTCCGCACCCTATCAAAAGCGCAAAACGTTGATGCAAACTGATTGCAGAGTGTATGTTAACAACGCCCTGAAATCGGTTTGCAACATGCAGTGTGATTTGCAGAATCAGATCGCATGGTATGAACACCCATGCAATCCGATTTTGGTGCAGACAAAAAAAAGGATCATGCATGGGTTTAGTGCGAATGTGGTACGATTTGATTAGGAATGTGTCCTGCACCTCATCATTGTGAACCCAGACTAACGCAGAAGCTGTGAAACAGAGTTGTTGGTAGTACAGCGTGGTCAGTGTGCTGGGAGTGCCCAGTGAGTGTGCTCTAAGCACACAACCTCAGGCTGTTGTGAATAGAGATGGAAGTTAAGAGAACTATGGAATTTGAGGTTATTGCCCATTTATACTTACCTAGGTGTCCCCTAGCGATTATACACTGAGAACCGAGCGATCGAACACCGCCGATTGCTCGGATCGAACAGCTCCCCAAGCAGACAACTGCCTACCCTGCCCACTCCTCACTCACTGGAGCACTGGGCTGGCTCGGGCTCTCAGTGGCTTGCTGAGAGGCTGTCAGTCCAGGCACCTGGCAGATACCGACTTTGACTGGGTGCCTGGACCGACATCTGTAACGTCAGCAGAGGGCAGGCTTCAGACCGCTCTCTGCTGAAAACGAACTGCACTCCTGCGATCCATAGGAAATGTACAGCCAAACGAGCTTTGGCTGTACATCTCCTTTGATTTCCACTTGCACTAAAGCTGGCCATACACACATATGAGGGAATCTCCCCTATAGGTTATTGTACTTTGACAGCCAGTGCCCACAGCTGTCAGAATATACAAACAGTGCCTGCCATCTGAGCGGCCAGAGATTTTTTTTTTTTTTTACTAACAAAATGGAATCCGCATAACTGACACATCCTACTGACTGCAAATTATGTCCCTTGTGCTGATTTTTCTGTTTGTAATTTTGGCTGCTGTCAACAGGAATGAAAGTGAGGTATATCCAAAACAGAAATAAAAGGAAAGTCTCCCAGTGAGGACATTTCATTTTCACAGCTGTCTAAAGCCCTAGTGTACACGGGCTGAACGTCTGGCAGCATCGTCAGGTCCAGTAGAAACTGGCCGACATTTGGCCCATGTGTATGGCAGCTGGATGGACAGTAGCCAACTTTTCGGCTGTGGCTGAGAGTGGCAATGGCTGAGAGCGCTGACTGAAGTGTTCTGGGGGGGCGGGGGCGTCCCCCAGTCCGAACACAATGGCACAGCAGGGATGATCGCTGTACTAACATCGGATTGTTCGTGCAGCAGCTCCAAACTGGGTTGTCACTTTGTTTCTTTTTTTTTCATTCAACCCGGGGTGAACAAAAAAAAACTAGTAGGTGTACGAGGCTTAAGAGGGAATTGCCCTTACATTTTTTCATATTCTTTTGCTTCCTATTGAATCTACCGAACAGGAAGTGAAGGAAAATCTCTTCATTGGACACGTGCCAAAGAAACTGGGTTTATAACCCTCTTACTATAAAAATAAATGTCGTTATTTAAATTGGTTCTAAAGGCAGAATGTTTGCTACCTTCATGTATTTTATGCATTAAGATAAAACAACTTCTGTGTGCTGCTCCCTCAGCCCCACCTTATACCTACCTGAACCCAATCTCGATCTAGTGCTGATTAAGACACAGTAATGGGAACCATTGGCTCCTGCTGCTGTCAATCACAGTCAGTGAGGAGAGAGCGGGGGTGGGGCCGAGCCACACTTTGTGTCAAAGGACACACAGAGTGCAGCTCAGGAGTCAGCCTGCATTAGAGCCTCCATAGAAAGCGACTTGCTATAGGGGCACTCAGCAGGGGGGAGAAGCCAGGAGCTCCCACGGGGGGGATCCGAGAAGAGGATTGCGGCTATTCTGTGCAAAACCATTGCGCAGAGAAGGCAAGTATAACATGTTTGTTACTTAAAAAAAAAAAAAAAAATTCTATATCGTACATCACGGGACACAGAGCAGGCCAGGCTACAATCATGACCATCTGGGTTATGCGCCACCTTTAGGCAATAGGACACTAGCAGAAACAAACAGACAGAGAGTGCTATATAACACCTCCCATACATGATGTACATTTTTTTTTTTTTTTAACCAGTGCCCTAAATTGGCGGCTTTTTTTTTTTTGTAGGAAGCCATCTTTGGTCCTTCACAATGACAAGTGGTGTTACACCCTCATCTATCTTTTTTTTTTTTTTACCAAAGGGGGCTTTCAAGTTTTCATTTGTTTTCAGGACATTGTCTTGCCTTCCTTTTTTCCTAGCCTGTAGTCACCAGGAGAAAAAGCTGTTTATACTTCGGAGGTTGTTCACACTGTCCGGTCCTATTTAAGGTCATCGGCAGCAATTAGGCAGTCAGATTTATTGTTTGGCTGCCAGAGGATCCTAGAAGAGGATAGGCAGCGTCTAAAGCGACATTTTCTTGCGAGATTGTTTATTACTCAAGCATAGGGCTTGAAGGGTAAGACATGGATAAAGGCGCACTCTACTAGGAATGTGGGAGCCTCTTGGGCTACCCGCCATTTTGAGTTTGTGGCTTGGGTCTACAAGGCTGTTTTCGGTGCATATGTCCACAAAGTTTTACCAAGTGGATGTGGGAGCCGCAGAAGATTCTGCTTTGGCTGCAGCGTGTTACGGAAAGCAGAGTAGGTTCCTTAGGATTGATAAACGGTTTTCCCTCCCGTTCAGTGCATTGCTTTGAGACATCCTAGATAGTCATTATTATAGCCTGCTCTGTGTCCCATGATGTACAATAAAGAAAGTTGGATTTTTTTTACTTACCTGTAAAATCCATTTCCTAGAGTAAATCACAGGACACAGAGGTCCCTTCCCTCTTTAGGGGGTTCATTGCTTTCTACAATACAGAAGTACTTTCTGTATGGGAGGCGTTTATATAAGGGAGGACTTCCTGTCTGTTTGTTTCTGCCAGTGTCTATTCACCAGTAGGTAGCGGATAACCCACATGGTCATGATTTATAGCCTGCCTTGTGTCCCGTGATATACTCCAAGAAATGGATTTTACAGGTAAGGAAGTAGAAAAAAATCAAATTTTTACATTTGCAATGACTTTAACCACTTGCCGACCTTGCTATAGCCGAATAACGGTTACAGCGCAGATGGCTAATTCTAGGGGGCCGTCCTAGGATGGCCTCCCGTGATCGCGCCTGCTGCAGGAAGCAGGCGGCGCACTCTGTGATCAGTGTCCAGAGGATACTGCTGATCACAGACTGAGGTAAAGAGCCAATCAGCAGCCAATCACCGGTGATCATGGATGTAAACAGAAGGCAATTATCGGCACTCCTTTCCTCATGCTGACAGCATAAGGAGAGGAGAAGAAAGCTGATAACCGGCTTCTCTAAAAGGGACATGTACACTGATGATCAGGGCACTAATTATCAGTGTCCTGATTATCAGTGCAGTTCCAACAGTGCCCACCAGTGCTGCCAATAAGTGCCCATCAGTGCAGTCTTTCTGTGCCGCCTCATCAGCGCACATCAGTAAAGGAGAAAAATTACCTGTTTGTAAAATTTTATACCAAACTATGTTACTTTTTTTCTTTTTCCAAATTTTCAAGGTTTATTCGTTTATTTGGCAAAAAATAAAAAAAAACTGTGGTGATTAAATACTACCAAAAGAAAACTCTATCTGTGTGAAAAATATAATAAAAATTTAGTTTGGGTACAGTGTTGCATAACCCCACAATTGTCATGTAAAGTGTGACAGCGTGGAAAGCTGAAAATTGGCCTGGGAAGGAAGGGGGTAAATGTGCCCGAAAGGCATGTGGAGTCCACTTACAACCAAAAATACTATCTGTAAATCATTTTCCATTTGAATGTAACATAATTGCAGTGCAGATTTCCCCTGTCTAGAGCTGCCATACTTGTATATTATTATTATACATGATTTATGTAATGCCAACAGTTTGTGCAGCACTTTAAGGCCCGGACACACGTGCAGATTGTCGGCCGAAAAGCTTCGGCCGACGACCGATCGGCCGATTTTCGGCTTGTTAGTATGATGCTTCCGACAGCGCACTTTCGGCCGAAAAGAATCTGTCGTGCAAGCATTAAAATTTTTGTATGCCGACACCAGAGCAGCCGATTGTTCGCCAGTCAATACAGAATTCGGCCGACATACAGCAGATTTGCAAGACTGGGCATGCTCAGAAAAGAAAAAACACAGGGAAAGTTAACCATCACATGACATCACTTCTGCAGTCGGCTGTAGTCGGCGGACAAAATTCTTGTGCAGTCTTTTGCACTTTTCAACAGACACGACAGCCCGGGGACAAAAGACGGCCGATCGTTCGGCCGACGATCTGCACGTGTGTACGGGGCATTAGAACACGAGGGTAGACAGTGCAGTTACAAAACAATTTAATATGAGAGGAATCAGATGGCCTTGCTTGATGGAGGTTACAATCTAAAAGGGAGGGTTAGGTGATACAAAAGGTAATATCTGGGGGGGGGGGGATGAGTTAATGGAGAAAGTGAAAATACAGTCGTTGGGTCGAGATGGAATAGGCTCCTCTAATGTGAAGGGATTTCAGAGATCACCTAAAAGTGGACAGAGTAGGAGATAGTTGGGAAGATTGGGGTAGGGAGCTCCGTAGATTGGGAGAGGTTCAGAAGAAGCCTTAAAGGTGAACATTGGAGGAGGTGACAAGGGAGCTAGAGAGCAGGAGGTCTTGAAAGGAACAAATAGAATGGTCTGGTTGGTGTTTTGGGATGAGGTTAGTGATGTAGCTGGGGGCTGAGTTGTGGATGGCTTGGTAAGTTGTTAGTATTTTGAACTTTTATATGACAAAACCACAGCGCAAAAACTGTTTTAAACCCCTAAGAGTGAGACAGGCAAGCGGAAGTGCGGTGGAACGCACGCCGGTGTGTTATCATTACAGCACTTCCGACTAACAGGAGCAGATTTATCTTTATGCGATGTACATCTCTGGAATATTGTAAGTGCAATTCTGTTATTTATACATAATAACCACTTCAATACAGGGCAATTTCCCCCCCTTCCTGCCCAGATCAATTTTCAGGTTTCAGCGCTGCCACACTTCGAATGACAATTGCGCAGTCATGCAACGCTGTACCCAATCAAATTTTTGTGATTCCCCCCCCCCCCCCACAAATAGAGCTTTCTTTCGGTGGTATTTAATCACCACTGGGTTTTTTATTTTTTGCTCAACAAATTTAAAAAGACAATTTTTTTGTTTCTATTATAACGTTTTGTTTTCTCCTTCACCTATGGGGACTGATGAGGCTGCACTCATGGGCACTGATATGCAGCACTCATGGGCACTAAGGTGCTAAGGTGGCACTGATGGGCACTGATAGGCGGCAATGATGGGCACTGATATGCGGCACTAATGGGCACTAATAAGTTGCACTTGTAGGCGGCAATAATGGACACTGATGGGCAGAAATGATGGGCACTGATAGGCGGAAATGATGGGCACTGATAGGCAGAAATTATGGGCACTGATGGGTGGCACTAAAAGATGGCACTGATTGGCAGCACTGATAAGGAGGCACTGACAGGCATTACTGATGGGCACTGATTGGCATCCGTGATGGGCACTGACAGACATCACTGATGGGCACTAATTGACATTTTTTTTGGGCACTGATTGACATCTGATGGACACTGATCGATTGCTGTGATTGGCACCTCTGATGGGGGCTGCGCTGATAATCAATATGCTGATTATCAATATGCTGATTATCAGAGCAGACCCCCCCTGTTGGGAGAGCCACTGATCTGCTCTCCTCTGCTCACACCTTGTCAGTGCAAACTGAGGAAAGACGATTACCGTCACTTCCTGGTTACCGCTGTGATTGGTCACAGCTAATCACATGGTAAAGAGCCTACGTCATCGGCTCTTTACCAAGATCGGAGATGCGGTGTGCCAGAGTGATACACCACACCACCAATCGCCTCTCTGTGCGCTCCCGTGGGTGCGCACTAACGGCTTATCCTGCTGGACGTCATAAGACTCCCAGTCAGGATAACTGAGCCACCTTGCGGACGCTAGGGAAGTGGTTCAAGTCCATACATATTGCACTATTTGGGCTATTCTTTTTCTTCCATTGTGAGCATTGGTCGCTAGGAGGTATCCAAGAACCTGCACCCACCGAACTTAGCAGCCCAAGCCTAATTGACCCTTGTGCAGTATTGCCCAGGGGTCCACATTGTCTGGTAAGTGGAACCACTTTCGGGAGTGTGAAACACATTCACCTTGCACTAAAGTCACATGGATATCTTGGATTAAGAAGCACCTTTCACAAATTTTCACTGGACACTTGCTTGAATTTTTTATTAGTTTCAGCACACAATTTTTTGTGATTACTTTTTCTTTGACTTTCACTGGTTACTTGCTTATATATATATATAAGTGTTTTTTAATTTAATTTTGAATTTATAGAACATGGACTTCACTTGCTAGTCTTATTTATTATCTTGATGTATATTTAATCTTTATTAGTCATATGTGGTAGCACCTGTCATGCTTTTAGCGGTTTAAAACTGTTTTTTTGCGCTGTAGTTTTCACAAATAATTGTTTTGAGTCACTGATTGATGAGCAGCGGCAGCAGTATTGGTGCCCGGGCGCTCTGAGCTTTGTGGCAACCTATGGGTGGGGTGTGGTTTTCATGGTTAATCTTCTGAAACTGATTTTGATGTGATTTTCCTCTCATGAGCTCCATGTACTTCACATTCTTTCTTGTCAATTGTATTGTTGTACTGTTTGACTCATTCTGTTTCATTTGTTCATGTTTAATTTGATTTGAAAACAAAAACTCCACAAAAATTATTGGAAATGAAAGTTCACCTGTCATGCCACAGCTCCTTAAAACAAGTGCACGGACCTTAAACGAGTGTGCAGATCGGGAAACTTTAAGTTAGATGCCCTTACCTGCATGCTTGTTGCAGGTCAGTGACTCCAAAGATAAAGCCAGAAGGTTTGAATAGTAGCCAATCCACTAGCATTTTTATTTTGGTTGCACGCTTAGAAAGTTCTCACAATAAGGAATGTAGGAGGGCACAATGGTTAAAATTTGGCACAGGGAGCGGCTGCATCTTGGGAATCAATATTATTCCTGAAACACAGCTTAGCAGCACCATTCATAATAACAAACAGTTAAGAAAGGTTTATGTATACAAAGAAGGATTATAGGAGAAAGATGTGCTGACATTTACGTCCAGGCTTAGGACAGCTGGATGGTATGTGTTAATCATGCAGGGTTCACGATTATTTTTAATCTATAATGTGCCAAGATATTTCACATTGCTGAAGAAGTAGGTCACAAGAAAAGCTTGTTGATATGTTTGAATGCAAGAAATGAAATGAGCTACTTACAAGACATTGCAAAAATCTGGCTTGTTTATGAAGAAAGGCCCAGGGCGCAAAAATACTCCTTAATATGACTTCACCTTCTCGTGGATCCTTACCAGAATGCATGGAGAACACGAATGCTGGTGTTGGGTGTGATTTCATTGCAAGTTTCTGTAAAATTGACAGTATATTGCATGCTTTATTAGGTTTACACTCGGGTTATGTATTTCTTTGTATTATTACTGACAGCTGTAGGGCTCTTTGAAAGGGGCCCTTGCTCATAAAGTATGTTTGCCTTTGCTAAATTGTGGTTGTTTTGGGTGGAAGAGTCTAAGGAAATTATTTTGCTTGTTTTTGCATCCAAATTTACTATCTATTGTCTGGTTTATAGTGGACCCCTTCGTTGGACTCAAATAGAAAAACTTTGGCTAGCCCTGATTCACCTGAATAATCTACTATGGAACACTGATGCTAATATACCCTCTGCCTCTCTTCTGCACACCATGCTTTACTGCACAATATTTGGCGACAGCTAAAGCGAACACACTCCCTCCTATCTGAAGCTTCTTTACTGATGGCCTTCCTCTACAACCCTAAGCTGCCACACAGTCTAATCAGATGACCTCCCCATGGCTGCAGAGGAGACTCTTCCACTATGGCCATCTAGTAAATCCTGTGTCAAGAGTGCTACTTTCATTTGAGGAACTCGGGGAGAAACAGGACCTCCCTGTAGTGCTTTTTCAGTTATCTTCAAATACGTCACTATGCATTAACTTTCGCACCCAATCACCAGTTCTCTAAACTGTTCCCATTTGAACACCTAATCCTCTTCAGTCCCTCGCAAAAAGGTTTAACCTTGGATATATTTATGTTTAGTACTGCTTTATGATTTACTTCTGCTCAGGGGCTCTGGACTTCAGAAAAATGGTAGCCTCCAGCAAGAAGAAAACAGGAGCAATACTGGAGGCTGTTTACAGCACACACTAATTTTGGTGGCATAATTATTAATGTGGAATGTATGTTTCTTGCTAAATAACATACATTTTTGTCTTTTTTGTCAAGTTCCTAGGGGTAAAGTTCTGCTTTAAATTTTCTCACACCTCCCTCCTCAACCCTATTCTATCTACCCTGTGAAAGGAAGATGTCTATACTTCCTAATCTGGGAGCAATCTGGTCTAGTCGCATGATCAGCTGTCAGCGCTGGCATCAATGTAGAGGAGGGACAGCTAATGGATGCTTCATTTTAAGCCTATGGGTGACGTCCGTGCCCAGGTTCTGCAGCCATTGTCCACAATCTCTCCTCTTCACTCAAGTTCATGTGACTGGACCAGATCGAACTCAGAATAGGTAAGTATACACATCTTCGATTCACAGGGTAAATAGAATAGGGTTTAGAAGGGGGGTTGGGAGTAGATTTAACCATTTCGGGACCGCCTGCCACAGTTATATGTCGCTACTTTGACGTTAAATACCGGGGTACTTTTTTACTGGCGGGCGGTCCTCTTAAAGGGCCCATTTTGTTTTAATGATAGAGAAATTACATTTCTCTATCATTCATCGACAGACGCAGCCTCCTCTCCATGAGCTGAGTGGGTTATGCTGCCACCTGTAGGAGTAGTCTAGGCAGTACGTTAGTACAAAACTTTTAACATGTACACGCCCACAGGGCTGTCCCTCCAGGCATAACCCCCACTGCCACAGCGAGCACATCAGTTTGTTTCTGCCTAGAGAAGGAGTAGGACATTTCAGTTTTTTATTCTTTTCAGAATATTTCTTTTTATTTCTCTTTACTCACTTGCTAGCTAGTGTTTAGGGAGGATTTTTCCTGGTGATCTACAAGCAACGATGCCGGCTGGGGCTTCGCACATGATAATCTACATGCTTAAGATCCCCCCAGTCTGGCCTAGGAGCGTGAGCAGGTTATAGTTCCGACCTAGGCCTAGCCACGGCAGTGCCCCTTTTCCGGATGGGGACGAGCCTGCGAGCGGATGCCTCGCCGGGATTCGATGACCTGGAACACCCAGAGTCACAGCTTACCCCTCGGCTGGCAGCACCCCCACTTCAGGTGGGAGGCAGTTTGCCCAGAGCGTAGCCCACCTGGTCCATGGTATGGTGAGTAAATGTTCCCCCCTTGCCCCTGCTAGCCTTGGGGGATGTGGGCCCTCTCCTTGGGATAATGGGATTTGTGCCTTCCAAGAGATCCCCCTGGCCTGCCCGGTCTGTGTGTCCTAAATCTCCCCCTTCTCTGTCCCTGCAGTGACTGTGTGTCTAGAGCACCTGGCGCCTTGGGGGGGGGGGGGGGGGGTGACGTACCTTGGGCTTGCTGGTCCCTGTTGTGGTTTCTGAGACCTTCATGTTGGCTGCAACGCGGGTGCGGGCTTTGGTGGGAGCCCTGATTATTTCAGTACGGGATACTTTAAAATTGGCTGCTGAGCCCATGCCGGCAGGGACGTGGGTGGCTTTTGGCTTTCAGAGGTCTCCTAAGTTTTTTAATTATAAAAAAGGTTAAAATTGGTGCAAATAAAAATATTTACAGAAAAATGGGTTACAAAGAAATAGAGACACAATTCAGCAATTTAGAAGAATAGATAAAGAATTAGAAATGGAATACTTGCATTCAAAGTCCTGGGTGTTTCAGAGTTTCAGAAGCTGAGCATGTGTGATCGGTTCTTCCCTTGGGCGATGTTACTGCTTGATGTTAAAATGATAACTGAGAACTCATCAGCTTCTCTCTTTTTCTCTGACCCGCAGGGGTGTCACCAGAGAGGTCCTTGACCAAAAAACACAGGGGCCCTGGGCGGCCCTGAGGCTCATAAACTGCTAAGGGACCTCCCGTTTAGACAGATCTATACCAGAATTCTTATCTTGAAATATGTAAGGGTTACATTCTTGAACCTGATATTTTATAACTCAGCATTTTATTTGCTTTCAAACGATATCAAACATAAATATATCTATCAGATAGAAAATTATCGCTCTTTTCTATCTTATGTGCGATAGGGGGATCATGCATGGTCTCGTTTCGTTCAGTATGTTATTTGGCATTTAAATATATACTTTCTAGAGACATATCTTGGCTGTGTTTACAATTATGAATTTGTGTGTGAATGTATTACAGTTCTAATGACCATCTGGGCTGTGTTTATTTACGACCCAGCCTGGTCAGTCTTAATGGCTTGCTGTTTATGGCTTTACAACCTGGCCTGTCCTGTCCTACCATCTGTCAGGATAAGGCGTTCTTTTGAAGCCTTGCATACTAACGTTAATTAGGATAAGGTGGGGGTTGGTGAATGAGTGCTTTTTTGGTTTACCTGTGATGGCTGCTCTCTGAGACAAGATGGTTGCTTGACAAAATGGTGTCCCAGCGCACAATACCATTACACCCCCCTCTTCCCCTGGAGGGTTTTGGGGTGGACACGGGCCCCTCCCTAGGATGGTCCGACCCTCACCCCGGGTTCTCCTCTGTCCTGTCATGCACCCCCCTCATAGCTGCCCCCCGTTTACTACTGGGGCTATTGGGATGTTTGTAACTACTCCCTGGGGCTGGGTCCGAGCTTCAGGCTGCAGGTGGGGGCGGGGAGGGGGTGCGCAGCTGGCGACGGACGACCGATCGTATGGGGGGAGGGGGTTTCTACCTGTCACTCCAGGGCCCATCTTTTAATCGATCCCGTCCAGGAGGCTGGGGGTCCCCACGAGGGTCCTCAGTAGCTCCGCAGGCCGCGCAGGGCTGCCATTTTCTTGTAGCCCATGTGCTCTGTGGCCATCTTGGTACACCCGGCGCCATTTTGCGGTGGTTTTCTAATAGGAATCACTGAATGGGAGTTCCTGCAGGCGTTTTTCTGGGTGGAGCCCCTCCCTATACCCTGGTGCTGATCTTCAGATCTTTCTTTCTGGATCGAGAACGCTGCTGACACGTGCTGTGCAGACGTTCTGGGCCTTCTGGTGCATCTTTGGTGTAGGGTGTTGAGTCTGGGGGGTCTTGTTCTCTCTGCTGGGGGTCTCAAGTGCGCTCTGCCTGACCTCTTGGGGGCGCTGTAGCGTGGTGGGACGTTTAAAAAAAAAATTAAACTTTTTGCTGACGGGTTCCCCTGGTGCAGCATGGACACTGCAGAACATGTGTCCCCACCTGACCCCCTCACGGAGTCCCCGTTCTTTAAGGATCCGGCGGATAGAAAGGTGAAGTCTGTGGCCCACAATATGTACTCCCTGGGGGGGTCTGCACTCAAACTGGTGTTTACGGTTGCCCTGGTCTCGCAAACATTGACTGAATTGGCTAAGTTACTACGTCGTGACCTGGAGGGGAAACATCTTTTTTGGACCAGCTGCTGCAGGGCCTGCAATTTGTTTGCGATGCTGCGCTATATACTGCTCCCATATGGGCCGACTGTCGGTTTCGACAGTTGTCCTCCTGCGTATGCTTTGGCTAAAATGCTGGTCTGCGGATCAGACTTCAAAGAAGACCTTTTCAAGGGGATCGCCTGTTTGGGGCTACCCTGGATGACATTATCAAAGGTCTCACAGGGGGTAAGAGTACCTTTCTCCCACAGGCTAACAAGGGTAAGGACCCTCGTTGCAGACGGGGTCCCTCCTTTTCAGCACAACAAGATGTTTTTTCGTCCCTCAGGGTCAGTCGATAAGGCAAAGCCTTTCAAGTCTCCCTCGGGTGGTTCCAAGCGACCCTGGTCTGGCAAACAAAAATCTAGTTTCTCCAGACCTGAAGACAAGGCCGCTTCGGCCTGAAGGTGCGCCCTCACCCATATTTGGGATTGGGGGGACGTCTTTGCCGGTTCCTGGACCTGTGGCTATCCTGGATACAAGACAAATGGGTTCAAGAGGTCATACGGTCCGGTTACAAGATTGAGTTTCAATCTGTCCCGCTGGTAAGGTTTTTCCCTTCCAATGTACGACTTTCCCCCGGATCGCTTACAGGCTGTCTTTGGGGCAGTACAGGACCTGGTACAACAGGGAGTAATAGTTCCGGTTCGGTGTGCAGAACGTTTTCAGGGCTTTTATTCAAACCTGTTTACGGTCCCCAGGGCAATCAGATCCAGCTGATCCAGGTGACCAGGGAGTCCCTGATATAGTGGCTTCGGTCCCTGATGCTCAAGCAAGGGAAATCCTTCCTCCCTGTATATTGGACAATTGTCACTACGGATGCCAGTCTGTCCGGGTGTTTCAGCTTTCTCCGCGGTTCACATTACAGGAGTGGAAAATTGGTAGGTGGATTACCTCAGTTGACAGGCCTTGGATGCATGGGAATGGTCTCTCCATCCGGAGGTATTCCAGCAGTTGTGCCTTCGTTGGGGCACTCCAGATGTAGATCTGTTGACGTCTCGGATCAGCAGGAAAGTACAGAGGTTTGTGGCCCGCTCCCGGGACCCTCTGGCAGAAGCCCCAGATGCACTGGTGGCCCCCGTGGGGTCAGTATCAGCTGGTGTATGCCTTTCCTCCTCTCAAGTTGCTGCCAAGACTTCTTTGCAGGATTGAGGTGGATGGGATTCCAGTCATTCTTGTGGCTCCAGGCTGGCCTTGCCGAGCTTGGTACGCTGACCTTGTCAGGCTAGTTGCAGACGCTCCTTGGAGACTTCCTCTCAGGGAGGATTTACTGTCTCAAGGGCCAATCTTCCATCCTGCTTTACGGCCGCTGGCTTTGGCGGCTTGGCTGTTGAAAGCCAGGTGCTGAAGGACAGAGGTTTGTCTGCTTCAGTCATTTCTACTCTGCTTAAAGCAAGGAAAGCGACTTCTAGGGAGATCTATCATCGTACGTGGAAGTCGTATGTTGCGTGGTCTGATTCTCTTAGGGCTCCTCCTCGCTCTTACACGGTGGCTCGGATCTTTGCTTTCCTTCAACAGGGAGTTGTTTAAAGGTTGGCCTTGAGTACTATCAAGGGTCAGGTCTCGGCCTTGGAAATCTTCTTCTAAAGGCCATTGGCCACCCATTCCCTGGTACGTAACTTCATCCAGGTGGTGCGACACTTGGTACCTCCGGTGCGACTTCCGTTTCCACCTTGTGACCTTAATTTGGTGCTGTTGATTCTCCAGAAACCTCCTTTTGAAAGTATTCGGGAGATTCCCCTGCTTACCTTATCCCAGAAGGTGGCCTTCTTGATGGCTATTACTTTTGCGTGCAGGGTGTAGGAACTGGCGGTTTTGTCCTGTCGTTCTCCCTATATGGTGGTTCACAGGGATAAAGTGGTACTTAGTCCGGATCCATCCTTCCTTCCGAAGGTGGTTTTAATAGTTTTCACTTAAATGAGGACATCGTGTTACCCTCTTTGTGTCCTAAGCCAAAACATCCTAAGGAATTTGTACTGCATACTTTGGATGTGGTTCGGGCAATCAGGGTGTACTTGGCGACTACTTAGTCTTTTCGGAAGTCAGATTCGTCATGGATCGCCCAAAGAAAGGGCTGCCTGCATCTGCTGCGACTATTTCCAGATGGATCAGGCAGACAGTGGTACAGGCTTATTCAATTAAGGGTCAGGTTCCTCCTTTCCCTGTTAAGGCGCAATCTACTTGGGCGCTTAGTGCTTCCTGGGTTTTTCGCCATCGGGCATCTGTGCTTCAGGTTTGCAAGGCGGCTACATTGGTCGTCTGTTTATACCTTCACAAAATTTTATAAGGTGGATGTGCTGGCGTCTGCAGATGCCTCTTTTGGCCGCAAAGTTTTGCAGACCGCTGTTTAAGGGGGTTTCTTAGTCTCCCTTGAGGGTGTTTTACGTTTTTTCAGGTGGGCCTAATCTTGTTGTTCCGATAAGTCCTATGTTGCCTGGTTGGCTATGGTTTAGTCTTGGGGACTTATTTTTCTGCTGTTTCCACCCCTCATTTTTGGCACTGCTTTGGGATGTCCCTACTGATATGAAGATCGAAACGAACGAAAATTGGATTTTTGTCTTACCTTAAAATTTGGGTTGATTATTATTTTCTCTGACACTGCTTTGATACAAAACTGACATCCTTTAGCAGGAAGAGAGAGGGTATAACCCCTGGGACTGCCCATAGGCGTAGCCAGAACTTTTTTCTGCCTAGTGTTCTACTCCTGTAGGGGCCAGCATAACCCTACTGATATCAAGATCAGAAGACTGCGTCTATCAATGAACTTCAGAGAAAAGGATTTTATGGTAAGACAAAAATCCAATTTTTTTTTTTTTTGTTAGTTTTTTTGCTTTTTAGTGTAAATGTGACATCTGAGGTCTTTTTGACCCCAGATCATCTCACATTAAAGAGGACCTGTCCTGCTTATTTCTATTACAATAGAAGTTTACATTCCTTGTAATAGGAATAAAAGTAATCAAAAACATTTTTTTTAAAGGGACAGAGGAAAAAAAAAATGAAAGCGCCCTGTCCCTCCGAGCTCACGTGCAGAAGCGAACACATATGTAAACGGTGTTCAAACCACTCGTGAGGTATCGCTGCGATCGTTGGAGCGAGAGCAATAATTCTAGCCCTAGACCTCCTCTATCACTCTAAACTGGTAACCTGTAGAAATTTTTAAAGCATCGCCTATGGAGATTTTTAAGTACCAATGTTTGTCACCATTCCACGAGCTTGCGCAATTTTTAAGCATGACATGTTAAGTATCTATTTAATCAATGTAACATTATCTTTCACATTATAGAAAACAATTGGCCTAAATTTACTGTTAATTTTTTTTAAAATGCAGTGAAATTTATTTTTTCCAAAAAGAATTGCTTTTAACCACTTTAATACAGGGCACTTCCCTCCCTTCCTGCCCAGGCCAATTTTCCCCTTTTAGCGCTGTTGCATTTTGAATGACAATTGCGCGGTCATGCAACACTGTACCTACACCAAATTTATGTCATTTTCCCCCCACAAATAGAGCTTTCTTTTGGTGGTATTTGATCACCTGTGCGATTTTTACTTTTTGCTAAACAAATAAAAAAAAGACCGAAAAGTTTGAAAAAAAAAAAAAAGTTTTTTTGTTTATGCTATACAATTTTGTAAATAAATACGTTTTTTCCTGCACTGATGAGCACTGATGGGGTGGCACTGATGGGGTGGCACTGATGTGGCGGCACTGATATGTGGCACTGATAGGTAGCACAGATATGCAGCATTGGTGGGCACTGATAGGCGGCACTGCTGGGCACTGATAGGCGGCATTGATGGACACTGATAGGTGGCACTGACGGGCACTGATAGGTGGCACTGACAGGCACTAATGGGCACTGATAGGCGGCACTGGTGGGCACTGATAGGCGGCACTGGTGGGCACTGACGGGCGGCACTGATCGGCACTGATGGGCGGCACTAATGGGCACTGATAGGCGGCACTGGTGGGCAATAATGGGCACTGGTGGGCGACACTAAAGGATGGCAATGATGGGCACTTTTGGGCAGCACTGATAGGGAGGACACTGGTGGGCATCACTGATGGGGAGGGCAATGGGGGGATCCCTGAGCCCTGATTGCCATCCCTGGTGGGCATCCCTGGTGGCCATAGTGGGCATCCCTGGGGTCATAGTGGGCATCCCTGGGGTCATAGTGGGCATCCCTGGTGGATCTAGTGGCATCCCCCCCGAGGGTCTGCACTGGTAATCAATGATCTGATTACCAGTGCCGACCCCCCCCCCCCCCTGTCAGGGGAGCCGCCGATCGGCGCTCCTTTACTCCTTTACTCCTTAACTAAGGAAAGCCAATCAACGGCTGTTCCTGTTTACGATGTGACCAGCCGTGATTGGACACGGCTGATCACATGGTAAAGAGCTACGTCAGTAGTCTCTTTACCGAGATCGGAGGTGCAGGGTGTCAGACTGACACCTCGCATCACCGATCGCCGCTCTGCGCGCCCCCGGGGGGCGCCCAGAGCTGTGTTATCCTGCCGCCGTCATATGACGTCCGGTCAGGATAACACAACCACATTCCCGCCGTCATTCTGTTATAGGGCGGGCGGGAAGTGGTTAAAAGACCGCTCCGCAAATACCGCGTGACAAAAAATATTACAATGACCGCCATTTTATTCTCCAGAGTCTTTGCTAAAAAAAAAAATATATAATCTTTGGGGGTTCTAAGTCATTTTCTAGCAAAAAATACTGATTTTAACTTGTAAACAACATGTGTCAGAAATAGGCCTGGTCCTTAAGTGGTTAAGCTTAATTAGAAATAGTCTGGGCTTCCACTTTAATGTAATTACTATAGCCAAATAAATACACCTTAGTATAATTTCTTGCCTCAATTCTATGTTCCAATGTGGTAATGCTCCTCCTCTTCTTCTTTTCTCCTCCTCCTCTTATAAATTTGTGCCACCATTTTACCTTATAGACACCATCAGTAGCTGTGTCTTCCCTGCCAACCCACCAATGATGTCGACACCTTTTGAGATACGAGATAAAATGCATTTTTTATTTTTATTTTTTTTAGTTCATAGAATTGCGCTACCTTACATTCGCATTGTTGAGACAATGGCAATGTATAAACAATATTCCTGAGATCTCCCTGGAAAGCACTGGTGAAGCCTTCCCAGGGAGTGAGTACCTTTTTAAATATTTGCAAATTTGAATTTTTGAAATAGAAGTATCTAAATCTTTAAAAATGCGCCACATGCATATGACATAAGCATGCTTATAAGGGATCAATGAATCATA
Organism: Pelophylax lessonae; assembly: GCF_965119305.1. NCBI lineage: Eukaryota > Metazoa > Chordata > Amphibia > Anura > Ranidae > Pelophylax > Pelophylax lessonae. The sequence goes on along the minus strand of NC_138778.1, from coordinate 194,599,607 downwards.
TTGTATCACATTTTACCAGAGGAGATGTTAGAGGTAAAATAAAAGCTAGACTGAGCAGGGCAGACTGGTATTCTCTGCAGCCCTTTCACTCTTTTTTTTTGGCCCTCAGTGCTTCAAGAATTTTTTTTTAAATGAGGTCCCTGCTGTTTTTCAGTACATTTCCTTGAGTCATGTTGCAACTCAATACTTCAGGAAATGTTTTGCTTTCTCTGTGATCAATGCTGCGAGTTGCTATTTGTGTATTGTCGAATACCTAAATGCTATACTTCTTTTTTTTTTTTCTGTGAATATATAGACATGACCCTCGGTAATCTCGAAGATCAGGTCTATACTGTTTTTTTTTTTTTTTTTTTTTGAGTTTGACATTCTTCAGTTAGACCCTTATGGCAACATGGGTTTGAGGGGTTTGGAGAAGTGACTCCTCCTCATTGAATGGTTTGTATCAGCACCATTTTTCATCCCCCCCCCTTTTTTTTTTTTTCCTTTTTATTATCTATGTAGTTGACATGCATTGATCTCGCTGATGGATGTAAGCTTGCCTTGTTTCCTCGAATTAATTAGAAAGGCCTTTAATTTGTTACATCTTTATCTGTCTTTAGTCACACATGCCTGGGGAATAATATGATAATCAGGGATGCCTTAAGCAACTAGCTTTATGTTGTTGATGGGCTTCCAGAGGAGATTTAGAGCATCAGAACCATTTGTTCTTAGTTCTGATATGCCTTAAAGTGTGTTATATTATGGTGTCCTTTTATGTAAACATTAAAGCGGAAGTACAGTCTGATACCCTAAATTCTCCCCTGCAGTCAATAATGTGAGCGGAGTTCAGCCTTATGTGTCATAATGAACAAAAACACAGTTTTTTTTTACCTGAATTCTGTAGTTTTCAGTGCTGTCACATGACTTCAATTCCACTTCCTGCTGAGTCCCAGAGAAGCAAGTGGGTGTGGTTACTGAAAGCCAGTGACATCACTTCCAGGCAGGGGCACTGTTCCTTTGTGGCCAGTGGGAGTATACAGAATGGGAGGAGCTGATCATAGGTTCCCACCCAGGGAAAATGAAGAAATAATTCACACAGGACATGGGGGGGGGGGGTCACATATACAGTATAGCTATGCTGGGGGGAGGTGCAGTGCACATATACAGTATAGCTGTGCTGGGGGGAGGTGCAGTGCACATATACAGTATAGCTATGCTGGGGGGAGGTGCAGTGCACATATACAGTATAGCTATGCTGGGGGGAGGTGCAGTGCACATATACAGTATAGCTATGCTAGGGGGAGGTGCAGTGCACATATACAGTATAGCTGTGCTGGGGGGAGGTGCAGTGCACATATACATTATAGCTATGCTAGGGGGAAAGGGGGGGGGGTGGAAGCTGTCAGTGTAGCTGGAAGTGCTCTGGGGTCTCAGCTCAGTCTACAATGATCATAGTACAGGCAGCCACACTAAGTCTATGTTTCCACTAGTTTGACTAATCAATGGCAACTTTTCCCATCTATGCAGCTTAGAAAATCAGATTTGAAAAGGTACCTGCACTACTTAGATGCAACTTTTGATGCGACTTTGATCCAGAGAGTGTAAAGTTGGATCAAAGTTGCACTCTAAATCGCAATAGTGGAAACGTAGACTAAAGCTTTGTTTCTACTAGTGTGACTTATCATGCGACTTTGGACACAAAAAGTTGCATGAAAAGTCACAGCCCATGGATTTCACTGGCACCCATTCCCATCTATGTGACTTAGAAAATCAGCAACCTTGATCCAGAGAGTATAAAGTTGGATCAAATTTGCATCAAAGTCGCACTCCAAGTCGCAGTAGTGGAAACGAAGACTAAGGCCCCTTTCACACTTGTGAGACTTGTCCTGCAAAGTGGGACTGCAAAGTCACATAAGTCACACTCCATGATTTCCAATGAGTACCGTTCATATCTGTGTGACTTCAAATAAATAAATATTTACAAAAATGTGAGAGGTGTACTCACGTTTGTGAGATACTGTGTGTGTATGTATATATATATTATTATTATTATTTCTTCCATTTCTTGATTCTATTCTTTTCTTTTTCTACCCCGCCCCACCTTGTTTCACTCTCTACCCCTCTCTGTTTTGCTGTCTACCTTGTACATCTGTGTTTTGCTCTCTACCCCACCCCTCTCTGTATGGCTCTCTACCCCACCCCTCTCTGTATGGCTCTCTACCCCACCCCTCTCTGTTTGGCTCTCTACCCCACCCCTCTCTGTTTGGCTCTCTACCCCACCCCTCTCTGTATGGCTCTCTACCCCACCCCTCTCTGTTTGGCTCTCTACCCCACCCCTCTCTGTTTGGCTCTCTACCCCACCCCTCTCTGTATGGCTCTCTACCCCACTTCTCTCTGTTTGGCTCGCTACCCCAACCCCCCGCTGTTTGGCTCTCTACTCCACCCCCCTCTCTGCTTGGCTCTCTAACCTAACCTGTTTCTCACTGCTTGGCTGTCTAAAGCCCCTCTCTACCTGGCTCTCTTGCTCTCTACCTTTATTCTGCAGTGTTTGTCTCTCTATTCACTCTTAGTACCAACTTCCAGCCTTCCTATCTTTGGTTAAATTGTTAGGAAATAGGAACTCCTCTGAATGCATTTAATGTAGTAACTTAACAAGTCTGCCTGAATACGTTTCTGACATGTTACTAAATACAAAAAACATTTAATAAGTTTGAAAAAGCCTGGTCTTTTTTATTAGAAAGTAATACTTGAGTCAAGTGACATTTGCTTAGGAGGAAAGTGTGTCATCAATCTACTGCAGGTAGGAGGAAGCATTCTCTCATTGTGACTATGTAGCAAGTAACAAGGTGATAGGCTGCAGCAAGGACTGTTTTGTGAAAGAGGTATATACTCACTGGCCACTTTATTAGGTACACATATTCAATTGCTTGGTAACACAAATTGCTAATCAGCCAATCACATGGCAGTAACTCAGTGCATTTAGACTTGGTGAGGATGACTTGCTGAAGTTAAAACCGAGCATCAGAATGGGGAGGAAAGGGGATTTAAGTGACTTTGAACGTGGCATGGTTGTTGGTGCCAGACGGGCTGGTCTGAGTATTTCAAAAACTGATGATCTGCTGGGATTTTTACAGACAATAATCTCTCGAGTTTATAGAGAATGGTCTGAAAAAAGGGAAAATATCCAGTGGCAGTTGTGTGGCCGAAAATGCCTTGTTGGTGTCAGAGGAGAATGGGCAGACTGGATCGAGATAATAGAAAGGCAACAGCAACTCAAATAACCACTCGTTTCAGCTAACCATTCCTGTCAGTTAAGAACCGGAAACTGAGACTACAATTCGCACAAGCTCACCAAAATCGGACAATAGAAGATTGGAAAAACGTTGCCTAGTCTCATGAGTCTCTATTTCAGCTGCTACATTCAGATGGTAGGGTCAGAATTTGGGGTAAACATGAAAGCATGAATCCATCCTGCCTTGTATCAACGGTTCAGGCTGGTGATGTAATGGTGTGGGGGGATATTTTCTTAGCACTTTTTGGGCCTCTTAGTACCAATTGAGCATCATTTAACCGCTACAGTATACCTGAGTAATGTTGCTGACCATGTCCATCCCTTTACGACTTCTGATGGCTCCTTCCAGCAGGATAATGCACCATGTCACAAAGCTCAAATCATCTCACCACTGGTTTCTTGTACATGACAATGAGGTCACTGTACTCCAATAGCCTCCATAGTCACCAGATCTCAATCCAATAGAATACCTTTGGTATGTGGTGAAACGGGAGATTCCCATCATGAATATGCAGCTGAAAAACCTGCAGCAACTGCGTGATGTCATCATGTCAACATGGACCAAAATCTCTGAGGAATGTTTCCAACCCTTTGTTGAATCTATGCCACAAATAATTAAGGCAGTTATGAAGGCAAAAGGGGGTCCAACCCGGTACCAGCAAGGTGTACCTAATAAAGTGGCTGGTGCGTGTATTTTAACTAAGCTAAGAACTACACACAGGCATCAGGATTTACATAATTGTATGCCTGCTGAGCCGCCATCTCAGTCTAGGAAGTCTGGAGATGCTGATCCTGGATGATGCCTGAACAAAGATGGTGCCTGAGAAAAAGAAGATGAAGGAGCTGTCAGTGGGAGTGCTCTGATCTCTGTGGGAGGTAGTAAATAGCTGGAAGTTTTATACTTGCATTTTATTTAGCCTGCATATGTGGAACATAAAAACATAAAGCTGTAGCTGGGTCTTTATTGTAGAGAGCACGCCAAAGCTATGCAACTCTTCCTGCCAATATAGTTACATATCCAAGAAGCTGGTAATTAAAACTAATTTGAGAAGTGTGGTTTGTATACAAGTTTGTTGTCCCCAGCAACAAATAACATTCCAGCTATTACTCTTTCATAACATGAGTTATAAAATAAGACTTTGGCTGTTATGTGTAGAACACCTGGATATCTTGTGCGCTCTGTCCATTCGTCGTTGCTGGAATCACCCTTTATGCATTTTGCTCGTGCAGGTCTTTTCTCTCTCTCTTTTGTTTCTAAGAATATTGGGCTTTATCATCTCAAGATTTCTGCTTGTTCTGATCCCAGCAATCTGGAAAGAATTGTATGCGAGTCTTCATCTGGTGAATGAGGGGGTGTTTACCAATAAAACCTAATGGATAATGTTGCCCCGTTTCATAACTTCATTCCCAACCACATGTTACGGCTTTGTGGTACGTGTGTTGAAAGTAAATGTTTTCTTTCTTGATCATTTCCATATTTCTACACGCTACAGAATATTCAAGTGCCATTTCATAGGCAAGTGTGGTCAAATGAGGGTAAAGTTCAGAAGCCAGTCAATCCAATCTACGCCCCATGAGCAATTTTTAGGAAATCTGTATTCTGAGATATTCGTAGAGTGACATTTTTTAATTCTCCTCCTTTCAAATATAGTTTCTCTATCGTTCATTGATGGACGCAGTGCTTATCAGTAGGGTTATACTGCCCCCTACAGGTGTTGGACACTAGACATAGGCTACGCCTATGGGCAGTACCAGAGGGTATAACTATCTCTCTTCCTGCATAGGATGTCAGTTTTAATCTGTCTAGTCAGGAATAAGGATCTAGTTCCCTGCTGTTCCTGGCAAAGTTTTTTTCTAGATAATTTTTTTTTAGTTCACTTTTCTCTGGATTTTTTCCTGTGAGATCTACAAGCAACTATGCCAGATCTGGGCGATGGGCTGGATGTATAGATCCAGTGGTCACCCCAGCCGACCAAAGAGTGCATGCAGACCTTAGCTCCGCGCTGGGTTGGCCGCAGCATAGTCCCACTGGACTGGGACTAGCCCCGGGAGTTAAACGTCTCGCCAGGTCGCACGACCGGGTCTAGGCCCGAGTCACAGCGTTCCTATTTGGTCGACTGCCCCCCACTTCGGTGGAGAGGGGTTTTGTCAGGAGATTTGTGCCTGCCTGTTCCGGTATGGAGAGTAAATGTCCCCCCCCCTCTTCCCCTGGCGGATTTTGGGGTTGACGCGGGCCCTTCCCTGGGACAGTCAGACCCTCACAATCAGGGTTCCCCTCTGTCCTGTCACGCACCCCCCACCTACCTGGCCCCCTCCCCCCCTCACTGCTGTGGGCTATCGGGCCTACTCCCGTGGGCTATCAGGCTGAGACCACGCGGCACGCCGCATGTGGGGGTAAGGGGTGGGTCGCCACAGGCGATGGACAAAAACGATCGTGCGGGGGGGGGGTCTTTACCTGTCACTTTGGGGCCCACCTTCCAATAAATCCCGTTCTGGAGTTTGGGGGGTCCCCACGAGGGTCCTCAGTTGCTCTGCGGGCCGCCATTTTATTGAAGCCTCATGGGCTAAGTAGATCGGCGGCTATCTTGGTACACCCGGCACGACCATTTTGTGGTGGCTTTCTCTAATAAGAATCAGGATGGGAGTTCCTGGAGGCGCTTTTTGTGGGCGGAGACCCTCCCTATACCCTGGGCTGCTCTTCAGATCCTCCCCTTTTGGATCGAGATTGCTGCTGACCTGTGCTGTGCAGCCATTCTGGGCCTCCTAGTGCATCTTTGGTACAGTGAGCCTAGGGGTCTCTCTGTCCCTGCTGTGGGTCTCAATTGCGCTTTGCCTGACCCCTGGGGGGCGCTGTGACGCAGTGGGACGCTTTTTAAAAGAAATTAAAAATTTGTGTCACTTTTTTCAACTTTGGCTGACGGGTTCCCCTGGTGCTACATGGACCCTACAGATCATGTGTCCCCATCTGACCCCCTCATGGAGGCTGAAGGGCCTTCTGGACCCCAGCTGTTTATAGATGCCTTTTTTGCGGTCCTGGAATCGTTTGTGTCCCAGGTGGAGGTTGCCTTTAGAGGGTGAGGTGCTAGGAAATGACCTCCGCCTATACCTGCCTCTTCTGATGTCTCCAGATTCTGAGTCTGACTCAGCCATCGCAGACGCGGGTCTCCCTCCCAGTTCGTGCCCTGTCTCCTCTGACAGTGAGGATGACATTTCTACTTCCACTGCCGCACAAGATAAGGCGCTGGTGAACGCATTGGTTGTACGTGAGACCCTTAAAATGGAGGACGCGACTGCAATGGAGGCGCAGGTTATGTTTGACACTCACAAGCCATTCAGAGCTGCAAAGGTTTTTTCCTTTCCCGCGTATTTTGACGCCATGCTCAAAAAAGAATAGGACCGCCCAAAGCGTTCCCCTGAGGTGCCTAAGCGGATTGTATACGCTACCCTTTTGAGGAGTCCCTTATAAAGAAGTGGATTTGCCACCTACGGCGGTCCCTCTGGTCTCAAGACTGAACTAATCCCAGTGGAGGATTCCCCATCCTTTTAAGGATCCAGCAGACAGAAGGGCGGAGTCTGTGGGCCGCAATATGTACCCCCCTGGCGGGGTCTGCACTAAGACCGGTGTTTACGGTTGCCCTTGTCTTGCAAACATTGACTGAATGAGCTAAGTTACTACGCCGTGACCTAGAGGGGAAACATCTTCCTCCTGCCTTTGTGGAGCTGTTGGACCAGTTGATGCAGGGGCTGCAATTTGTTTGAAATGCCGCGCTGGATACTGCTCCCATATGGGCCAATCGTTGGTTTCGGCAGTGGTCCTCGTATACTTTGGCTGAAGTGCTGGTCTGCAGATCAGACATCAAAGAAGGGCTTGACTGATCTACATTTTCTAAGTGATTGCCTGTTTGGGGCTACTCTGGATGACATTATAAAGAGTCTCACAGGGTGTAAGAGTACTTCCCTCCCACAGGCTAACAATGGTAAGGACCCTCGTCACAGACGGGGTCCCTCCTTCTCAGCACACAAGAAGTTCTTTCATCCCTCAGGGTCAGTCGATAAGGTTAAGCCCTTCAAGATTCCCTCGGGCGGTTCCAAACGACCCTGGTCTGGCAAACAAAAATCTAGTTTCTCCAGACTGGAGGACAAGGCCACCACAAGACGAATGGGTTCTGTCTAAGGCAGAACACATACTACATATGGCACGATTCAGAGAAGTTTAGCATGGTCATCTGTGCAAGGATGACATGCATAATTGTTTTGTGTGAGCAAACTACTTTTTAGGAGGTCATACGGTCCGGTTTCAAGATCGAGTTTCGATCTGTACCGTCGGTAAGGTTTTTCCCTTCCAATGTGTGACTGTACCCGGATCGCTTACAGGCTTTCTTTGGGGCAGTTCAGGACCTGGAACAACAGGGTGTAATAGTTCTGGTTCTGTGTGCGGAATGTTTTCAGGGTTTTCATTCAAACCTGTTTACAGTTCCCAGGAAGGAAGGCAAGGTGCGTCCGATCCTGGACCTGACGGCACTGAATTACTTTGTGCGAGTTCAAAAATTCTAGATGCAATCAGTTCGCAGGGTGGTGGCTTCCCTATATCAGGGGGATTTCCTGGCCTCCATAGACATCAAAGATGCCTACCTTCGCATCTCAATATGTGCAGGACACCAACGGTTTCTCCCATTTTTGCCGTGGGAGAGGATTACTATCAGTTTGTGGCAGATAATGCCACGCCTGTGATTTATGTCAATCACCAAGGGGGCACCGAAAGTGTCCTTGCGGCTTTGGAAGTGGCAGGCATCCTTTGGTGGGCCGAATGCTTTGTTCCAGCTCTCTCCGCTGTTCACATTCGAGGAGTGGAAATTTGGCAGGCGGATTACCTCAGCCGACGGGCCTTGGATGCAGGGGAATGGTCTCTTCATCCTGAGGTGTTCCAGCAGTTGTGCCTTCATTGAGGCACTCCAAATGTAGATCTGTTGGTGTCTCGGGTCAACAGCAAAGTACAGAGGTTTGTGGCTGCTCCCGGGACCCTCTGGCGGATGCCGCAGATGCGCTGGTGGCCCCATGGGGTCAGTATCAGCTGATGTATGCCTTTCCTCTGCTCAAGTTTGCTGCCAAGACTCTTCGCAGGATCGAGGCGGAAGGGATCCTGGTCATTCTTTTGGCTCCGGACTGGCCTCTCCGAGCTTGGTATGCTGATTTGGTCAGGCTAGTCGCAGACGCTCCTTGGAGACTTCCTCTCAGGGAGGATTTACTGTCTCAAGGGCCAATCTTCCATCCTGCTTTATGGTCACTGGCTTTGACGGCTTGGCTGTTGAAAGCCAGGTGCTGAAGGACAGGGGATTGTCTGCTTCAGTGATTCCCACTCTGCTTAAAGAGACGTATGTGACTTCTCGGAAGATTTTACCATCGTACGTGGCAGTCGTATATTGCGTAGTGTGAGTTTCTTGGGGCTCTCACTTGGTGGCTCGGATCTTGGCTTTCCTTCAACAGGGAGTTTATTTAAAAGTTGGCCTTGAGTACCATCAAGGGTCAGGTTTTGGCCTTGGCAATTTTCTTCCAAGAGACATTAGCCACTCATTCCCTGGTGCATAACTTTATCCAGGGGGTGCGACATTTGGCTCCTCAGGTGCGACCTCCGGTAACACCTTGGGACCTTAATTTGGTGCGGTCAGTTCTTCCGAAACCTCCTTTTTAAGTATTTGGGAGATTCCCCTGCTGAGCTTACCCCAGAAGGTGGCCTTCTTGGTGGCAATTACTTCTGACAGCAGGGTGTCGGAACTGGCGGTGTTGTCCTGTCGTTCTCCCTATTTGGTGGTTCACCGGGATAAATTGGTACTTTGTCCGGATCCATCCTTTCTTCCGAAAGTGGTTTCCAGTTTTCACTTAAATGAGAACGTTGTGTTACTCTCTTTGAGTCCTAAGTAACAACATCCTAAGGAATTTGCACTGCATACTCTGAAAGTGGTTTGGGCATTAAGGGTGTACTTGGAGACTACTGAGTCTTTCAGAGTCTGCTTCGCTCTTTGTACTCACTGATGGTCCAAAGAAAGGGCTGCCTGCGTCTGCTGCGACTGTTTCCAGATGGATCAGACAGACAGTGGTGCAGATTTATTCAATTAAGGGTCAGGTTCCTCCTTTCCCTGTTAAGGCGCATTCTATTCAGGCGCTTCGTGCTTCCTGGGCTTTTCCCTATCAGCCATCTGTTGTTCAGGTTTGCAAGGCGGCTACCTGGTCGTCTGTTTATACCTTCACAAAATTTTATAAGGTGGATGTGCTGGCATCTGCAGAAGCCTCTTTTGGCCTCAAAGTTTTGCAGGCCGCTGTTTAATAAGGGGGCTTCCTAGCCTTCCTTGAGGGTGTTTCATGTTTTTTTCAGGTGGGCCTCATCTTTTGTTTTTGATGAGTCCTATGTTGCCTGGTTGGCTATGTTTGGCCTTGGGGACCTAATTTTCTGTTGCCCCCCTCATTTTATGGCACCCTAAAATCCTTTTCTCTTAATTTCATTTACGGACGCAGTACCCGCCCCTCTATTTTGAGTTGGGTTGGTATTACTTCTCTGACACTGCTTTAATACAAAACTAACATTCTATGCAGGAAGTAGGGTGTACCCTCTGGGACTGCCCATAGGCGTAGCCAGAACTTTTTTTCTATCTAGTGTCCTACTCCTGTAAGGGGCAGTATACTCCCTACTGATATGCATCAGAGACTGCGTCCGCTTGTGAACTTAGTAGAAAAGGATTTTACGGTAAGTCAAAAATCCAGTTTTCCTGGCTGTCTTGCCTACTTCATACTTTTAAATCACAACTCCAGGTTAAAAAACAAATGGCTTTTTTCCAAAATTTCTAAAACCTTGAAAATTTCTTCTGGAGGTGGAGACAAGTGACTGGAGTTTGCTGTGTAAAGATGATTCTTGTTGCCATCCCTTGCGTCGTGACATCATGATGCTGCCCCTTCAAGAGTACAGAACACTGTGGGGACTTCAGTGATGGGCATTTTGACAGCCAATGGGCAGCATCCAACCCTGGTTTTAGGTAAGAATGATAAACTTTTCTAATTCTTTTTTTTTTTTTTTAACTGTATATTAGCTAAAAGGAACCAGGGGCCAGGTATAGACCACTGGCAACCTTTTAATATTTTCCTAAATAACGACACCTTCCTTTAATAATATACGGTTTAACTTCTACATGTGTTTTGTGACCAGGGGAATAAATACTGTACTTTTTTTTTTTACCTCTGTCTAAGCCTTAGGTGATCTCATAAAGCCAGTTACAGCCTTCCATCCAAAGGCTCACACCCGACACCTTTCCTGCTCCCGCACAGCTTGCCTACGGCTGCATGGCTACCACACGCTTAACAGTTCAGAGCTCCACCTCCTCAGAACCAGGGACCTCCTATGCACATTTCCATCTCCTAGCACACCTCTGCCCATCCCCCCTCACAGCACTTCTCCCCCTACTCACAGCAGATCCCCATCCCACACCCTGCACGGATTCTCACACCATGCCCTCAGTTCTCACTCACAACGCATGCATTTCTTCCTTCCGCTGCATACAGGTGTTTTCTTTGCAGTCACATCACCTCTGCTGATAGCTCCCACATGGCACTGCGCATCCCTCTACTTACAGCATGTCTACACTCACCGCACACCTTCTTACACACAACATACTCCTCCCAATCACTTCACCCCCTGCCTAATCATCCACAAATCATCATCACTGGCTCACAGCATAGCAAAACCCCTCTCCTGCAAATAGTGAAGTCCTCTTCCCACTGACATGGCTCTCCAGCAACCTCATCCATCTCTGCTGAAATCCCCCCGCCTCAGTCCCATCCACTAAAATCTATTCACTCCTGGCGGTCTCATCACTTCCCTTCTGACATCTATTCCTCCCCAACACCCTCACCCCCCCTCCTCCTCCACTAATATCCATCCCTCCCTGGCCACCTTACTCACTCCCTGACTACCTAACATCCCTCCACTGACATCCATGCCTCCCTGACTGCTTCCTTTTACTGACATCAGTCAATCCAAGACTTTTGCTAGGCTATGATTAAAAAGCAGTACTTGAGCTCCAGCTGTGTTTTTACCTGAGGAGAAGAATCTGGTTGAATATTGTTATCAGTATGGTTCAGGGAAGGGACAGCCCTTCAGTCTCCATTCGCCCAGTGACCTCTCTCCTACATACTCAAGTGACCTCTCTCCTACTGTAACATTGTAACTTTCTGGTACTTCACAAAGTGAGAGCCAACTGCCAAGGGGCATATTTTGTGTGAGACATGTCAAGAACAAAGATGCACAGGCAGGGGTTTTACATAATCGTGTCATCTCTGGGACAGTGCCTTTTGGACAGAGTAGGGAACTGTTTGAGCCCCTGTTAGGTTTGCATTGAAGTGCTTGTCCCCATTGGGCAGAGTTTCCTTCACTTCCTGACCCAGTGAAGATGGTTACTGACAGGAAGTAAGGTGCAATCTTTTCAACTGGTAATACTAAAATCATTCATTTATTAGTAGTGTGAAAGAGTTAATTGGGTTTTACTACTAATTCCCCTATGAGTTTTTTTTCTATTACATCCTGTCCAGCTGACAAGTCGTCAAGTGAAAAAAAAAATAAAAAATCTAAAGTGGGGGCACAGCAAAAACAGATGTTTCAACTAGGGATCGACCAATATCGTTTTTTCTTTGCCGATACCAAAATTTTGGCCATCGCATATCGGTATATGGGCCGATACTTTGTGCATTTAAAGTTTTGAAAAATAAAGACAATTTTTGAAACAAATCTGGTACTGAACATGTTAATTTTTGTTTAATGCTTAATGGCTGGCTTGCTGGCACCCTGTGGTGGGTGGCTGGCTTGCACCCTGTGGTGGGTGGCTGGCTTGCACCATGTGGTGGGTGGCTGGCTGTCTTGCACCCTGTGGTGGGTGGCTGGCTGTCTGGCACCCTGTGGTGGAGGGCTGGCTGTCTGGCACCCTGTGGTGGAGGGCTGGCTGTCTGGCACCCTGTGGTGGAGGGCTGGCTTTCTGGCACCCTGTGGTGGGTGGCTGGCTTTCTGGCAGCCTGTGGTGGGTGGCTGGCTTTCTGGCAGCCTGTGGTGGGTGGCTGGCTGGCACCCTGTGGTCGGTGGGTGGGTGGCTGGCACAGGGGCTGTGGGTGGCTAGCTGGTACAGGGCCTGTGGGCGGCTGGCTGGTACAGTGCCTGTGGCTGGCTGGTACAGGGCCTGTGGGTGACTGGCTGGCTGACTGGTACAGGGCCTGTGGGTGGCTGGCTGTCGGGCACCCTGTGGTGGGTGGCTGGCTGGCACCCTCTGGCTGGCTGGTACAGGGCTTGTGGGTGGGTGGCTGGCTGGCTGGTACAAGGGATGTGGGTGGCTGGCTGGTACATGACCTGTGGGTGGGTGGCTGGCTCGCTGGTACAGTGCCTATGGCTGGCTGGTACAGGGCCTGTGGGTGGATGTATGGCTGTGATACACTCCTGCAAGACTAGTCTTGACTCCAGACGAGGCTGTCCAAGGCGAGGGAGGCGGCCTAAGAAGGCAGAATGATGTCACGAAAATATCTGCAACATCAGCCAGTTCCGGAGCCGATACCGATATATCGGGGAAAGTGCACATCGGCCCTTGATATATCGACCTTGCCGATAATCGGTCAATCCCTAGTTTGAACCCAGCTTTTCTAACCTGTTATCCTCTAAACCCCTAAAACATATAGAGTAACCCCTAAAACATATATTCAGGTGTTGGGGAACTTCTTCCAGTAGCAATTTTCCTGGCAGTCTTTGGGAGGAATGTCCCATTACAGAGGTTGCCAGAATGTCACCCTTTCAGACATCTGTCTTTGCAAAGTGGTGTTGGCCCTGGATCTAGGCAAGTATCATGAGGTGGGAGGAAAGTCAGCCACAACTCAAGGAACCTATAGCAACTTCTGGAGGAACCCTGGCTGATGATGCCTGGAACCCTTCTATCCAAAAGTAAAGAAAGTAAAATGTGATTTAAAATATTTTTGATACGCAAATGTATAAATACGTTTCTTCACCCCCCTCCCCGTTTATTTTTATAGCATTCAAAGATTTGTGAGTACACAAAATTTTAGCAAGTACTTCCCTGTCTAACTGGAGCTGACAGTCTAAGATCAAAGTATCTGTAACACTTCTGGCAATCAGAGCGCATACATAATTTGTCTAACATTCCATATTGTGCATATTTTAAATACCAAGACTAATACGTCAACATCAGGTTTTGCTGTCTCTGCTGGCCTTTTTGGCGGATATCAAATAGAGATGTAAAGGCTGGCCCACTGCTAGGGTGAAACAAATCATTTCACATTGCAGTTACTGTAACAAACACCCGCAGATGTGTAGTTCCACCCCATAAATCTTACAGATAAGCTTACACTTTCAGAAAACCCTGGCCACCTGTTTTCCTTAAAAAAAAATTGTCCAGCAGGAGGCACTTGGGGGGGGGGGGGGGGTGGTCACCTTGGAAATATAGACTGTGTACCGATGAGATCTCCAAGGAATTCTCTCTCCATGAGCGTTTATTGGGCAATTGAGAGCCTCTCTATTCTTTCAAACGTATCCATCCACTGTGACCAAATTGGAAATGTGGTCATCATTAGACTGTCACTTGATTTACCTTCAAAGACAGTATTCTGTTTCAGACACATTTCTTTCATAGTTTTTCTTTTTTAAAGCTGCTGTTGAATGTATAAAGTTAACACAAAATTATAGTTAGGAGTATGGGCTACTAGGTGAAAGTACCCTGTGATTTCTTGGGTACTTGAGCACTTCTATATCCCGATCAAGGTCCCCAACTTCTACCTAACCAAGCTCCTTTTCCTGCCTTGATCCTTTTATTCTATTACTCCTAACTAGAAACCCCAGAAGTGGACATGGAGACTTTGGGAATAGTTAGTCAATAGTTAGTAAAATATATGCTGGTCTCAAATTTTGTCCTGTGGAAGTTATTAAAGTGCAGCTGAACTATCCACCCCTCCTGCAATGCGATGCCCACGATCTCGACCACCACTGACACTTCCTTGCCATAAGAACACACTGATCAGCACTGCCGGCTATATTGGAAATTTTCCAATAGGACATTTGTACAGAATCTGATTGGGAGATTGACTTCTGTACAACTGTCCTGCCGATGCATGGATCAAAATTTGGCCGGTCCCTGCTGAACCAGCCAAATTTTAATCCATCTATAACTGGCTTAAAGCCCCGTACACACGTACCGATCGTCGGCCGACCGATCGGCCGTCTTTTGTCCCCGGGCTGTCGTGTCCGCTGAAAAGTGCAAAAGACTGCACACGAATTTTGTCTGCGGACTGCAGAAGTGATGTCATGTGATGGTTAACTTTCCCTGTGTTTTTTCTTTTCTGAGCATGCCCAGTCTTGCAAATCTGCTGTCTGTCGGCCGAATTCTGTACTGACTGGCGAACAATCGGCCGTTCTGGTTTCGGCATACAAAAATTTTAATGCTTGCACGACAGATTCTGTTTGGCCGAAAGTGCGCTGTCGGCTGTCGGAAGCATCATACTAACAAGCCGAAAATCGGTCATCGGCCGAATCTTTTTGGCCGACAATCTGCACGTGTGTACGGGCCTTAAGTCAACAATTACAGCTCTTGTATTTCTAGCCCACCAGGTTAATTTTAAATCTCCATCTTCACAAAGATGTCCTAGTGAGGTTTCTGTTAGTAAGTGTGGTTGTTCCACTTTTTCAGACTAACCCAGATAACTTGGAATACTAGGGAGAAATGCCCAATGAATGCATTGTATCTCAGGTTATAAAATCACGATCACCACCAAAGCCATATCTTTTGTCTGTCTGCTGTGTGCTGTGACCAATCCAGGGCTTAGGCCCCTTTCACACGTACGGTCCGTTTGTCCGTTTTTCATCTATCCATCTGACGGATGAAAAATGGACATCAATGCATCTCTATGTCAAAACGAATGACAACGGATGATCATCCGTTAACATCCATTTTCATCCACTTCCGTCAATGTCCGTTTTTTGGAACGGATGAATGCCCTATTTTTCATCTGTCAAAAAAACAGATCGGACGAAAAACAGATATAAACAAACGGTCCATTTTTCATCCGTTTTTGCATTGGTAGTGGATGTAAAAAAAAAAAAACGGATGAGAAACGGATGGATAAGGACGAAAAACGGATGAAAAATTGATGAAAATGACAAAAAACGGATGAGGAGGATGAAAAAGGACAAAAAATGGATGAAAAAACGGATGAAAAATTGATACATTTTGACGTGACTGAACTGATGAACGGAACGGACCGTATGTGTGAAAGGGTCCTTTCACACGGCCGCTCCGTGTGAAAGGTCCGCTGCGGGACTTTTTTTTTTTTCCACGGAGCGGATGACATTTCTGTCATCCGCTCCGTGTGCCCGCATATCATCCCATCCGTTTGCGGATGATATGCGGACATAATGTAAGTATATGGCACTGCGGATGTCAGCGGATGACACCGCTGACATCCGATTTTCCTTCCTTTCCGTTTTTTACGCGGAAGAAAAAATGGGGTTCTGTTCCATTCGTAAAAATGGAACAGAACTGAAAGGAGGAAAATCGGATGTCAGCGGATGGTATTCCGCTGACATCCGCAGTGCCATTCACTTACATTATGTCCGCAAATCATCCGCAAACGGATGGGATGATTTGCGGACACACGGAGCGGCCGTGTGAAAGGACCCAAAGGGGCATTAGACAACAGTTCACATAATACTGAGATACTGTTCTAGATTCAATATGGTGGGCTGAATCAGAGGTACAGTCAGGTCCATAAATATTGGGACATCAACACAATTCTAATCTTTTTGGCTCTATACACCACCACAATGGATTTGAAATGAAACAAACAAGATGTGCTTTAACTGCAGACTTTCGAGTTTAATTTAAGGGTATTTACATCCAAATCAGGTGAACAGTGTAAGAATTACAACAGTTTGTATATGAGCCTCCCACTTTTTAAGGGACCAAAAGTAATGGGACAGATTAACAATCATAAATCAAACTTTCACTTTTTAATACTTGGCTGCAAATACTTTGCAGTCAATTACAGCCTGAAGTCTGGAACGCATAGACATCACCAGATGCTGGGTTTTATCCCTGGTGATGCTCTGCCAGGCCTCTACTGCAACTGTCTTCAGTTCCTGCTTGTTCTTGGGGCATTTTCCCTTCAGTTTTGTAATTCCTACACCTTTCACCTGATTTGGATGTAAATACCCTCAAATTAAAGCCGAAAGTCTGCAGTTAAAGCACATCTTGTTTGTTTCATTTCAAATCCATTGTGGTGGTGTATAGAGCCAAAAAGATTAGAATTGTGTCGATGTCCCAATATTTATGGACCTGACTGTAGTTAGAATATTCTGCAGGTAAAACTGGTAATGGCATATCATGTGAGTAAGGCTTATAAATCAATTGCAGGGATGTCTCCTCTACAGGTTAGAAAGATCTAAAAAAAAGCCTTTAGGACGATTCAGTAGACCGGCATCTACCCAAATCTGAAATATTAGTTTTTGATGACCTGACCCCATAAATCTCGTTTTGTAATTTACACTTTTACAGAGGGAAGCCAATAGCAAATGTAACAATTTATGAAAACCTTTCTTGTAAATAAAAAAAGCCTCTTTATTGAATCAACTGAAATTGGTGAAGGCATACATGTTTTTGGGACAATACCTTAATCTCTGTCTGATGTGGAGTAAGAGATTATCCTCAAAATATTTTTTTGTTCAATCACTAATGGATTTAAAAAAAAGTGTCACTGATGCTGGCGGAGTATACATGTTTGCTGCCAGACATGAACTGCTCTGCATGGGAAGGTTTTCAACATGTAAAACATTGGAAGGTTTGGATGTTATTCTGGAATTGAGCTGCCTGTTTTAACTACTGCAATTTGCGCTTTTATTGATTGGAAAGTCTTGTTTTTTTTTTGTTTTTTTTTAAATAACAAACATGTTATACTTGCCTCCTATGTGCAGTAGGTTTTGCACAGAGCAGCCTGGATCCTCCTCTTCTCGGGTCCCTCTTCTGTGCTCCTGGCCCCTCCCTCCTTTTGAGTGCCCCCACAGAAAGCAGCTTGCTATGGGGGCACCCGAGCCGAGTCACAGCTCCCTGTGTCCATTCAGATGCGGAGCCATGACCCAACCCCGCCCCCTCTCTTTCCTGATTGGCTGACTGACTTTGATTGGAGCCAATCATGACGCACTGCTGTCTGAGCAATGAGAAGGGGAGTCCCGGGCAGCTGGGACACTTCTGCAACATCGCCGGATAAAGATGGTCTCAGGTAAATATTAGGAGGGCTTCTGCACACAAGTTTTTTTTTTTTTTTTTAACTTAATGCATAGAATGCATTAAGATAAAAAAAAAACATCTGCCTTTACAATCCCTTTTAGCTTTGCTTTTTGCTTCATTGAAGAAGCCTGCTAGTGCTTCTGGCTGCAGGCTATTTCTACATTTCTAGGAATCTTGTAGTCTAGCAAAGTGTTGGATGGTCGTTATCCAAGGTGAAGTGCATGTAAAGACAGGCGTTCCAATACTTTTGGTAATATAGTGTTTATATGCCTTTTTAAATGTACTGGTCTTAAAACCTATCTTTCCATTTTACACTGCTGTAACTATGATTTACTTTTCCTTTTGCAAACATGGCATTTCTCTTTTTTCTTTTGTGCACAATCATTACCTTTTTACAGAATTCTGCGCTTGTCATAAAATCAAATTGATAAAAAACTGGGGGGAGATAATCTGAAAGAGTCTTTATGACTACAAGGAGGCTGGGACTTTATCCCATATTACAGGACTGAGACTGATCAGGTGGTGATGATAGCAGCCCCTCTTCCCAGTTGCAGTCACTCTGAGAAGACCCAGTGTATGTAAACCTCAAAATTCACAACTCTTATTTGCTCCCTTTTGGTTTCTAAAATACACATTTGTTATATTAGTGTGATGACCCCTGTTCCCGAATACAGCCTCTGAGCTGTTATTGGAGGTTGTACAAGACTCCATTGACAGAATCAAAGGGCAGTGGTGATATCAGGGCGGTTGGAGAGGGATGTTGATAGGCAGCCGAGACCCCCACACCTAGAAGTGTTAGATTCCTTCCTAAATGGGGAACCAAATTTCTCAGAAGCAGGGTAAAATTTGTAACTAGAAAACAAGCAGTAACATCTATTATAAACTGAAGGGGCCTTAACCACTTGCCTACTCTGCACTTTCGCCCCCTTCTTACCCAGGCCAATTTTCATCTTTTAGCGCTGTCACAGTTTGAATGACAATTGTTTGATCATGCAACACTGTACCCAAATTCATTTTTTTATCATTTTGTTTTCACAGAAATTGAGCTTTTTCTTTTAGTGATATCTAATCACTGCTGGGTTTTTGATTTTTTTTTTTCTAAAAAAAACATTTTGAAAATTCTGTTTGTCAGTAAATTTTGTAAATAAATTATTTTTCTCCTTCACTGATGTGCGCTGATAAGGCTGCACTTAAGGGCACTGATGAGCCATCACTGATTAGGTGGCACTGATGAGGAGGCACTAATATGCCGCAATAGTTGGCACTGATAGGTGACACTGATGGGCACTGGTGGGCAATGATAGGTGGCACAGATGGATGGCACTGAAAGGCAGCACTGACTAGCATCACTAATGGACACTGGTTGGTGTCACTGATGGGCACTGCTGGGGCTGTACTTAAATAATAATAATATAGCTGCGCTAATAGTAATAAATAAATGTCAGTGAGACATAATGAAATAAATAATACACATGTGCTATAATAAATCAAACATATAATCAATCCATATAAAGAAATCAAAAATAAAAAAAGGTGCAACAAAAGTGCAAAAAAAAGTCCTGTGCTCACAACAATTAAGTGTATTCACAGCTAAATTGATTAAAAAATTATTGTGCACAATGCAGAAAAAGAGTGAGAGTCCAAAACAAATGTGCAGAGTGTATATTCAGTGTAGGGAGATAGATGCGAAATCCTCCACCACAGCTGTATTCAATCTTCCTCCACAGTGCGTCTGTTAGACAGACAAGCTGATATGCTTACCAGAAGATGGTAAAAATTGTGCCTTTCAATGTTATCCTTATGACTCCAGATATTAGGCCACCACAGCACAGACAGACCACGGATCACCGCAGTAAACCAGATCGATAATAGATGAGATATCCTTCAAGAGGTAACTCAGACACTATAGGACACACAACAACCTCCATCGGCGGTTTCAACATATATAAAAAATAGAAGCCTGCTGCTGAACCTGCTGTGTTGACCTCCTGGGGCTGTACTGTAATTGGGGCACTGATGATCAGTTCCCTGATTAGGTCTTCCCTTTGAGGAAATGTCGCTGATCGTCTCTCCTCACCACACACTCTGTCAGTGTGAGCTGACGAGAGCCGATAAAAGCCATTTCCTTGTTCATATGTGACTGGCTGTGATTGGCCACAGTCGCTCACATGGGTAAAGAGCCGTGTCATCGCTGCGTGACGGTCCTAGGGAGCTGTCATATGACGTCGCCCCAGAACGAGAGGGCACCATGCCCACTGTCATTTTACTATACTGTGAGTGGGAAGTGGTTAAAAATAACATGGTAACAATGTCATTAGCTAGGTTTACACTGCTAAAATCTGATGTTCACAGTGATTATGTAGTGGAACTTTGTTGTGGTTTGCATACTCGATGGGGCCAAAATTGTACTGGAATCATCCAAAGTAGTAGAGGAACATTTATCAAAATCCCGCTGTGCTGAGCTGCAATGATTTGAATAGGCACCATTGAAAACCATGTATCGTCTATTGTCATGAGATTCTATGCGACTTATGTTGCATCTGAAATCGCACAAGTTTGAACAAGGAGCTCAGTGTGTTATTCACCAAACCCGAAATATTGCTTTTGAGTGCGATAAGACTGGTGCAATGGAAGTAGTTGTCAGTTCTCTTAAATAGTAAATGTGACAACTTCCTACCTTTCTGCTGCTTGGAGGAAATAGAGCAGAGATTCAGTATTGAGAGAATGCCATATAAAGCCAGATTATGACAACTCGAAGGAGAAAGGCTTGGATAAAGAAGAGAAAAAATATTTCTGTGATGGATTACAAAGCATATTAAATAAAACAGCAGATGGTGGTGGAGCTTTAAATAATGCTCACAGCAGGATGCTTACGAAGCTGAGTTCAATGCTTTTCAGACCGAGCAAAAGTATAAATGTTCTGATCTAATTCAGCGATATTTCTGCACAAAATATCCCCACCTGCACCTCTGATCCAGTCTAGAGCCAGGAAGTCCTACAGTGAAGATAATGACAAGATGTGCTGTTTATTTGACACACATGGAGGAAAGAGATAGTGATAGTTCTCAGGTCATGTTGTGCTGTTCCCACTGTTATAAAAGCTCAACAGTAGGCTAACACAGACATGGTGTTTTAAGCAGCCCATAGTTTAATTTGATTTTCTTTCATTCCACCATAGGTTTCTGACTTTTTGCTGCTGCATTTGACCTCCTTATGGCTTGCCTATTAACTTATTTTGGGGTAACCACAAAGATTGCACGATAATCTGATCATTATTACACAGCTTTCAACAGTCAATCACGAAATTTCGTCCAACAAAATTCGAAGGGACAAACACGACAACTTTTGTTGTACGATAGCCTAACGAATGACAATCATTTAATCAGTACAGTATGCGTCTGGTAAAAATTGATAGACAAAGACCACACAGGGTCAAAAACACTAAAATAACCCTGAAAAAACCTGGCTGTCATTATTTTTTTTTGTTTTGCACTATCTGATACGTAGCTATGCAACCAGGAAGTTTTTCCAGAATCATACGAAAAAAATCATACGTTTAGTACGCATTGCTGAATTCGATACTAGTATCATGCAACAAAATGTAAACGATAAGTCGTACAATTATCTGATCGTGTGTACGAGGCATTACTCTTAGACTTGCATGCAACATCCATGTGCACAGTTCAACACCCCACTCTTTCAGAAATCCTAGTTCTGTCACTCCTTCATGGGTGGCCCTATAAAAAATGTCTCGTTGGTTCTGCCTCCGTAATCTATTTCTTATAGCCTGTTGATTGGAAAAGTAAAGTAAACTAAACCCACAACAGTAAAATCTGTCTGTACAGTGGGTACGGAAAGTATTCAGACCCCCTCAAATTTTTCACTCTTTGTTATAATGCAGCCATTTGCTAAAATCATTTAAGTTCATTCTTCTTCCTCATGAATGTACACATCGCACCCCATACTGACAGAAAAACACAGAATTGTTGACATTGTTGCAGATTTATTAAAAAAGAAAAACTGAAATATCACATGGTCCTAAGTATTCAGACCCTTTGCTCAGTATTTAGTAGAAGCCCCCTTTTGATCTAATACAGCCAGGAGTCTTTTTGGGAAAGATGCAACAAGTCTTTCACACCTGGATTTGGGGATCCTCTGCCATTCCTCCTTGCAGATCCTCTCCAGTTCTGTCAGGTTGGATGGTAAACGTTGGTGGACAGCCATTTTTAGGTCTCTCCAGAGATGCTCAATTGGGTTTAAGTCAGGGCTCTGGCTGGGCCATTCAAGAACAGTCACGGAGTTGTTGTGAAGCCACCCCTTCGTTATTTTAGCTGTGTGCTTAGGGTCATTGTCTTGTTGGAAGGTAAACCTTCGGCCCAGTCTGAGGTCCAGAGCACTCTGGAGAAGGTTTTTTTCCAGGATATCCCTGTACTTGGCCGCATTCATCTTTTCCTTGATTGCAACCAGTCGTCCTGTCCCTGCAGCTGAAAAACACCCCCACAGCATGATGCTGCCACCACCATGCTTCACTGTTGGGACTGTATTGGACAGGTGATGAGCAGTGCCTGGTTTTCTCCACACATACCGCTTAGAATTAAGGCCAAAAAGTTCTATTTTTGTCTCATCAGACCAGAGAATCTTATTTCTCACCATCTTGGAGTCCTTCAGGTGTTTTTTTTAGCAAACTCCATGCGGGCTTTCATGTGTCTTACACTGAGGAGAGGCTTCCGTCGGGCCACTCTGCCATAAAGCCCCAACTGGTGGAGGGCTGCAGTGATATTTGACTTTCTACAACTTTCTCCCATCTCCTGACTGCATCTCTGGAGCTCAGCCACAGTGATCTTTGGGTTCTTCTTTACCTCTCTCACCAAGGCTCTTCTCCCCCGATAGCTCAGTTTGGCCGGACGGCCAGCTCTAGGAAGGGTTCTGGTCGTCCCAAACGTCTTCCATTTGAGGATTATGGAGGCCACTGTGCTCTTAGGAACCTTAAGTGCAGCAGAAATCTTTTTGTAACCTTGGCCAGATCTGTGCCTTGCCACAATTCTGTCTCTGAGCTCTTCAGGCAGTTCCTTTGACCTCATGATTGTCATTTGCTCTGACATGCATTGTGATCTGGAAGGTCTTATATAGATAGGTGTGTGGCTTTCCTAATCAAGTCCAATCAGTATAATCAAACACAGCTGGACTCAAATGAAGGTGTAGAACCATCTCAAGGATGATCAGAAGAAATGGAAAGCACCTGAGTTAAATATATGAGTGTCACAGCAAAGGGTCTGAATACTTAGGACCATGTGATATTTCAGTTTTTCTTTTTTAATAAATCTGCAACAATGTCAACAATTCTGTGTTTTTCTGTCAGTATGGGGTGCTATGTGTACATTCATGAGGAAGAAGAATGAACTTAAATGATTTTAGCAAATGGCTGCAATATAACAAAGAGTGAAAAATTTAAGGGGGTCTGAATACTTTCCGTACCCACTGTATACTCAGTAAAGCATGCTTCTTATACTCACTGTGGATACTAAGGGGTTAATCCTCCGCATTGTATATAAGAGCCCTTTCACACTGAGGTGCTTTTCAAGCACTTTAGCGCTAAAAAAAAGCACCTGAAAATCTTACGAAAACCTATTACTATAGAAACCAATGAGTGCTTTCACAATGGGATGGTGCGCTGGCGGGACGGTGAAAAAAGCCTGCAAACAATTAATTAATTTAATACTTTGTAGCGCCACCTTTTGCTGCGATTACAGCTGTAAGTCGCTTGGGGTATGTCTCTATCAGTTTTGCACATCGAGAGACTGAATTTTTTGCCCATTACTCCTTGCAAAACAGCTCGAGCTCAGTGAGGTTGAATGGAGAGCGTTTGTGAACAGCAGTTTGCAGTTCTTTCCACAGAATGGCCAAGTCAAAGTCCAGACCTGAATCCAATCGAGAATCTAACACCTGGATATGTTTATTTGTGAACCATTCCATTGTAGATTTTGCTTTATGTTTTGGATCATTGTCTTGTTGGAAGACAAATCTCTGTCCCAGTCTCAGTTCTTTTGCAGACTCCATCAGGTTTTCTTCCAGAATGGTCCTGTATTTGGCTCCATCCACCTTCCCATCAATTTTAACCATCTTCCCTGTCCCTGCTGAAGAAAAGCAGGCCCAAACCATGATGCTGCCACCACCATGTTTGACAGTGGGGATGATGTGTTCAGGGCAATGAGCTGTGTTGCTTTTACGCCAAACATAACGTTTTGCATTGTTTCCGAAAAGTTTGATTTTGGTTTCATCTGACCAGTGCACCTTCTTCCACATGTTTGGTGTGTCTCCCAGGTGGCTTTTGGCAAACTTATAACGACACTTTTTATGGAGATCTTTAAGAAATGGCTTTCTTCTTGCCACTCTTCCATAAAGGCCAGATTTGTGCAGTATACGACTGATTGTTGTCCTATGGACAGAGTCTCCCACCTCAGCTGTAGATCTCTGCAGTTCATCCAGAGTGATCATGGGCCTCTTGGCTGCATCTCTGATCAGTCTTCTCCTTGTATGAGCTGAAAGTTTAGAGGGACGGCCAGGTCTTCGTAGATTTGCAGTGGTCTGATACTCCTTCCATTTCAATATTATCGCTTGCACAGTGCTCCTTGGGATGTTTAAAGCTTGGGAAATCTTTTTGTATCCAAATCCGACTTTAAACTTCTCTACAACAGTATCTCGGACCTGCCTCGTGTGTTCCTTGTTCTTCATGATGCTCTCTGCACTTTAAACGGACCTCTGAGACTATCACAGTGCAGGTGCATTTATACGGAGACTTGATTACACACAGGTGGGTTCTATTTATCATCATTAGTCATTTAGGTCATTATTGGATCATTCAGAGATCCTCACTGAACTTCTGGAGAGAGTTTTCTGCACTAAAAGTAAAGGGGCTGAATAATTTTGCACGCCCAATTTTTCAGTTTTTTATTTGTTAACAAAGTTTGAAATATCCAATAAATTTCGTTCCACTTCATGATTGTGTCCCACTTGTTGTTGATTCTTCACAAAAAAATTACAGTTTTATATCTTTATGTTTGAAGCCTGAAATGTGGCAAAAGGTCGCCAAGTTCAAGGGAGCTCTATACACGGTTAATGCCAAAGGTGTTAAGGATGGTACCAATGCTGCAAACAAATCTTGTACATATTGCAAAAGTTGTATGTCAGAAACCGCTTCAGGAATACCCCTAATCTTTAAATTACTATGACGAGAACGGTCCTCTATATCTATTTTATCTTTCAACCACAGTACTTCTTCCTTAGTGGCTGTATGAGCATCAACAAGAGTATTAAACAAGGAGGAGTACTCCCCCAGTGTCTGCTCCACATGGTTGACTCTTTCCCCAAGGGCTTGCACCTCAGCTTGACAATTTGACATGGCCGTTACTACATCTCTATGCAGTGTTACTCTCAATGATATAAGCATGTCTTTAAGGACAGTGTCCGATATAGGCTGCCCGATGTAGGGAAAGTGTCAATAGAATCAGAGAGAGTCTGGTTTGTTGGAGAGACAATATGAATAGCTGGATCCAAATTGGACTGTGGCCCACTCACCTCCAGAGCTGATCTCTGAATGTTCCCACCAGGAGTGTCCTGTGGTCTAGCCACAGTTGAAATTTGTTTATAGTTCACTTGACAGGCTTGGCTAGCCTGGCTATCAGCAGACATTGTAGCAGACATTGTCCCACCTACAGATGGCTTCAATGTTTCCTGCACTTCTCTGTCTGATACTAATGTGGCTGATGACAACGATACAGCTTGTGCGGCTTGTGTAGCTGATAGAGAAGCGTGTGTTTGACTACTCTCCTGACCCCTGTAGCGTGGCTGCGGGGCACCTGCCTGGTCTCCTATTCGCTGCTGTGACGGCGGTGTGGTGTGGGCAGTCCCTCCGATGTGGCTCCAAGTGACTGACGCAAAGAAACTGGCTAGTTTCTGCGGCTGTGGGGGATCCTTCTTTCTCCGTGGCATCGCCCACCTACATGCCGGATAACAAAGCAGCGGCGGCAGCACCAGCAGCAGTATCCGAGACAGCAGCGAGATCACTACAAACAGCGGCGGGCAGCAGGATCGGAAGCACCTGAACCAGATCGGATGGATCAGGGAACTCAGCAATCGGTGATATGCTCGGCATTGCTCAGAGACCACAGGCTCAGCTGTAGGTAACTCTGCTTAGTTTAAAGATGTAAAGGAATATAGAGGCACCCAGTATACTAGGGCATATTGAGGGATATTTTGGATTCCCTCGTGGCCTGACAGAGCTCACACCAGTCCTCACACAGCCATCTCCGAGCTCAGCCGTCACGCCCCTCTCCCCTCCTGCTGCGTTCTTGTGGGGGGACCCTTTGACAGGATAACCCCTGTCAGACTCTTGTTATACTGGCTTCTGTCGAACAGACAGCTGTACTGTCACGGGGTAACGTGGCAGAGCCTGACGTAAGAGGAGTGGCTTACCGGGTAACTGGCGTGGCACAGGTTCACCAGAGGCGCGAGTCTAAGTGTTAGCCGGGTTTCACCAGGCCCCCAGGTGGTGGGGATGGATTTGGCTGCTTGCTAACACCAGGTCGCGGCCCCCCGGATTCCCTGGGAGAGCCAGGAACCGGTCCAATACCAATAGCCGGTAGCAGGTAAACAGATCAGGATGCGAAGGGAGGATAGTCAGGACAAGCCAAGGTCAGGGCGGGCAGCAGGTAATCAGAATCCAAATACAAGCTGGGTCAGGTAAACAGGAACAGCGGATATAACAGGCACAGGATACAGGAGAGCTGAAGACAACACAGCAATCACCTAGAGTGACAGCTGTGTTTAAATAGGCCGTTTTGGCGCCAATTTGGTAGCCTCGAACTCTACCGAGGTAGCCTCGAACTCCACCAAGGTAGCCGCGAACTTCCACCAAGGTAGCCGCGAACTTCCACCAAGGTAGCCTCGAACTTCCACTAAGGTAGCCTCGAACTTCCACCAAGGTAGCCTCGAACTTCCACCAAGGTAGCCTCGAACTTCCACCAAGGTAGCCTCGAACTTCCACCAAGGTAGCCTCAGTGCATGCGCATAGGCGTCCGCCAGTTAGCGACGCCAGTGCGCCTGCGCAGGGTATTTAGTCCCTGACATGTACACACTGACTGAAAGTCAGTCTGTTCCTGCTGATTTTGGCTTGTCTGCACCCAGCATAAGAATTTCTTGAGTACAGAATAAGCAGCCATATCCTGGAAACATGTGAATAACATTACACTTAAGTCCCTTAACCGGAATGACTTGAACTTTTTACTTCACGTCCCTTGATTTAGTCATATCTGTTGTAATTAAATTTGTGGTTCAATGGAGATGTTTGCTCACATTTCTCGGAAGCGTTTTTTTTTTTTTAGCTGTGCGTTAGCTAAGGGGGCAGATTTTTGGTACTCTTGCCGAGCAACAGGTGGCTGCTTGACAATAGGAAACGTCTCTAAATAATTTGTGTTATTGCTCCAAAAGAAGGTAACGCAAGAACATTGTGTTCTATTTTGTTTCATTTCCTAATGAAGTCATTTCTTTCATTTGTTAAAAAATGGTTCTTTTCTTTGTTCACTTGACGTCCTGTTTATGGGCAAGAGATAATCAAGAGATAATATACAAAAATCAATAAACGACCATGTAAATCTTTGGTTGCCTCTTAAAGGTTTAGGGGTAAACTGGGTGTGTAAACACAAGCACAAGAAATGTCTTCTGTAGAAAAAATAATTAAATAACTTAGTGCTTACTACTCTTGACACTTACCTTATCAGCCACACACTCCATCCTTTCCAACTTTCCATTAGGCATGGCTCTGTATGTAGTCACCAGCCAACAATGAGGTTGATTTACTAAGTAGCTCAAGAAGCTCTGCTGATTTCTATCATCCAATCATGTGCAAGCAAAAATGCTGTTTCTCTTTCGTTCATTGACAGAAACCGCTTCGGATTCTTCTTAACCATTGGATTATGCTGCCCCCTACAGGAGTAGGACACTAGGCAGGAAAAAGCTTGACTATGCCTATGGGCAGTCCCAGGGGGTATACACCCACTCTCAGCTATAGGCACTCAGTTTTTTTCTGCCTAATCAGGAGTAACGACCTAGTTCCTTGCTGGGATTTCTGGTCCTGGAAATGTTTTCTTTTTAAATGGAATTTTTTTCCCCTCTTTTTATAATTTTGTTCTTGTGTGATCTACAATCAAGTGTCGGACTGGGCGATGAACTGGATAATCTAGATCCTTAGGGTCCCCCCAGTCCAACCAGCGAGCGCATGCAGACCGCAGCTCCGCGCTAGCTCGGCCGGCACATATCCCCTCTGGACGGCGGCTGGCCTGCAAGTTAAATGCCTCGCAAGGGCACATACGAACTCTCTTCGGCCTTAGCTGCAGCATTTCCTCCTGGCCGACAACACTCACATTACGATAGAGTGGTGGTCTGTCCGGGGCGGTGCCCACCCTGTTCCTGGTATGGTAAGTAGCTGTCCCCCCCCCTTCTTCTTGAGGGTTTTGGGGTGGATGTGGGCCCCTCCCTGGGACGATTGGACCCCCAGGTTCCCCTCTTTCCCCCCAGCACCTCTAAAAGTTTGGTGGTCACCGTGGGTCTTTCGGCTCCCCCCCCCCCCCCCCCGGGTGAGGTTATGAGCTGGCTGTTGTCACATGCTCCTAAGCAGGGGCTGGTTGGAGTTACTGCTGACTGGATTGTCCTGGTGCGCAATGGGGGGGGGGGGGTTGAGCAGGGTTCCCTGCCACCCTGGGGGTTGTCCTCTAAGCTTCCTGCGGCGGTTGTTTGGCTGGGGGAACAGTTTAGCATTTGCGGGTAGCGCCTCACGCGGCTTGATACGGCCGAAAATTTAGGCCTACTGGTTGGGACCCAACGTGAGGCGGCCCCTGTGAGGGTGGCTGAAGCTGCTGCCTCCCGTTTGGGCACCCCCCTTCCCCTCGCTGCCCCTGGGTGGTCGGCTCCGTGGGGGCTCACGTCCAAGCGGCTGGGCGCCCACAGAAATTTAGGCTGCGGACTGCGGCCTACTAAGCCATGCATCCAAGTTGGGCGCCTCCATTGGAGGGTGGCCCCAGTGCGTTTAGCCAAGGCCCAAACTCTTCCTTTGGGATCAGTGCACTTGTGGCTGGGCCTCCATAAAAATCTTGGCGGTGGCTTGCGGCCTACTAGGGCATGTTGTCAGCTTGGCACCTCCCTTGGAAGGGGTGGTGCTGTGGGGGGGCTCTTCACTTTTTAATGACATCCTAGCCCCCATTATTGTGTGGGGCACCTGCCCCTTTTAGTGCTGCGGGACCATCAGGGTACCCTGCCTGCGTGTCTGCGTCCTGGCGGGCGGCCCCTTTTAAGGGGGCTATTTCCTATTATGCCCTCTATAGAAGGCTCGGAGGGCGATCCCCTTGTATTTTAGCAGGGTCCATTCGTGGGCCCTTGATCGCCGTCCCCTTTGCGGGATCGCAGTTGGCGACCTCCTTTGATTGTTATGTTTTCTGGATTATCTTAGTATATAGCGACCCTACTGGGTCTGCGTCCACTCACCCTGAGTGCTCAGATAGTGAGGATATTTCCCCTGCTCCTCGAGCCACACATGAAAAGGCGCTGATGGATGCACTGTTTGTGTCAGTGTGTGACACTTTAAAAATGGAGGTTGCGGCTGATGCTGCATTGGAGGCGATGATGTCAACCTGTCCGGGTGGGGAGGCATCCTCGGCACAGATGTGCTCAGGGGGTCTGGACTCTGCTGATTAATTTTCTGGAACTCCGGGCAATCGGCTTTTGTCTGGCTCAATGGACAGTTCGCCTTCAGAGGTGTCCGGTAAGAATTTATTTGGACAATGCCATGGCTGTGGTCTAAGTCAATCACCAAGGGGGCACAAGTAGTGTCCTAGCAGTTCAGTAAGTAGCGGGCCTTCTAAGGTGGGCTGACCGATTTTGTTCCAGCCCTCTCAAATATCTACCACTACTCCTGTGCAGGATCAAAGCAGAAAGGATTCCGTCCCGACTGACCTCGCCGGTCTTGGTACGCCAATCGGGTACAGCTGGTCGCCGATGCTCCTTGGGGGCTTCCTCTCAGGGAGGATCTGCTGTCCCAAAGACCGATCCTTCATCCTGCTTTACAGTCGCTGGCTTTGCGGCTTGACTGTTGAACGCCAGGTGCTGAAGGGTGGAAGTTTTGTCTGAGTCAGTGATTCCTACGCTGTTGAAAGCTAGGAAATCCACTTCTAGGAAAATCTACCATCGTACGTGGGGGAGGTACATTGCGTGGTGTGAGTCTCTTCGGGTTCATCCTCACTCCTACAAAAGGGAACAGATCTTAACCTTCCTTTATTGGGGGGCTGAACAGAAATTGGTCTTAAATACCATCAAGGGCCAGGTATCAGCTTTGGTGGTCTTTTCCCAACGACCTTTGGCCTCACACTCCCTGGTGCGTACTTTTCTTCAGTGCGGGCTCCGTTGCTGCCCTGGGAGCTTAATGTGGTGCTTTCAGCTCTACAGAAGCCTCCCTTTAAAAATGTTTGCGAATTTCCCTGCTTGCGCTGTCCCTGAAGGTGGCCCTGTTTTGGTGGCTTTCACCTCTGCGCACAGGGTGTCGGAACTTGCAGCGTTATTCTGTCGTTCACCTTATATGGTGATTCACAAGGATAAGGTTTTGCTTTCCCCCTGTCCGTCATTCCTTCCTAAGGTGGTCTCTGACTGTCAAGTGAATGAAGACATTGTGTTGCCTTCCCTGTGTCCCAGGCTAAACATCCGAAGGAAATTATCTTACATACCTTGGGATGTGGTCCAGCAATTATGGTACCTGTCAGCCACAGAGTCTTTTAGAAAGTCAGACTCTTTATTTGTGCTCACAGATGGACCTCACAAAGGGTTATCCGCTTCTTCTGCAAACATTTCCAGATGGATCAGACAGATAGGGGTTAACGCCTATTGCATTAGGGGTTAGGTTCCTCCTTTCCCTGTCAAGGAGCACTCTACTAGGGCGCTTAGTGTCTCCTGGGCTTTCCGTCATTAAGCGTCAGTGACGCAGGCTTGCAAGGCGGCCACCTGGTCGTTGGTTGAGCTCCATGTTATCTGGTTGGCTATGGTTAGCCTTGGGATTTTTTTTCCCATTTTTTAAAAATTTCCTTGCATATGATTGAGTATTTTTTGAAAAATTTTACCTCATTTACTAGGCTCTGGTGCAAGGGCACTTGCAGTGTACAGTATATTTGTCTTTAGTAACTCCACCCTAGTGTTCCTAGAGGAATTGTTTTTTTGTGGCTGTATATCAGACCTTTGAACAGTAGGACTAGACCCTCTTCAATCAAATATGCATATGCAAAGGCTCAAGATCTGGCATTCCTAGAACATCATACTGTCGCTAACAAGTGTAGCTTATTACTCAGCATCTGTATGAGAAAATACAACCCCCAGTAAAGGTGGGGTTCTGTTCCTTTTGGATTCAAATACCTGTACTTTTATTTTACAGCCTGCTTAAAGTGGACCTACACTCTCCCAGTCAACATGGATTATTTTGAATCCTCATGCGGCTAGAATTTGTAAATAAATAGGAAAGTGTATAATAGTTGCTTGTTTTAAACTTTTTATTTTTTTTATTTCTTTAGTTACTTCCTGGTTTCTTGCCCAGTCAAATGATGTCATACATCCCAGAAGTATTTAGGAGGGGAGGAGAGGGGGTTTTCTCAGCTAAGCACAATCTCCTGCATGCATGGGCAGATGATTTCCAGGAAGTAAATGCTACATGAATCATTTGCCCTTACTCAAGATGGCCACGGCCAGCAATGCTAGAGGGGTGTTTTTCAAAGTGTTTTCTCAACAAAATAAAGTATAGAGACTTGGAAGAATGAGGGAGTTTGTTTTAAATATTACAAGTGAATGAAATAGTATCTTTGGTTTGTGGTACTCTGATGCAGTAAAGATCCACTTAATGAAAAGTTTGTCTAGAATTCCTGCATGGCAACACACAAAATGTAATCATATCCGTGGCCTGTTAAAGCACATTATACTAGGTGGTAAAAGCCTTTTTTTAAAAACCAGTCTGTTTCCAAAACTATTTTCTGAGCTGGACTTTATGTTTAAGGCAGCAATGATATGCTGAAATAGTGTCTTTTAAGTACCAAGGAAAATTATTTACTGGTGTTTTGCACATGGAGATGGAAAGCACCCACAGACCCTCAAAAAATGTCAAGCGGCACAGAGCTGTGTTTGCAAATAAAAAAAAAAGGAAATCCTTGGTTTATTAGGTTGTGTTTATTGCCAGTATTGCTAAAGCTACTTTGAACTGGCTCCAGATATAATCTTTGCATAACATATTTGCTGGCAGCATCGCAGAGGTTGACACATGGGAATGATCCATCTCTTCAGCACGCTGAAGACACCATATTTACCCTGATTGGCAGGACTATTCCGTTTCCATATTGAAATCAGGAACAGGTGCTATGTAATCAGTTGTTCCTTGAGGGTACAGAGGATCAGGATGAAGCTAAAGACACATATTGTTCTTCCTTCCATTAAGAGCCCATGTGCCGCTAGGCGCCATGCAGACAGCTTGTATAACTCACTCCCTTTACATAATTTTGGGCGGCCTCGACAGTTCGAGCAGCTTGTGATATTTGACTCATAACAATTCTGCCTTTCGTAGTTGCTCAGTTTGTGTATGAAAAGCCTCTTTAGGCACACAGTCTATAAATACTCGAGGC
The DNA here is from genome assembly GCF_965119305.1 of Pelophylax lessonae. Taxonomy (NCBI): domain Eukaryota; kingdom Metazoa; phylum Chordata; class Amphibia; order Anura; family Ranidae; genus Pelophylax; species Pelophylax lessonae. The sequence continues at coordinate 194,567,331 of NC_138778.1, read as the reverse complement.
AAAAAATAGACTGGCTTAAGCCAAATAGACTTTCTATTGATCTTTAGACTCATATGTACTGTATGTATATAACTTGAGGATGGACTTAAAGGGGTTGATTTATTAAAACTAGAGAGTGCAAAATCAGGTTCAGCTCTGCATCGAAACCAATCACCTTCCCTTCCTGTTTTTATTTGTCAAAGCTTAATTGAACAAGCTGAAGTTAGACGCTGATTGGCTACCATGCACAGCTGCACCATATTTTGCACTCTAAAGTTTCCGCTAAAAGGGCAGCGTGTGGAGTGATTATATTGTATTGTTTGTGCCTATTTTAAGTATATCACCAGTTTAAGGCTCTATTCCAAGCAAATGCATTCGAAATACATATGTGAAAACTTTTACCTGCCAAAGCATCTGTAACTTTGCTCAGCAAGTTTTACGATCCTTGCAGAACAGCCAGGTCTGAGAACCTACTTTTCTCTGCTGCCTTTACATATACTAGATGAATGTGTAAAAAAAGCTGACCACCAGGGAAACCGTTAAAGTGGTTCTAAAGGCTTAAGGATTTTACCTTTTAATCCATTCATTAGGTTAAAAACCCTTCCGTGTTGCAGGATCCCCTGAGCCCACCTAACAGGGTAGATTGATACCAGTGGGAGCCATTGACTCCTGCTAATGTCAATCAAAGTCTGTGGCCATGGAGTGCGGCTCAGGATCCAGCACTGCACTAGTGACCCCCATAGGAAGCTGCTTCCTATGGGGGGGCATTTGCCAAAGATTTGGAGCCAGGCGGGGGGCAGCAGAAGTGGAGGGCCAGGGTTGCTATGTGCAAAACCTGCACAGAGCAGGTAAGTATGACAGTTTTTTTTATAGTAAACCTTTTTATTTATATATATATTTTTTAATCACTTTAAATACACAGCAAAAATACATATGTGGGAGCTATTGAACTTGCTAGAGAACATTCTTCGTTCATTGGCGGACATAGCTCCTGATTCTTCTTAACCTTTGGGTTATACTGCCCCCTACAGGAGTAGGACACTAGGCAGGAAAAGGCTTGACTATGCCTATGGGCAGTCCCAGGGGGTATGCACCCACACTCAGCTATAGGCACTCATTTTTTTCTGCCTAGTCAGGAGTAAGGACCTAGTTCCTTGCTGGGATCTCTGGTCTTGGGATTTTTTTTCCTTTTTAAATAGATTTTTTCCTATCTTTGTTATTTTATTCCTGTGAGAATCTACTATCAACTGCTGGACTGGGCAATCTAGATCCAGAGGGTCCCCCCAGTCTGGCCAGGAAGCGCGTGCGCAGTCTTCAGCTCCGCGTTAGGTCGGCCGCAACATAGCCCCACTGGACCGGGGCTGGCCTGTGAGTTAAACGTCTCGCGAGGGCGCATGCGACCCACAGCCGATGGAGCAGTGGTTTGTCAGGAGGGGTGCCCACCCTGTTCCTGGAATGGTAAGTAGCTGTTTCCCCTGGGGTGGATGTGGGCCCCTCCCTGGGACGGTTGGACCCCCGGGTTCCCCTCCTTCCCCCTAGCCCCTCAAAAATTTTGGTGGTCACCCTAGCTCTTGCGGCTACCACCCCCCCCCCCCCCCCCCGAGTGAGGTTATGAGCTGGCTGTTGGAGTTACTGCTGACCAGACTGTTGACTGAATTTTCCTGGTGCGCAATGGGGGGTTGAGCAGGGTTCCCTGCCACCCGGGGGTTGGTGACTAGGACGGATATGTCCTCTGAGCTCCCTGCGGCGGTTTTTAGACTGGAGGAACAGATAGTTTAGCATGCGCGGGTAACGCCCACCTGGGTGAGGTTATGAGCTGGCTGTTGCCACATACTCCTAAGGAGGGGCTGGTTGGAGTTACTGCTGACCGGATTTTCCTGACCAGATTTTCCTGGTGTGCATTGGGGGGTTGAGCAGGGTTCCCTGCTACCCTGGGGGTTGGTGACTAGGGCAGGGATGTCCTCTGATGTCCTCTGAGCTCCCTGCGGCAGTTGTTGGGCTGGTAAACCGCCGGTGGTCTGTCAGGAGCGGTGCCAACCCTGTTCCTGGAATGGTAAGTAGCTGTTCCCCCTCTACCCCTGGAGGGTTTTGGGGTGGACGTGGGCTCCCATCCTTCTAAAAATGTAGTGGTCACTGTGGGTCTTCAGCCCCCCCCCCCTCACCTGGGTGAGGTTATGAGCTGGCTTTTGTCTCATGCTTTTTTTTTTTTTTTTTTTAATTTGTCTTTATTGTAAGAAAGTCACACAAGTACCACGAAGTTTCAAACAGTGTTCACAGTGTATGTCAAGTATAACAATTTGTCTCGATTACCATTTACACAGCGTAGTACAAAAGGATTACAGAGCTTCCATAACATTTTAATAAAACTTTGCTTGTCGGTTTTTATCATTTTTATTAATATTATTATTATTATCTGTTCTGTTTCCTTAAACCATAAACACTTAATAACTTGTATATATTAGCACCTGGGAATCAAGCGCCCGGGCTATAGCAAGTTGCAATCTCACGAGGAAAAACATTAGAAACTATTAGGAAAAAAAAAGAAAAAGGGGTGAGGGGTGGAAAGAAAATAAGGTAAGGATGGTGGGGAAAGCAAGGGAAGTAAAGGGTGTGTAGACGGCGGGTACCCAGGACTCTCGCACATAACCTTTAAGATGAGGTCTTTGAAACTAAAAGTCTAGGAATCTGCTACCTCACACAGGTAGGCGTCAGTGTAGATGATGCCAGGGACCCCACTTGTCTCTAAATTGTTCTTCTGTGTTATGGATCATTGCTGTTAATTCTTCCATGCGGTGTATTTCCTTAACTTTGGCGTACCACAGTACACGAGTCGGTGGATGAGTTTGCCTCCACAGTGAGAGTATACATACCTTAGCTGCATTAAGCAGTTGCATGGTTAGCGATTGTTTATACTTCCACAGGGGTCTTTCCGTCAAGTGAAGCAGGCATGCTGCTGGATTATCTTTTACATCTACTGCCATCAGTTGTTTGATATCTGTCACCTCCCTCCAGAAGGACCACAGTGCAGGGCAGGACCAAAAGGTGTGGAGCATGGTACCCACCTCCAACTCACATCTCCAGCATCTGTTTGGGGTAGAGTTGTCTATTTTATGTAATATGTAAGGCATTCTGTACCATCTCAAAAAAATGTTGTATCCTACTTCCTGGTAGTGGTTCGCTATGGAAGACTTGTGTGCCATTAAGAGAATTTTCTCCAGTTGTCTAGGTGTGAATTGCACGTTGAGCCCCGATTCCCATTGGCGAATAAAGGGTAAAGTTCCTTCCTTCACCGCCGCCATCAAGAAACCATACATCAATGTCAATGTATGTCTGATCGGTTCTCCATTTCTACATAATGCCTCAAATAGGGTTGGCGTGCGAGGAATATATAGCGCCTTCTGAAAGGTGTGGAGGAAGTGTCTGAGTTGGTTATATCTGAATAGGTTGAGTGGGGGCTCCGATAGCTTAGATAATTCTGTTCAGAGATGGAAAACTGCCCTGTGGCCAAATGTCTATCAAGCAGGACTTCCTCTGTTGTGTCAGTCTCCCTAATCTCCCATTGGTTAGCCCGGGGGCAAAATCAGGGTTTCCTATGATGGGGGTTAGGGGTGAAGGCAAAGGTTCTATGTCTGTTGAGCGGAAAATAGCCTTAACTTTTAGAAGAGTAGCACCGATCAGCGGGTGCTTCCGCATGTCCTCAGGGGTAGAGGTCGTGATCCACAGGGCTGTCTGTAATGGGAGCGTCTTCCAATTCCATAGACACCCACTGCTGAGAGGCCTCCTTGCAATGCCAGTCCAACACCCTCGAAAGATGAACAGCTCTATAGTATTTGAATATATGTGGGAGTCCAACATCCCCCCTCGCCTTTGGTAACAATAGATGTTGCAATTTTATTCTGGGTGCTTTGTTGGACCATACGAAGTTCCTGAAGAGGGACCTAGTCTGTTTAAAGAACGATGGAGGGATACGGATCGACACTGCCTGAAGGACATAGATCAACCTAGGGAGAACGTTCATTTTCAGAGCGCTATATCTACCGAACCACGTCAAAGTCAAGGAACGCCAGTTTTGGAGATCCGATTTCAGTGTTTGAACCAACAGTAATAAGTTGGACTGGAATAGGGTCGCGGGGTCTGGAGTTATGTTGATACCTAAGTATCATATTGAATGGAACGGAAAGGATGCTCTTAAGGTAATGGCTTAGGGAGAAAAACATACAAAGTAAAGTTTTAGAGATATAATGTAGTAGGATATATTTAATTGCCATCATCCCTATATAGATACATAGAAAAGGGTTTGGTTCCTCAGGCCAAAGGAAGAAAAAAGTGGGATTTTGTAGGCAAGAATATGTAAAATATGTATATAAATTTATTAGAAAATTGTATACATCAAACAAAATTAAATAAATTTGAAGAAGGAAATTAAATATGATACACGATCATGTAAGTATTGTCCAATCAACAATCAACATTACTTAGGACTCGGAGTGGTGATTCCCGGTTGTAGAACTGGGGTTCCGACGCGTTTTGGCATTAATGTAATAGCCTTTATCAAGGAAAAATCACCAAACTCTATGAAGTAAAAAGTGAAGAAAATTGCAAAAAATTAGTGACTGTTGTGCTGAACAAATATATTACTGTATAATAATTACATTGTTTTTTCTGGTTGTGTACCTAAACTGCAGAGGTGGTTGTCCCCGTAAAAAATGGTGGGAGGGATTTGTAGTCCGTAATTCTTGAGGTTGCTACTGGATCCAGGCTTAAAGGGTACATGTTTCAAACCACGGTCTAGAACAAAGAGTTCATCCTCTGTAAGTGACACTGAACTTAAATTAAAAACGCCTGCCCCTACTAGGTTCTTTTTCTTTTCTTTCCTCCTCCTTCTGCCTCCTCTGGTTCCTCGCCTCGACCTACATTTTGGTCGTAATCGTAGCTGTCCCTTAGAAAAACATCCGGATATCTCTGAGGATATTGGGACCTCCGAGGTGAGTCATAACCTCGGTCCCTAGGATAATTATTCCTCTGGGGAGCAGGTAAAGGGTGTCGAGTAATGAATCTATCATCATAGTTGTCATAAAATTCCTGATAATTTTCCAAAGGTGCATAAGAATTATTCCTTTCCTTTGGTGTTGGAGTACATTTTTGGTTGGGGATCCTTTATCGAGCCTTTTTAGCATTCAGGACGTTTTATATTTTCATTGAGTATTTATTGTCAGTACTATAACACTAAACTGCATACATTTGTCGAGTATAATCATCTTTGACATGTATTATAATCTAAATTACTGCTTTTGTTGGTTTATGCTGGCGATCACTGATCCCATTCTCATGGGGGGTGGAACAGCATAGGACAACACGTGCTATGGGGTGTTTACTCTTGTTGTTTTTATTTTATAAATTATGAGGTTTTTTTCATGTGCATGTATTTTTGTACCTCATTTTATACATTTTTAATGTTCTTAGGTTTTAAATTGACCATGTGGCCATTGGTATATTTTTAGCTGAACATGTGCCAATTTGATGGCCGGCTAGGGTAGGTGCGAGTTGGGGAGGCGGTGTGCAACTAGAGCGGCTTCTTCAAGTTTGCCCCTGGTGGCCGGGAGGATAATGCTCTGGTTGTTTCTGCCCGATTGGCTCCCCCTGGTCGACTCTCATTGTGCGCGGAAGTGCCTTACGGCGCTACTGATAGTAAACAGGAAGTGCGTCATCGTGCACGCCGCAACCGGAAGTGCGTCATCACGCACGCCACAACCGGAAGTGCGTCATCACGCACCGGAGGCGGAAGTGCGTCATCAAGCACCAGAAGCGGAGGCGCGTAATTGCGCCTTGAGCAACAGGGGACACTATTTAAGAGCGTTCTGCACATGGGGGGCTTCGCCTTTGACAACGCCTTAGCAGGACGAAACGCGTTAGACACGCCAGCCCCCATGTAGATACGCTTACAGCCGCGGCCATCATCTTTACTTTGTACATGCCTGTATCAAGCAGCTAACATGTGAGTGTACATACTTCACTATGTGCGCCCCCATTTATATTCTTGGAGGAACACCAATGTTTTTCACCTGGGGTATATGAAGCTGACCGAGCCCATGGTCCTGTCCGGGTATCCCGTGGAGGATTGGTGAAAGATTTGGTGCGTTTGTTCCTGGTGATCATTTACACCTCATGCCTGGTGGACCTTCCTTAACAGGGGGTCAAAGTTTCTGGTAAGGAGACAACCATTTATTTCTTTGCACGTGGTGACCGTCAGGAGCTTTTTTGCACGATTGGTGTTGGAACATATGAGCATATCTTTCTACACCTGAATTATTTTCCTCAGACGGACTTTATGGACTCTGGTCTATTTCTTTTATATTTAGAATTTCTGATTTAAGTGGCGCTGTACCTGAACTACAAGTCATATATTAAAGACTACCTTTGTGAATGTTTTGTTAGCGCAGACTGCTACGGAATGGGTGAAGTTACTTAAAATTAACTTGGAAGCTTAACTTGGAGGCTCCCCCTGCGTTGTTGGAACTACTGGACCAGTTGGCTCAAGCCCTGGTGTTCATGTGTGATACGTCCCTGGATTCAGCCCCGTTGGTGGCCAGGGCATCCGCGGTGGGGATTGCAATTAGGCGCATGGTGTGGCTGAAAACCTGGTTGGTGAAACAGGTTTCTAAAAAGGCCTTGACTGATCTTCCCTTCTTAAGGGAGAGGCTGTTTGTATCCTCTCTGGATGAGGTGATCAAAGGTATCACGGGGGGTAAGAGCACTCATCTTCCCCAATCCTCTAAGGGCAAGGCACCACGTCCCAGGCGGGGGCCTTCCTTTAATGCTCATAAACGTCTTTTCTCTTACGTCCTCCGACAGTCGCCGCCTCTTCATATTCGTCACATATGGGGTATTAGACTTTGCTCCGAAGGAGTAGCTAGGCAACAGAATATGTTAACAATAAAGCTTTAACATATCCCACCCTCAAGGGGTGGTCCCCTCAGTCAATACCCTCCTACTTCCTGCAACCATATCTCAGTTTTAATGTCTAGCTTGTCAGGAGTGGCTGGCTCTCTCTGTGCTGGGACTTTTTGTCCCAGACTCTTTCTTCTTTTTAATATTTTGTTTGAGTTTTCTCTCTACCTTTACTTAGCTGTTATTTTTGTCAGCATTAGTTAGTTCTTCGGACGAAGAGGATCATGCGGACTGGGTCTCGGGCTGATCCCCCTGGTCGCAGGTCGTGGGTCAGTGGCTTCCCAGTCTGCCATCGAGCGTTCAGCCAGGTAACGCTCCTGGCACAGTGAACGACCCATCCCTGTTCGGTGCAGGGATGATTGGTGAGGTGGCTACCTCACCGGACGCTGTGCGGTTTCTGAACCGCCATTGTGTGCGTCTTGTATTGCGACTCTCCCTGCCTCATGTGCAGCGGCTTGTTCGCCTGTGCGGGTTCCCCACGCCATGTGAGGTAAGTGTATTTATGTGGGGACCTGTCTGTCTGGGGGGGGTCTCAGTCTGGGACTGTGTAACCTGCCTTTGAATCACACTGCTTCTCCCTATCTCTCGGCTGCATGCTGTGGGCTGCAAGGGGGGGGGGAGCTGTATGACACTGAGTATGTCAGGCTGGGCAGTGTGAGGAACTGTGTGCTGTGGGGCATGTTTTTAATGGCATGTTGGGGCATATACAGCGATCGCTGCGGCGATCTGACATGTATCCATATAATGGGATATATTTGTGTGTGATTTTATGCACTGTGGAGCGGCGATTTCGGCGCCAAACGACGCCATTTTACCGGCGCCCGCTCCGGCCGCATGGTTTACATGCACGGCGGCCATTTTCTTGTAGCCTCCATAGGCTTACATAGAGCGCCCTGGCAGCATCACTTCCTCTCTCCTGGAAGCACCGATCGAGGCAGCAGCAGCAGCGGAGTCTCCTCAGGTTTTATCCTTCTATTCCTGTGTTCCATTGCCTATATTCAGTCTGTATATTCCCTGTGGGGGTCTCATTGTGCCTGAGTGTGGTGCGGTGGGCTGCGCTTGCCGCGCTTGCTGTAAGGGGGCAGTTAACCCTTGGTTGTCTGGCATACAGGGGCAATGGATTCTCAGGAGGGCAAGTTTCCCACAGTATTGGTGGAAAGCCAGGGGACCGCTGTTTCCCCCCCAGGGGGGGATTTAGCCGCTATTGTGGCTGGCCTTGCTGCACAAGTGCAAATGCTGGTGGCTGCTCAATCTACTAAACGGCCCAGAGTTGCTCTGTCCTCTGATTCTGAGGGTGAAGGTGATGGGGCTGTTCTGGCAGGGACCCCCCTATCGGGGTCCCGCTCCTCTCTTGATCTAGTGGGGTCTGAGGTAGAGGCTGAAGTTGAGGGGGTTGATAATTCTCCCCCTGGCTCGCCTGAAGAGCTTGCAATCATGGATGAGTTGATTGCTTCCATTAAGCAGACGCTACGTTTGCAGGACGAGGTGTGTCCCCCGGCTGCCTTGGCGGCTTATGGGACGCAGAGAAAACGCAGGACGCCGCAGGTTTTTCCCTGCAATGCTGATTTTCAGCGCGCTGTTAAGGACCAATGGCGCGATTTGCGCAAGCCTTTTGCGGTACCAAGTAAATTTAAGCTGCGTTATCCTTTCTCGCCTGCCACTGATGAACGGTGGTGTGTGCCTCCGCCAGTGGATCATGCTATTGCGGTTTTGAACAAAGCCACTGCGATCCCTGCAGAGGGATCCCCTGTTTTCCGTGATGCCACGGATAGGAGACTGGAGTCTCTTGCCCGTCATACTTATTCTGTTACGGGTTCTATGCTTAAGGCTCTGTTTGCTTCTCTCATGGCGGCCCAGGCGATCGCAAGTTGGACGCAGATGCTTAGGCGCGTCCTAGTGGCCGATTCGGCCTCGGCGGCGACCCTGGATATGGTGGATCAGATCCACCAGGGTGTCATGTATCTGTGTGATGCGGACCTGGACCTGATTCCGTTGGCTGCGCGTGTGCACAGCGTGGCGGTGTTGTCTCGCCGCCTGGTTTGGTTGAAATGTTGGTCGGTGGACCAATCTTCACGTAAAACCTTGGCCAATCTGCCTTATGATGGGTCTCGCCTTTTTGGGGAGTCCCTGGATGTGTTGATTAAGGGGATTACCGGGGGTAAGAGCACTCTCTTGCCCCATTTCCCCAAGGCTAAGGGGGCTTCTGGGAAGAAGCATGCTCATTTTCGGCCCCCTCAGGGGTCCTTTCGTGCCTTTCGGCCGCACTACAAGGGCAAACCGTTCAAGGGCCAAGGCTCTCAGAAGAAGCCCTGGTCTGGGAAACAGAAGTCCGGTCAATCCGGACCTGCGGCCCATAACAGTTCGGCCTGAAGGGGCGCCCTCACCCAGTTTTGGGGTGGGGGGACGCTTGCTCGGTTTTCTTCAGCCCTGGTTGGCCCGTGTGAGGGACAGATGGGTTCTGGAAATCGTTCGATCTGGTTCAAGATCGAGTTTCTCTCTCGGCCGGAGAGCAGATTTTTTCCCTCAAATCTTCAACTGTCTCCAGAGCGCCTGCGGGATCTGCACCTGGCGGTGCGGGACCTGAGGGCTCAGGGAGTGGTGGTTCCGGTGCCTCATCGGGACAGATTTCGGGGGTTTTATTCCAATCTGTTCACCGTGCCCAGGAAGGAGGGCAAGGTTCGTCCGATTCTGGACTTGAAAGCTCTGAACCGCTCTGTGCGGGTTCGCAAGTTCCGCATGGAATCCCTGCGCTCGGTGGTGGCTGCCCTGGTTCCGGGGGAATTCATGGCCTCCATCGATTTGAAGGATGCGTACCTTCACATCCCCATATTCGAGGGTCATCAGAGGTACCTTCGATTTGCCATTGCGGAGGATCACTACCAGTTTGTGGCGTTGCCCTTTGGGCTCGCCTCGGCTCCGCGGGTCTTCACCAAGGTGCTTGCACCGGTTCTGGCATTATTGAGAGCCCAGGGCATTTCTGTCCTGGGGTATCTGGACGACATTCTGGTTCGGTCTGCGACCAGACAGGGTCTGGAGAAGGACCTGTCTGTCACAATGCAAACTCTGCAGGAGTTCGGTTGGACGATAAATGTTCCAAAGTCGACACTGAGTCCGTCGGTTCGTCTCCCCTATCTGGGAATGATACTGGACTCGGTGCAGGCGAAGGTCTTCCTGCCGGAAGACAAACTCAGGACTCTTCAGGAGGAAGTCAGGTCCCTCAGGGACGTTCCACACTCGTCTCTGCGGACGGGTATGAGATGTCTGGGATTGATGGTCTCGGCCTTCGAGGCGATTCCTTTCGCGCAGTTTCACACGCGGGGTCTCCAAGCGGAGATCCTGTCCAGGTGGGACGGGCGACCTCAATCTCTGGATCTTCAGATCTCGTTGAGTCATCGCACCAGGGAAAACCTTCTGTGGTGGCTCCAGTCCCCGTTGGTGTCCGGGGGCAAGTCGTTTCGTCCGATCTCGTGGACGATAATCACCACGGATGCCAGCCTGTCGGGCTGGGGTGGTGTTCTGGGCGTTCTGTCCGCCCAGGGGACCTGGTCGGAGGGGGAGTCTTCCCTCCCGATCAACATTCTGGAATTGCGTGCGATAAGGCTCTGTCTTCATCGCTGGACGGACCGGCTGCAGGGCTGCCCGGTTCGGGTGCAGACGGACAATGCCACGGCGGTGGCCTACATCAACCACCAAGGGGGCACCAGGAGTGCCCGAGCGGCTCGAGAAGTGGCCGACATTCTGTCTTGGGCCGAGACTCATGTCCCGGCGATAACGGCGGTTCACATTCCGGGAGTGGAGAACTGGCAGGCGGACTATCTGAGTCGCCAGACCCTGGATCAGGGGGAATGGTCTCTCCACCCGGCTGTCTTCCAGATGTTGTGCGCGAAGTGGGGTCTTCCAGATGTGGACCTGTTCGCGTCTCGCCTCAACTACAAGGTGAAGAGGTTCGTGGCAAGGACGCGCGACCCTCGGGCAGACGCGTCGGACGCGTTAGTGGCCCCGTGGCATCAGTACAAGCTGATGTACGCGTTTCCACCGATTCAGTTGCTGTCCAGGTTCCTTCGCAGGTTGCACTCGGAACGCAGCACGGTGATTCTTGTGGCACCGGACTGGCCTCGCCGGTCCTGGTACGCAGACCTCGTGAATCTGGCGGTCGACGTCCCTTGGCGTCTGCCTCTTCGAGACGATCTACTGTCTCAAGGACCGATTTACCATCCTGCTTTACAGTCGCTGGCTTTGACGGCCTGGCTGTTGAGACCGAGGTCCTGAAGGTGAAGGGTCTCTCTCCAGAGGTCGTTCATACTTTGATCAACGCGAGGAAGTCTTCCTCGGGGAAGGTTTATTACCGTACTTGGAAGGCCTATTTTGCCTGGTGTGAGTCCAGGGGGTTTTCACCCCGCACGTACTCGGTTTCCCGTGTGCTGTCTTTTCTTCAGACGGGTGTCGATCAGCGTTTGGCGCTGGCTACGATAAAGGGTCAGGTGTCGGCGCTGGCCGTTCTGTTTCAACGTCCCGTGGCTTCCAACTCCTTGGTTGGCACTTTTATTCAGGGTGTGCGGCATCTGGTTCCTCCTAGGAGGGATCCTTTGCCCCCTTGGGACTTGAATCTCGTTCTATCTGTGTTACAACGTGCTCCTTTTGAACAGATCAGGGAGATCTCGTTGTCTATGTTGTCCAAAAAGGTCGCCTTTTTGGTGGCGATCACTTCGGCTCGCAGAGTGTCGGAACTGGCGGCTTTGTCCTGCAAGTCTCCGTACCTGGTTGTTCATTTGGATAAGGTGGTCTTGCGACCTAATCCTTCTTTTCTACCGAAACGGGTTTCGGAATTCCACCTTAACGAGGATATTGTTTTGCCTTCGTTGTGCACGAAGCCTAAACATCCGAAGGAGGTGAGATTGCACTCTCTGGATGTTGTTCGGGCGATAAGGGTTTACCTTAAATCGACTGAGTCTTTTCGTAAGACTGACTCCTTGTTTGTTCTTCCAGAGGGTCCTCGGAAGGGCATGGCGGCTTCGGCCTCTACCATCGCCAAATGGATCAGGCAGACCATTGAACAGGCCTATGCCTTGCAGGGGAAGGTTCCCCCTGTGCCTGTGAAGGCGCACTCTACTAGATCACTGAGTACGTCTTGGGCCTGCCGTCATGGGGCTTCTGTAGCCCAGGTGTGTAAGGCGGCGACTTGGTCGACCGTACACACTTTCACAAAATTCTACAAAGTAGATGTTCAGGCATCGGCGGATGCTTCCTTTGGCCGCAAGGTTCTTAGTGCGGCTGTTCCATAGGGTCCCTTGTTGGGGACTCATGGCTGTTGGGATAGTTTTTTGTATCCCCTGGTTTTTTTGTCTTTTCCTGGGTTGTTGCTCCTGTTGATCACTTATTTTTGCTGTTGCCCAGCTGGTTTCCTTCCTTTGGTAAGGTTCCTTTCTTTGATGTGGAGACTGCGTTGCCTTTCGGCGCGGATGCGTTTCCCACCCCTCATGTTTGCACTGCTTTGGGATGTCCCCATATGTGACGAATATGAAGAGGCGGCGACTGTCGGAGGACGTAAGAGAAAACGGAATTTTTGTAAAATCTTACCTGTAAAATTCCTTTCTCTGAGTCCTCCGACAGTCGCCGCCCCCGCCCCTCTTTTGGGGTTTGAATGTATACTCTACTGCTATTCCACTAAAACTGAGATATGGTTGCAGGAAGTAGGAGGGTATTGACTGAGGGGACCACCCCTTGAGGGTGGGATATGTTAAAGCTTTATTGTTAACATATTCTGTTGCCTAGCTACTCCTTCGGAGCAAAGTCTAATACCCCATATGTGACGAATATGAAGAGGCGGCGACTGTCGGAGGACTCAGAGAAAGGAATTTTACAGGTAAGATTTTACAAAAATTCCGTTTTTCATGCCTTCGGGTCGCAAGACAAAGGTAAATCATTCAGGTTTTCTGGGGGTTCCAAGAAGCCTTGGTCGGGGAAAGCAAAGATCGGCCAATCTGGACCTGCAGACAAGTTCTCGTCTGCATGAAGGGGTGCCCTCACCCGAGTCTGGGGTGGGGGGACATCTTCGTTCCTTTCTGAAACCCTGGACCTCCTTGATTCAGGACAAATGGGTCCGATCCGAACGAATTCCGGTCTCGCCCATCGGATGGGTTCTTCCCATCCAATCTTCGACTATCCCCATTCCGGTTAAGGGACTTGCGAGGGGCAGTACACGATTTGCTGTCACAAGGAGTAATTGCACAGTTCCTTTTCAGGAATGTTTTCAAGGGTTTCATTCAAACCTCTTCACCGTGCCCAGGAAGGAAGGCAAGGTGAAGTCCCAGTCTTGATCTCAATGCCCTGAACCGCATTGTGCGGGTACAGAAGTTTCGTATGGAATCCATCCGCACGGTGGTGGCGCCGCTGCCCCAGGCAGACTTCTTAGCCTCCAAAGATATCAAGGATGCATATCTACACATCCCTATTTACGCTGGACACCAGCAGTTCCTTCGCTTTGCGGTCGCAGAGGAGCATTATCAATTTGTGGCATTACCCTTTGGTCTTGCCTCAGTTCCCAGAGTGTTTACCAAGGTTTTAGCACCGGTATTGGCATTGCTGCGCCAGCTGGGGATTGCGGTCCTGGGGTACCTAGACAATCTCCTGTACAATCTCCTGTTGAGAGCAGATTCTCCTTCAGTCTTGTTGGGGGTTCCTCTGTGGAGTTATTATTCTCCTGACACTGCTTGTTACAAAACTGAGTGGCTATAACAGAGAGAGGGAGTATACCCCCTGGAACTGCCCATGGGTGTAGCCAGAACTTTTTTTGTTCTGCCTAGTTTCCTACTCCATTAGGGGGCAGTATAACCCAATTATTATAAATATCAGGAGCTGTGTCCGTCAATGAACATCAGAGAAATGGATTTTACGGTAAGTCAAAAATCCTATTTCTCTTACGTCCTCCGACAGTCGCCGCCTCCTCTAAGTCATCACTATTGGGTATTGTCATCTGCTCCGCAGGAGTAGCTAGAAATATAGATTTAGGTAAAAACAAAAGGCATTTGCATGTATACACCCCTGGGGGCTGTCCCATCTGGTCAATACCCCCCTGCAGTGTCCACTCCCAACTCAGTTTTAATTTGCCTAGCATCAGGAGTAGTTAGGCTTTCCCTGTGCTGGGGCTTCGGTCTCAGCCTATCTTCTTTTAATTAGATTTTTTTCTGTTGCCCAGTGGGTTCTCTTACAGTGTATGTAAGGTTCCTTTCTCTGATATGGGCACGGCGTTGCCTCTTCTACGCTTGCGTCTCCCACCCCTCATGTCTATACTGCTTTGGGACATCCCAATAGTGATGACTTAGAGGAGGCGGCGACTGTTGGAGGACGTAAGAGAAAAATGAATTTTTGTAAAATCTTACCTGTAAAATTCCTTTCTCTGAGTCCTCCGACAGTCGCCGCCCCCGCCCCTCTATGGAGTTCTTGTTCTTACTGCTATGCTACCAAACTGAGTTGGGAGTGGACACTGCAGGGGGGTATTGACCAGATGGGACAGCCCCCAGGGGTGTATACATGCAAATGCCTCTTGTCAAGAGGAAGATGAGAGACACCAGACCCAACAATGCAGATGAGCTAAAAGGTACTATCAAAGCAACCTGGGCTTCCATAACACCTCAGCAGTGCGACAGGCTGATCCCCTCCATGCCATGCCGCATTGATGCAATAATTCATTCAAAAGAAGCTCTGACCAAGTATTGAGTGCATACTATACTGTACATGGACATACTATTTAGTAAGCCTTCATTTCTGTATTAAAAAACCTTTTCTTCTTTTTCGTTCATTGGCGGACACAGCTCCTCATCTTCTTTCCTATGTGGTTATACTGCCCCCTACAGGAGTAGGACATTAGGCAGGAAACACCTTGACTACGCCTATGGAGCAGTCCAAGGGGTTATACTCCCACTTTCTGCTATAGGTACTCAGTTTTTTTTTCTGCCTAGTCAGGTGTAAGGACCTAGTTCCTTGCTGGGATCTCTGGTCCTGGCAATTTTTTTTTTTCTTTTTAAATGGAATTTTTTCCTCTTTTTTATCATTTTGTTCCTGATGAGAATCTACAATCAATTAATGGACTGGATAATCTAGATCCCAACAGTCTGGCCAGCTCTGCGCTAGGTCTGCCACGACATAACCCCACTGAACGGGGGCTGGCCTGCGAGTTTATACCTCTCGTCAGGGCGTATACGACCTGGCTTCGGCCTGAGTTGCAGCATTCCTCCTGGCCAACAGCACCTACATTATGAGAGAGCGGTGGTCTGTCCGGAGCGCTGCCCCTCTTTTCCTGGTGTGGTAAGTAGCTGTCCCCCCTACCCCTGGAGGGTTTTGGGGTGGACATGGGCCCCTCCCTGGGATGGTCGGACCCCCGGGCTCCCCTCCTTCCCAGACAGCGCCCTCCCCCTCTTCTCGGTGGTCTTTTGCAGGCCTTGATCATCCCCCCATCTGCCCACCCCCTCCCCCTCATACTGTGGACATAACCTTTTAGGTTGGTCTGGGGTGTTGAGCTGGCAATGGGGGTTGGTAGGGAGCGCACCGCCGGCGACCAGACAATCAAATTGTGGGAGGGGGCTGGGCCTGGTGGGGGAGCCTGCCAGGGCCCCCCTTCCTGTCAGGATCGTTTTTGAACTCCTGGGGACATCCCCGGGAGCCATGTGGTGCCATTTTCTTGTAGTTTTTTATGCCACAGATCAGCAGCCATGTTTGTGTAGCCTCGGCTGCCTTTTTCTTGTCGTTTCCCATTGAAAATAACAGCGTCCGTGTTTTTGAAGCCAGATGGGCAGTGGTAGCCCCTAGTGCTGATCCCTGGATATTTCTCTTCCTGCATGGTGTGCAGTTAGTTTGGTGCTGTAAGTGCCTGATCGGTGGTGGTGAGTTTTTTTGTAGGGTTCCCTCTCCCTTTCTTTGCTGTAGCAGTGGTAGTGCTCTGTGCTGGGCAGTGTGGTGCATATTTCACCACCTTATCCCCTCTCAGAGGCTGCCTGAGAACTGACTGCACTGATGGCAGTCCTGGAGTTCTTGGTGTCCAAAGTAGAGTTGGTCTTTGAAAAAGGGCTAGCAAGAAGCGTCCCCCCTCCTTCGCCTGCTTCATCTGTCCCATCAGATCGTGAATCAGATTCGGCTCCTGCGGATGCAAGTTATCTTGCTGGGTCTGCATCCATGCACCCTGCGTGCTCAGATAGTGAGGATGATTCCTCTGCTCCTCTAGCTACGCATTAAAAGGTGATAGTGGATGATTACATTAGTGCGTGAAACCTTAAATATGGAGAATGCGACTAACGCAGCATTGGAGGCGTGGGTCACTTTTGGCACCCACAGGTCCTCCAAGGCAGCAAAGGTGTTCCCCTTTCCCACTTTCTTTGACAATATTGTCAGAAAACAGTGGGGGTGTTGCACTTTTGCAATCCCTAAGCGTTTTGCAATGTGGTACCCTCATGAGGATTCTCTCCTTAACTACCTCCCACCCGGGCCATTGTAGATATACGGCCGGGCGGGAGTCTCGTCCTTCTGAATGGACGTTCCGGAACGTCCTTCAGAAGGAGAGAGATCGCGCCGCGGCGCGATCTCGATGTGCCTGTGTCCCTCGGACACAGAGCGACATCATTCGGCAGGAGGGCCCTGTGATTGGCCCTCCTGATCACATGACGGCTGTGTCCAATCACAGCCGTCATGTAATGTAAATAGAGCCGTTGTAACGGCTTCGATCTCTTCTCCTCACTGACAGATCCTGTCAGTGAGGAGAAGATCAGAGGATCGGTGCTGCTGCGGGGGTGATCAGTGAGTATTTCTAATTACTCACTGATCACAGGGGGGGTCTGTGCTGGTAATCAGAACATTGATTACCAGTGCAGCCCTGGGGGGGAGGGGTGCCACTAAGCCACCAGGGATGCCCACCCATGACCACCAGGGATGCCCACTATGGCCACCAGGGATGGCAAGCAGGACTCGGAGAGCCCCCCAGTGCCCTCCCTATCAGTGTTGCCCACCAATGGCATCTATCAGTGCTGCCCACCAGTGCCATTATTGCCATCTATCAGTGCCGCCCACCAGTGCCCAATATTGCCCACCAGTGCTGCCTATCAGTGCCCATCAGTGCCCCACATCAGTGCCGATCATTGCTGCCCAACAGTGCCACTATCAGTGCCCATCAGTGCCGCCAATCAGTGCCCACCAGTGCTGCCTATCGGTGCCCATCAGCGCTGCCTATCAGTGCCCACCAATGCTGCATATCAGTGCTATCTATCAGTGCCACATATCAGTGCCCATCAGTGCTGCATATCAGTGCTACCTATCAGTGCCCATCAGTGCTGCATATCAGTGCCACCCCATCAGTGCCACCCCATCAGTGTCTCCTCATCAGTGCCTGTCAGTGCGGCATCATCAGTGCTCATCAGTGCAGGAAAAAACATATCTATTTACAAAATTTTATAACCTAAACAAAAAAACTTTTTTTTTTTTTCAAACTTTTCAGTCTTTATTTTATTTGTGCACCAAAAAAGAAAAAACCTGACGGTGATCAAATACCACCAAAAGAAAGCTCTATTTGTGGGGAAAAAATGACACAAATTTGGTTTAGGTACAATGTTGCATGACCGCGCAATTGTCATTCAAATTGCAACAGCGCTAAAAGCTGAAAATTGGTCTGGGAAGGAAGGGGGTTTAAGTGCCCTGTATTGAGGTGGTTAAGAAATGGACGGTTCCTCCTGTAGTGGACTCACCAGTTTCCAGGTTGAATAAAGCCACTGTAATCCTGGTGGAAGAGTCCCCAGTTTTTACAGATCTGGCTGATAGGTTGTCGGAGGCCTTGACCCGTCTTTTGTTTACTGTGGCTGGTTCAGCACTTAGGCCGGTATTTATTATTGCCCTGGTATCGCAAGCTATAACTAAGTGGGCAAAACATCTACGCCGGGACCTGAAAGGGGAACAGCTCCCCCCTGCCTTTGCAGGGCTGGCAGATAAGTTGGTCCAAGGGCTACTGTTTGTCTGTGATGCCTCTTTGGATGCGGCTCCCTTGATTTCTAGACTGTCTGTCTCAGCAGTGATCCTGCAGCGTATTATTTGGCTGAAATGCTGGTCTGCGGACCAGGCTTCTAAGAAGGCCCTATCCGATCCTCCATTTGTGGGAGATCAACTGTTTGTAGCTTCTTTGGATGACATCATTCTTTTCGGCTCACAAGCGGCCTTTTTGTCCCTCAGGATCTCAAGACAAGGGTTCTAAGCCCAGTCCCATTGAGATTATTAGCCAGAGGAGATTTGATGTGGAGGATTGATCCATCCTAATTGAATACGGATCAAAAGGCTTTATAGGTCTGTGTGACCTGATGCTATCTGGTAAGCAGGATTGATTACCACTAATATCACAAAGAGCACGAGGTGGAGCACCCAAATTGAAGATTCATTTATTATACATATATATTTTTTGTGCTATATTATTGCACGGACTAAAAGTCACTATTTGCACAATATATTGTCATAATTGCCCATCTTTTATTAATTTCTTGTAAATTTTTTTTGCACGAACCTCAGTCACCTATTTGCACAAATATTGCTATATATTGTCCATTTTTATTTTCTTGCTGATTTTAGTCAAAAAAATGCATAATTGTTATATATTGGCCATCCTTGGGCCATGTTCACAAAGTTTTATAAGGTAGATGTGTTGACATCTGCGGATGCTTCCTTTGGCCGCAAAGTTTTGCAGGCTGCTGTTTAGAGGACTTGGTCCTCTTTGAGGGTGTTTTTAATTTTTTTTTTTAGGTGAGCTCCAGTTGTTTTATGGTTGAGCTCCATGTTACCTGGTAGGCTATGTTTAGCCTTGGGAAGTATTTTTTCTTGCTGTTCCCACCCCTCATGCTTGAACCCGTTTGGGATGTACCATGTAATCAAGAAGATGAGGAGTTGTGTCCGTCAATGGATGAAAGAGAAAATGGGATTTTTGACTTACTATAAAAATCCAAAAAAGATGGAGGACACCGATCCAGGCACCGTGAAGGTGGCAGGATACTGGTTCCTCTTGGTAAAAGTGATGGATTTGTTGAGGAGGGCTCCTGACGGGTGAGCGTGAGTTAATTAATCAACCACATATTCCAAAAGTACAAATAACTTTATTGAACATTTAAAACAGACCAATAGATAAAAGAGAAAAAAAATTCTCATGATACATTTGTGTACAACATATCCATGGTAGTCTCACTCAAACTCAGGGACGGGCTGACGCGTTTCGCCCTTAAGTGGGCTTTCTCAAAGACCGCGTAGAGTCCCAGGTAGACTATTACAGAGAAAGAGATATGTTATTAGTTCACAAGAATAAATACATATTAATTTGCATTTTCACATACCAATGAACATTCTCTTAAGTATAGTTCCTACATTTATATTAACATATAAGAGTTCCAAAGGTTCAATTATGCTCACCACATTAAGAATGATGTTGAACAGTGATGCTGGAGAGCCGGGAGGTCCCGTTATTGATCATACACATGATTCCACACTCGCACCCAGAGGGCTCAGGCTAGGAGCTCATAGCCCAAAGATATCCAGGGTCAAAGCTATCCCAAGAGGTGAGGTGTCGAGCCCGGCCCTTAATCGAACATTAACTACGATACATATGAAGCCAAGGGGAGGAAACGCCCAAAATGTGCTTCCTGCACGGATATGTAAATATATATCCGGCTCTGAAACATAAACACAAAGGGGAGGACAATAGTGAGCAGAAAGCCGACGCCCACCAAAAGGGGCTTAGCCATTATTGGGGGTCGACCCACCCCGCTCCCTCTCTAATTCTATTACCCTAATGCACTCCAGCTATACAGACTGGAAAGAGCCAATTAAATACATTTCCCGCCAAGGCTACTATTAACCAAAAAGAGCATAGGAATCAGCGGTTCACAGAAGGGGAGGAAAGATATTCACATCCCAATACAATGTACCCAAAGAAAGGGGGAGAGAGCCGTGGCTGTCCATAGGGAATAAACAAGAGTGAACAAGCAAGGGGCAATCCAATCCTAAACCCAAAGCCTACCTTTCCGTCACAGCCGAGTCAGGACTCCAATCGCCCCCAACTGCAAGAGCGGAGGCTAATAGTCCGTGACTCGGACGTGCGCTTCTCCTTCTAAAAATACGCCGGGCTCCAACGGAAGTGATAGCAACCACTTCCGGTACGGGCGCTGATTGATGGAAAAGCGCGCCAAGCGTGACATAATCACGCCCGGCGCGCCGCCATCTTAACCAGGAAGCCACCTCCCACTAACCGGGCTTTGCGCCCGAACAACCCCACCGGTAACCAGGGAAATCCCAGCCGACACCTCTCTGAGCGCAGAGTGCGGAAGCATGCCCATCCCGACCAGAGCTCCATAGCCCTCCACTCAGCACTGTAACAAGAAAAACAAGAATCATTAACCAATTACAGCATTTGATATATATTCAAAACATTCAATTTAAAAAAAAAAACACAGTTCAACCTTAATCATGTATTCACGATGCACATAATGACAACGATAAATCCTGAATGTTCGTGTAGCATACGCTTCCACTAGAAGATGACCCAAGGGGCTAACCCCCAATATTTAGAGGTTCCCACCCCCTATAACGTAGACAACCTCCTGCCTATATTAACAGAGTAAGTGTGTTTAAATCAACCACTACATAAAAATAATAAAAAAAAATAAAAATAAAAAAAATAATTTTTTTTTATAGTATCTATAGTTCTTTGCTTGAAAAAATCTAGCCCAAGAATAATTGGTTAGACGAGAAAAGGCTGGTAAGAGATAGAGGAATTCAGCCCTGGGGGGTATGTTGCCCGTAGGTCATATATCCATCTTGCCTCCTGTTGGAGGACCTTCTGATCGAGATTCCCACCACGTACACTCGGTCTAATTACTTCCAAAACATAAAACTTGATCACATCCGGATTGAAATTATGATGCATCCCTACATGTTTACATATTGGAGTATAAATTAGTCCTACCTCTAAATAATAGAGATGGTCTCCAATGCGGGAAGACAAAGGACGTTTCGTCTTCCCCACATAGAAGGAACCACATGTGCAAAAGGCTATATATACCACTGCTTCTGTTTCACAGTCCGCAAAGGTCCCGGGCCTGTGGATGGTCCCATTGGGGAGCCTACAAGTCGGTCCCTCCAAAATCCATGGGCACACATCGCAATGACCACCAGGGTAGGTGCCCCGACGATGGGGTTCATTCCCACTTTGTGTCTCATGATAATGACTGTGGACCATGGAGTCCTTCAACGACTTGGACTTCTGTCTTCTGTAAGGAAATGCCAATTGTGTGAGATAATAGCCCTTATTGCAGTATGGTGGCTATGGTAGGTCGTAACTAATTTGGTCGTCCCTTCATTTGTGATTTTTTTTCCTGTTAAAGATTAATTCGTTCCTCGATTTTAGTTTGGATTTATTATATGCCTTGCGTAGGACATTTTTACTGTATCCTCTACATCTTAACCTGTCTCTTAATGCTTTGGCCTCCATTTCAAAGTCAGTTTCACAGGCACAGTTCCTTCACAACCGAAGGTACTGGCCGTAGGGAATACTCCTAACTTACTATAAAATCCATTTCTCTGATGTTCTTTAACCACTTTACCACCGGAGGATTTTGCTGTCTTACGTCTGGGCCACTTTTTGTGATTCGGCACTGTGCGACTTTAACTGACAATTGCGCGGTCATGCAACGCCGTACCCAAACGAAATTTACGTCCTTTTTTTCCCACAAACAGAGCTTTCTTTTGGTGGTATTTGATCATCTGCGATTTTTATTTTTTGCGATATTAATAAAAAAAGCGACAATTTTGAAGAAATAACAATATTTTTCTACTTTGACAGTTAAAAAATATCCAATATATTAAATTTTTGTCATATATTTAGGCCAAATGTATTTAGCTACATGTCTTTGACAAAAAATTTTTCAATGAGCGTATTTTTAACCGCTTTAAGACCGGAAGATTTTACCCCATTCCTGACCAGGCCATATTTTGCGATTCGGCACTGTGTTAATTTAACGGACAATTACGCGGTAGTGCGACACTGTACCCACATTAAATTGACGTAATTATTTTCCCCATAAATAGAGCTTTCTTTTGGTGGTATTTGATCACCTGTGCGATTTTTACTTTTTGCGCTAAAAACAAAAAAAGAGCGACAATTTTGAAAAAATAACAATATTTTTCAAATTTTTTTATATGAAATTCCCCCCCCAAAAAAAGTAAAAATCAAAATTTTTTAACATTTTAGGCCAATTTGTCTTCTGCTACATATTTTTGGTAAAAAACATCGCAATAAGCGTATTTTGATTGGTTTGCGCAAAAGTTATTGCGTTTACTAACTAAGGGAAAGATTTCTGTCTTTTTTTTTAATGAGTAATGGCGGCGATCTGCGATTTTTTTGCGGGACTGCGACATTGCGGCGGACAGATCGAACCCTTGACTGACATTTTTGACACTTTTGGGGGTACCAGTGACATTACTACAGTAATCAGTGCTATAAATATGCACTGTTACTGTGAAAATTACACTGGTAGGGAAGGGGTTAATTTTTATTGGAGAGGGAGGGGTTAATGTATGCCTGGTGCTTACTGACGTGTGGGGGGGGGGAAGCTATGCTGAACCATGCTATCTGACCCTGCCTGTCACTTAGGAGATCCGCGCGCTCTGTTTACACAAGCGGGCGGATTTCCACACTAGATCCCCGACGATTGGGGAAGGGCGGCGGTGATCACCGCCGCTCCTCCCCTGGCCCGACTCCCGCTGTAACTGAATACAGCAGGAGCTAGCCTCCGGCGGTGCGCGCGCACCGCCGAGAGAGGGGAATGTCTGGTGACGTAGACCTACGTCGCCAGATGATAATGAGCCACTGTGCCGCAGTAGCAGCACAGTGAGCAGTGCGGAAGTGGTTAAGGACACAGCACCCACCCCTCTATGGAGTTGTTTTTTTTTCTTCTGACACTGTTTGTAACAAAAACTGAGTACCTCTAGCAGAGAGTGGAAATATACCCCCTGGGACTGCCCCAAAGGCGTAGTCAAGTTCTTTTAAGCGTAGTGTCCTACTCCTGTAGGGGGCAGTATAACCACATAGTCAAGAAGATGAGGAGCTGTGTCTGTCAATGAACATCAAAGAAATTGTATTTACTGTAAGTCAAAATCCCATTTCTCTGTCGCTCATTGACAGACGTAGTCTTCTTGATTCACAAGAACTGGGTTATGTTGTCTCTGCAGGAGCAGGACTAGGCAGAAAGAAAAAACGTTCTGGCTCCACCTTAGGGGCAGTCCCTGAGGGTATATCCTCCCTCTCTCTGCTACAAGGCATCAGTTTTTTTCTGTCTAGTCAGGAGTAAGGACCTAAGTTCCTTGCTGGGATCTTTTGGGTCCTGGCAAGATTTTTTCTTTAGAAAAAATATTTTTTAGGCAGTTTTCTCCAGTGTCTTTTTCCTGTGAGATCTTCAAGCAAATACGCCGGACTGGGCGACACTAGTGGTCACCCCAGCCGGCCTACGAGCGCGAGCAGACCATTGCATTGCGCTTGGTCGGCCGCGACACATTCAAGTAAGTATGCGGGGCCGGGCGACGGGCTGGATGTTGAGATCCAGTGGTCACCCCGGTTTCTGCCTACGAGCGCGTGCAGACCAGAGCTCCACGCTGGGTCGGCCGCGACGGAGTCCCATTGGAGGGACTGACCTTGCGAGTTAAAAGTCTCGCTTGGACGCCAGGAACCAGAGAGTCGAGGCGTCCGGAGTGGTCCACAACCCCCCACCCCGGTGGAGAGGGTATTGTGAAGAGAGGGTGCCTGTCGGTTCGGTATGGTGAGTAAACGTTCCCTTTTTTTCCTCGTTATGAGGCAGTATGAATTATGGGCCCCTCCATACATGGTCAGTATATATCTGACACTAAAAGTCCCCCTTGTAAATACAGTATGTGTTTGGTGGGAAGTGGACTTGGTTTGAGAGCTAACACTCTACCCAGCAGACTGTAGTATTACAGCAGACATAGGAGGTATAATCCTACCTTAATTGTAGTGTACCTCCTGCAGATCGATAAACCGCCACTTAGCAGAGATGCAGGTGGATGTGCTGAGAAAAACGATTTCGGCTGTCCGCCGCCATTTTGCCGTAGACCAGGTGCATGTATGTCCTCAGGTCACGCCGGCCGCCATGTTTTTGGAGTCTATTGTCTCCTGTATGGGGGCGGCCATGTTTGATGAGCCCAGCTACCTCGTGGAGAGCTGGGAACGCCGGAAGGCGTATACAGGGGGCGGAGCCACGTCCTTCTACCCGGGAAAACGAACACAGCTCTTTCCAGTCTGTAAAAGACAGACGCTGACTGCAGTTGGTTGGAAACTTCTCTGCATCGGGTGGTGAGCCTTGGGGGTCCCTCTCTCTCTCTGTGGGGATCGAGAAGCAGGTACTCTGAGGGGCGCTATTGCGCTAGGGGGAGACACATAAAAAAAAAAAAAATATATAAAAAAAAAAAAGAGGTATTTTATTGATTTAAAAAAAAAAAGTTTTTTGTTTTTTCGGGCAGAGGTGTCCTGAATTAACATGGACCCTGCCACTCATGTATCTCCACCGGATCCCCTCGAGGTGTCTGCAGGATCCTCCAGCACCCCACTGACGGTTGAATCATTGTCAGCTATTATGGAAACTTTTGTGTCCCGGGTGGAAGTGGCTTGTCAGGGACAGGGCGCAAGAAAGCGACCCCCGCCTAACCCCTTATTATCTGAAACTTCGGATTCAGACTCTGAGCCTATTTCTGCAGTTGCAGGTACTTCATCTGGGATTGGTGTCTCGGGTATTGTCTCTTCAGACAGTGAGGAGGATGTTTCGGCATCAGCCATAGCCCGAGAGGAAGCGTTGGTAAACGCACTCATTGTATCTGTTCAAGAAACCTTAAGATTACAGGGTATTCCGTCGGAAATAGCTGAAACTGAAATCCCTTTTGGGACTAAAAAAACGCATGAAAGTGGCGAAGGTTTTTCCATTGCCCAAATGTTTTGGCAATCCAATCAAAGAAGAATGGAGTCTGCCAAAACGCACCTCTGCTATTTCTAAACGCATTAACAGGCGTTATCCATTTGAGGAAACCCTCATTAAGAAATGGACAGAACCACCTGTGGTGGATTCACCAATTGCTAGATTGAATAAAGCCACGGTTATTCCTTTAGAAGACGCTCCGTCTTTTAAAGATCCAGTGGATCGCAAGATAGAAGCTATGTCTCGCACCATGTTTTCCTTGATTGGATCAGCTTTCAGACCAATAATTGCTATTGGTCTGGTTTCGCAGACTGTAACTGAATGGACCAAGTGGTTACGCCGGGACTTAGAAGAGGTCCCTCAGGCGGTATCAGATTTGTTGGAACAAATGATACAGGGGTTACAGTTTGTGTGTGATGCGGCGTTAGACGCCACTCCATTATTGGCGCGAGCATCAGTTTCAGCAGTGGTTCTCAGGCGTACACTGTGGCTAAAAGGTTGGTTAGCCGACCAAGGTTCCAAAAAAGCATTGGCTAATATCCCCTTTTCTCTATCGCTCATTGACAGACGTAGTCCTCGGTGATACAGCACCTTCGGGTTATGTTGCCTCCACAGGAGCAGGACTAGACAGGAAATAAAAATGCTCTGGCCACACCCTAGGGGCAGTCCCCGAGGGTATATCCTCTCTCTCTCCGCCACAGCAAATCAGTTTTTTTCTGTCTAGTCAGGAGTAAGGACCTAGATACCTTGCTGGGATCTTCGGTCCTGGCAAGATTTTTTTCTTAAAAGATTTTTTAGACAGCTTTTTTCTCCAGTGTTCCTGTGAGATCTTCAAGCAAGAAAGCTGAACTGGGCGACGGGCTGGATGTTGAGATCCGGTGGTCACCCCAGTTCAGCCTACGAGCGCGTGCAGGCCATAGCTCCGCGCTGGGTCGGCCGCGACATAGTCCCACTGGGGGACTGACCCCGCGAGTTAAACGTCTCGCTGAAACGCCAAGGACCATGAGTCACGGCGTCCGTATTGGTCGACAGCCCTCCCACCCCGGTGGAGAGGGGTACTGTCAGGAGTTGGTGCCCGCCTGGTTCCGGTATGGTGAGTAGTATGTTCCCCCTTTTCCCCTGACGGGTCTTGTGGTGAACGCGGGCCCCTCTCTGTATGGTAAGATAGAGTCCCCCTCTATCTTATAACATGGCACAGATCCCCCTACTTTGAGTGTGATTTTATGTGCAAAAAGCCAGGAGGCTTGGTTTGGGAGCTAACAATCTAATTGTATACATGTTAAAAAGATTGTAATCAGTGGCAGTCTGGGAATCTTACTGTGATAATAATAAGGTACCTACCAGTCAGAAGCCACGGACATGTAGACTGCCTTCCTAGTCAAATCTCCAGCTATAGCAGGCCTTCCGAACGGCCATGCGGTCCTCCAGGGCCGGTACCGCCAACCACGCCAAATCCCCATGCAGAGAAGGTGTTGTGTGCCCTGCAGCACACCGCTATTCTGTACAGGCCGCCGCCATTTTTTTTGCTGGATCGCACGAGCCGCCATTTTGGCGTAGCCTCGTGTCTCCAGCATGGGGGCGGCCATGTTTGAGGTGATCCAAACACCTCGTGGAGCTAGGGGAGGCGCCGGAAGGCGTGCAGAGGGGCGGAGCCGCCTCCTTTCTTCCTGGGCAGCCAGCCAAAAGACTTCCTGTTTGTGAAGACAGCGCTGTAACCTGTTGCAGTTAAACTCTGAGCATCAAGTGGTGAGCCTGGGGGTCTATCTCTCTCTCTCTCGATCGATAGGGATCCCTAGCAGGTAACACTAAGGGGCTTTTGTGGCGCTGGGGGTCTGGAAAAATAAAAATAAATAAAAGTTTTTTTTTATTTAATTGAATTGTATTATCCGGGAAGTTACTGGAATAATCATGGACCCTGCCACACAAATTCCCCCACCTGTTTCCCTCGAGGGGGCCACGGGACCCGCCGGTGCACAGAGTATGGATGCATTTACAGCAGTTTTGGAGTCTTTGGTGGCTCGGGTGGAGGCGGCCTGTCAGGGACGGGGGTCAAGGAAGCGACCCCCGCCTACCCCTATATTATCTGACACCTCTGACTCAGATTCAGAGATGGTCACTGCAGCTGCAGGTCCCTCTGCAAGGGCTGTTACCTCAGGTAAAGCTCCCTCAGACAGTGAGGAGGACGTTCCTTCTCCCGCTATAATTCAGGAAGAAGCATTGGTGGACGCACTAGTTGTGGCAGTGCGGGAAACCTTAAGACTTGAGGTTTTACCGGCAGAGGCAACTGAAACAGAGATTCCCTTTGGTACTAACAAGCCCATCAAAATGGTGAAGGTTTTTCCTGTACCCAAGTGTTTTGGTAATAAAATTAAAGGAGAATGGGAGCATTCTAAGCGTACCTTTACGATTTCCAAGCGTATTGCTAGACGCTATCCATTTGAGGAATCCTTCATTAAGAAATGGACGGTACCACCAGTGGTGGATCCACCTATTTCCAGGCTGAATAAAGCCACGGTTATCCCAGTGGAGGACACTTCGTCCTTTAAGGATCCGGTGGATCGGAAGATGGAAGCAGAGTCCCGCACTATCTTCTCTCTGATAGGGTCAGCATTTAGACCAGTAATTGTTATTGGTCTAGTTTCCCAGACACTTACGGAATGGGCGAGATTGGTACGCCAAGACCTTAGGGGAAAAGATATTCCCCAGGAAACATCTGATTTGATGGAACAGATTATACAAGGGCTACAGTTTATCTGTGACGCAGCCTTGGGCACTACTCCCCTATTAGGGCATGCATCTATGTCAGCGGTAATCCTCAGACGTGTGCTATGGTTAAAATGCTGGTCAGCTGACCTAGGTTCCAAAAAGACCTTGACGAATCTCCCCTTTCAGGGGAATCGTCTATTTGGGGCCACCCTAGATGAAATTATTAAGGATGCCACTGGGGGCAAGAGCACTTTCTTGCCACAGGCTGCTAAAGCTAAGGGACCTCGCAACAAGCGAGGACCTTTCTTTACCGCCCATAAAGGGTTCGTACGCCCGGCTGGAACAAGCGGGAAAGGCAAGACTCCTCCAGGAGGGTTCAAGAAAGGCTGGTCGGACAAACAGAGGACCGACTCAGCCAAACCCGAAGCAAAGGATTACACAGCCTGAAGGTGCGCCCCCACCCGGGTTGAGGGTGGGGGGAAGTTTTCACCGGTATTCAGGACATAAGATCGAGCATCGACTACTACTACCGGTGCGATTCTTCCCTTCCAACATTTAAGTACTACAGGGAGCGGTAGTCACCGTTCCCTGAATAGATCTTTTCCTTTACCTTTTCCTAAGATTAGTCTCTATTCCCCACAGGAATCGGATCTGGTTGACCAGACAGACCAAGAAGCCTCTAGCCGGGTGACTTCGGTCCCTGAGGTTCAACCAGAAAAGATCACCCTTCCTGATAGGAATCAGGTATCTGATAAATGTGTGGGAACAGAAAACGACCAGACTTTCTCGGATGGTCAGGGCCAGATAGCTCTAGGGACGCCTGGTTCAGATCCAGTCAGCACCAGTGGTCCTAGAAATTCTAGGCTGGCCTCGTCAAGCCAGCCTGGCCGACTTGGACATGCTAGTCGCAGACGTTCCGTGGGAACTTCGTCTCAGGGAATGTCTGTGATCTCAAGGACCAATTTACCATCGTGCTTTACAGTCGCTGGTTTTAATGGCCTGGCCATTGAGACCCAAGTACTGAAGGACAGAGGGTTGTCAGCTTCAGTCATTCCTACCCTTATTAAAGCAAGGAAAGCGACTTCCAGCAAGGTCTATTATCACACATGGAAGACGTATATCGCGTGGTGCGAATCTTTAGGATTTCCTCCACGTACCTATTCGGTGACTCGAATATTGGCTTTTTTGCAAAAAGGGGTTGAGCAGAAACTAGCCTTGAGCACCATAAAGGGTCAAGTTTCAGCATTAGCAATCTTCTTTCAGAAACCTTTAGCTACCAAGTCCTTGGTGCGGAATTTCATCTAGGGGGTGCGGCACCTGGCTCCACCAGTCCGCGCGCCCTTACCGCCCTGGGATCTTAATTTAGTTTTGTCGGTTCTACAGAAACCTCCCTTTGAAAACATCAGGGAGATTCCCTTGCTTACTTTATCCCAGAAGGTGGCCTTCTTGGTGGCTATCACTTCTGCTCGCAGGGTGTCAGAACTGGCTGCATTATCGTGCCAGTCCCCATACCTAGTGATTCATAGGGATAAGGTAGTACTTCATCCTAAGCCATCCTTTCTTCCTAAGGTGGTTTCAGATTTTCATCTGAATGAAGATATTGTACTACCTTCCTTGTGTCCTCAGCCCAATCATCATCGGGAACATGCGTTGCATTCCTTGGATGTGGTTCGGGCAATCAGGGTATACCTGAAAGCTACGGAATCATTCCGTAAGACGGATTCACTTTTTGTGATCACGGATGGCCCCAGAAAGGGGTTGCCTGCATCTGCCGCGACCATTGCCAAATGGATTAGACAGACGGTGGTACAGGCTTATTCTATTAAGGGTCAGAGTCCTCCGTTCCCTGTTAGGGCGCACTCCACTCGAGCGCTCAGTACTTCCTGGGCCTTTCGCCATCAGGCGTCAGTGGTCCAGGTATGTAAGGCGGCCACCTGGTCGTCGGTACATACCTTTACAAAATTCTATAAAATTGATGTGATGGCATCGGCGGATGCCTCATTTGGCCGCAAGGTTTTGCAGGCCGCAATTTGAGGAGACCGGTGGTCTACCTCGAGGGTTTTTTTCTGTTTGAAAAATTTATTTTTGTTGAGTCTCATCATTAAGGATGAGCATTGTAAACTTCTAGTTGGCACCGGTTGGGCCTTCTAGATTGGGATTTGATTTCCATTTTCCCACCCCTCATTTGTGATACTGCTCTGGGACTTCCCGAAGGTGCTGTATCACCGAGGACTACGTCTGTCAATGAGCGATAGAGAAAAATGGATTTTTGTAAAATCTTACCGTAAAATCCTTTTCTCTTAGCTCATTGACATACGTAGTCCCCGCCCCTCTGTTTTTGAGTTGGGTTGGGTTAAATTCTCTAAGCACTGCTTTTGTGACATAACTGATTTGCTGTGGCGGAGAGAGAGAGGATATACCCTCGGGGACTGCCCCTGGGGTGTGGCCAGAGCATTTTTATTTCCTGTCCAGTCCTGCTCCTGTGGAGGCAACATAACCCGAAGGTGCTGTATCACCGAGGACTACGTCTGTCAATGAGCTAAGAGAAAAGGATTTTACGGTAAGATTTTACAAAAATCCATTTTTTAGGAGAGCGTCTATTTGGAGCCATCTTAGATGAGATCATTAAGGATCTCACGGGTGGAAAGAGCACCTTTTTACCGCAAAATGTTAAGGGTAAAGGAACTCGTCAAAGACGAGGGCCTTCTTTCTCTGCTCACAAAAAGTTTTTTCGTCCCACGGGTGAAAAAATTAAGTCCTCCAAAGCTCCTTCAGGAGGCTTCAGGGGACGTTGGTCGGGCAAGCAAAAGCCCGCCCCCTCCAGACCTGAAGATAAATCGTCCAAAGCCTGAAGGTGCTCCCCCACCCATAATTGGGGTGGGGGGACGTCTTCGCCGGTTCCCGGATCCATGGCTTTCCAGAATCCCGGACAAGTGGGTTTGCGAAGTCATAAGGTCAGGGTACAAGATCAAGTTTCGATCTCTCCCACCGACGCGATTCTTCCCTTCCAATATCCGACTATCCCCGGATCGTTTAGAAGATCTGCGGAGAGCAGTCACGGATTTACTACAACAAGGAGTGGTAGTCCACGTTCCTTGGACAGAACGTTTTCAAGGGTTTTATTCAAACCTATTTACAATACCCAGGAAAGAGGGCAAAGTGCGTCCAATTCTGGACTTAAGGGCACTCAATTCCTTTCTCAACATAAGGAAATTCAAGATGGAATCCATTCGCACAGTAGCAGCCTTCCTGCATCCAGGGGATGTCCTAGCGTCCATAGACATCAAGGACGCCTATCTTCACATTCCCATTTTCGCAGGACATCAGCGGTTTCTACGCTTTTCCGTAGAAGAGAACCACTATCAGTTTGTGGCGTTACCTTTCCGTCTCGCCACGGCTCCTCGGGTCTTCACGAAGGTGTTGGCCCCAATGTTGGCACTACTGCGCCAAAGAGGCATATCGATTCTAGGTTACCTAGACGATCTCCTGCTCCATGCAGAGTCTCCTCAGACCCTGCTACAAAACATAGAAATTACTATAATTTCTTTACAGGAATTCGGGTGACTGGTGAACCAGCAAAAGTCATTTCTGGTTCCCACCCAGAGGCTCGAATATCTGGGTCTAATTCTAGACACAGTCAGGTCAAGAGTTTTTCTTCCGGTAGGGAAACTCCGGAAGATTCAATCAGCTGTCCAGTTGTTACTATCCAACAGCTGGTCTTCTCTTCGAACTTGCATGAGGGTTCTGGGGTTGATGGTGGCTTCCTTCGAAGCAGTCCCATTTGCCCAGTCCCATACCCGAATTCTTCAGCAAGAGATTCTTCTCAGATGGAATCGGAATCCGGAATCCCTGGACAATCGGATCCGATTGAGCAAACAGACCAGAGAGTCTCTGGTCTGGTGGCTTCGGTCTCCGATGCTCAGCCAGGGAAAGTCATTTCTGCCAATATATTGGACGATAGTGACCACGGATGCCAGTCTATCCGGATGGGGAGGAATTCTCGGTCAGTTATCTGTCCAGGGACTTTGGTCCCTGGAAGAATCCAGGTTGCCGATAAATGTATTGGAACTGAGAGCGATCAAACTTTGTCTGATTCACTGGACCGAGCAGCTCCAGGGCAGCCCGGTTCGGATCCAGTCGGACAACGCCACGGCCGTGGCTTATGTCAATCACCAGGGGGGCACCAAGAGTGTCCGAGCGGCCAAAGAAGTGGCTTGCATTCTTCGTTGGGCGGAACAATTTGTTCCAGCTATCTCTCGCGGTGTTCATTCCGGGGGTGGAGAATTTGCAGGCAGATTATCTCAGCCGTCAGACTCTGGATCAGGGGGAATGGTCCCTCCATCCAGAAGTTTTCCACCAGTTGTGCCTACGGTGGGGCACCCCGGATGTGGATCTGTTGGCATCACGATTCAACAGGAAAGTACAGAGATTCGTGGCTCGCTCCCGCGATCCTCTAGCAGAGACCGCAGACGCACTGATCGCCCCGTGGGGGCAATACCAGCTAATGTATGCCTTCCCTCCTCTCGGGTTACTGCCAAGACTTCTTCGCAGGATAGAGGAGGAAGGAATTCCAGTAATCCTGGTAGCTCCGGACTGGCCTCGCCGAGCTTGCTACGCCGACGTGGTTAGACTGGTGGCGGACGTCCCGTGGAGACTTCCTCTCAGGGAGGACCTACTGTCTCAGGGACCGATCTTCCATCCTGCTTTACGATCGCTGGCTTTAACGGCCTGGCTATTGAGACCCAGGTGCTGAAGGACAAAGGATTGTCAGCTTCAGTTATTCCTACTCTAGTTAAAGCAAGGAAAGCGACTTCCAGAAAGATTTATCATCGTACATGGAAGTCCTACATTGCATGGTGTGAACCTCTGGGGTTCCGTCCACGGTCTTATTCGGTTAGCCGAATATTAGCTTTTCTGCAACAAGGGGTTGAGCAGAAACTGGCCTTGAGTACTATCAAGGGTCAGGTCTCAGCATTAGCTATCTTCTTTCAGAAGCCTTTGGCTACTCATTCCTTGGTGCGGAATTTCATCCAGGGGGTGCGACATCTGGCTCCGCCAGTGCGCGCGCCGTTACCACCCTGGGATCTTAATTTAGTATTGTCGGTTCTTCAGAAACCTCCCTTTGAAGATATTAGGGAGATTCCTCTACCTACGTTGTCCCAGAAGGTGGCCTTCTTGGTGGCTATCACTTCTGCACGCAGGGTGTCAGAACTGGCCGCTTTATCTTGTCGTTCCCCATATCTGGTGGTTCATAGAGATAAGGTGGTTCTTCGTCCGAATCCATCCTTCCTACCAAAAGTGGTTTCAGAATTTCATCTGAATGAAGAAATTGTATTACCTTCCCTGTGTCCTAAGCCCAGTCATCCTCGGGAGTTTGCTTTACACTCCTTGGATGTGGTCCGGGCGATCAGGGTATACTTGAAAACGACAGACTCGTTTCGCAAGACGGATTCACTTTTTGTGATCCCGGATGGACCCAAAAAGGGGTTGCCTGCATCTGCCGCGACCATTTCCAAATGGATCAGACAGACGGTGGTACAGGCTTATTCTATTAAGGGTCGGGAGCCCCCGTTCCCTGTTAAGGCGCACTCCACTCGGGCACTTAGTGCGTCATGGGCCTTTCGCCATCAGGCGTCAGTGGTCCAGGTGTGCAAGGCGGCTACCTGGTCGTCGGTGCATACCTTTACAAAACATTATAAAGTTGATGTAATGGCATCGTCTGATGCCTCGTTTGGCCGCAAGGTTTTGCAGGCCGCCATTTGAGGAGACCAGTGGTCTGCCTCGAGGGTTTTTTTTCCGTTGGAAATTTTCATTTGAGTCTCATTCTTTGTTTATAATGAGCCTTTAAAACTTCTAGTTTGGCACCGGTTGGGCCTTCTAGATTGGATTTTGATTTCGGTCAATCCCACCCCTCATTTGTGGCACTGCTTCTGGACGTCCCAGTTCTTGTGAATCAAGAAGACTACATCTGTCAATGAGCGACAGAGAAAATCGGATTTTTGTAAGATCTTACCGTAAAATCCTTTTCTCTTAGCTCATTGACAGACGTAGTACCCGCCCCTCTATCATTGAGTTGGGTTGGGTTAAATTCTCTGTTGCTGCTTTGTGACAGAACTGATGCCTTGTAGCAGAGAGAGGGAGGATATACCCTCAGGGACTGCCCCTAAGGTGGAGCCAGAACGTTTTTTCTTTCTGCCTAGTCCTGCTCCTGCGGAGACAACATAACCCAGTTCTTGTGAATCAAGAAGACTACGTCTGTCAATGAGCTAAGAGAAAAGGATTTTACGGTAAGATCTTACAAAAATCCGATTTTTGTTTGTTCTTGGGTAATATTCTAATTTTCTGAGATACTAAATTTTGGGTTTTCACCAGCTGTAAGCCATAATCATCAAAATTTAAAAGAAATAAATGCTATACACACATATATATATATATATATATATATATATATATATCACTCTGTGTGTAACACGTCTATATAAAATATTTTTTTGAATTGAGTTATTGAAATAAACATTTTGATGATATTCTAATTTTAGGAGATGCACCTGCATTTGGATCATGAGGTCATCCAAGGTACTGCTATCTCTGCTTGCTAGTCTCAGGAGATTTGAGGATATCACTACTGTGCTGCTCATCTTCTTTTTGGAGAGGAAGCTGTACCTGAGAACCTGAGGTGCCTGAATCTTCCCGTTTCTGCTTTTTTCCTAACTTCTTCTTGACCAAATCCCCATCAGTCATCACATCACCACTGATCAAGAGAGCAGATTTCTCTTAAATAATCAAACCGTTCCTTTAGCAATATGGCTACCTTCACGCAGCCAAACCATGCAGAGTATGGTAAATTGGTAAGGGGGAAATGATTAGTTGCAGGGATCCTCAAACTATGGCCATCTAGTTGTTGCAGAACTACACATCCCATGAGGCATTGTAAAACTCTGACATTAACAGACATGACTAGGCATGATGGGAATTGTAGTTCCCAAACAACTGGAGGGCCATAGTTTGAAGACCCCTACTCTAGGCAGTACTGATGACTAGTTTTTGCCCTTTGCTTGTTTTTTTTGGGCACAGTTTTCACTAGTTAGGTCCTCATTAAGGGCCAGGTTAACATCACATAAATGCACTCCAGGTGCATTCCGGATTGATTTTTGCTTACAATTCACACCACAAAAACTCACTCTGGATGCTTCTCTGCATGTTTGTTTGTCATACATTTTCAATGCATTCCGATTTTCCCCTTGTTTTTTTCTTTTTTTCCAAGGGTTTTTTTTTTGTTTTGCTGTATTGCGTTCCAGAGCAGTTTTGATGTGTTTTGCCGCATTCCAGTACAGTAAAAATACAGCATGTGCTATTCTAATTTTTTTTACTGTCTTGGTATGCACTGCACTAGTGTGAACTATGCCATTAAAACCCATATAAACTACTGTCCATGCGTTTTTGATGTAGAAAAAAACACACTGGACTGCATCTGGTGTGAATGGCCCTAAGGGCTCGTATACAGCGTATTCTTTGCACTCAATGTGCAGTCCTGTCTGTGTGTTTACATGCAATTGTGATGTGTTTACAGTGTGTCTGCAGTGTGTTTGTCACATAAATTTTTGAGCCATTATTTATTTATTTTTATTTTTTTTCCCGAAGTTGCATTTGCATTTATGCGAGTTTTGGCATGTTTACATGCGAACTGAAACAAAAAAAGCAACATGCTGTACTTTAAATGCACATGCAAGTACCACAATGGTGTAAACTAGGCTCTTTGAAATACATACATTTTTTTCTTTCTTATGCATTTCATGCTGTGTTTAAAAAATTGTGTGACTGCATCTGGTGTGAATAAATCCTTAAACTTTCACTCCTTGCTTGCTGAGGGTTTTTTGATCTGCAGGTTTTTTTTTTCTCCTCTTAGATCTCCTCTAGCTGGCTGCTATTGTTTTATATTAGTATTTAATTAATCAGACTTTTTTTCTTGATATCTACACACAAATACTTTGCCTTTCATTTCTATTTTAAACTGAATGGGTTGTTTTACAAGGTGAGGGTTTACATATACTTTAAACTTTGACAATAAAACCTGGAAGCTAAATGATTTCTATGCACATCTGCACCAGATTTTGCATGCTCCAGTTTTAATAAATCTCCCCCTATATCTTTTTAAATTAAACAATGATTTAACAACTGAATTTCATTTTCTAAATCAGCAAAACCAAATCCTTTCGTAGTTTTATATAATATGTTTTCTTGCTTTGAAGTCAAACAGTAAATCTCTGACTCATTCATGAATCTCATATCTAAAAACTTAATAATCCACCCGCTTCTATGAGCACCTGAGGGTGACTGTGTTTTGCTCATGGAAACGTACATACTTTGAGCATTTCTTTAATTTGTCACATACTTGGAAAATGTGCAGCATTTCTAATTACATTCCAGAGTTTTACACATGGCACCCGTGCTGATGTGTGGCTGAATAATTATACAATTAGAAGCATGAGCGAGCAAAATGGATCTGATCTGATTTGAAATGATAACATTGTCTGCTGTAAAAATGCTAACTGAAGATAATTGTCTCTTGTCTGGCTCTTTTATGATGCTTTACATTCAGAAGGCATTAACCGATTATGTGATCTGTTAGTTGTATCTCCAGGCTGCTTTGGCTACTCCCTTGCTTCAGGAAGGACTTTCTTAGAAATTCCTTGAACATACAAGTAAAATCTTTAAATAAACTCATCCTTCTTCCCCTGCAGTATTTTAACAGATGCTGTGCCTCATCAAATAAAACTAGTATGAAGACTAGTAGATTTCTCTCAAAGCAGTCTGATTGGTTTGCATATTAACTGCTTATTTTTATCAATTTACAAAATGCAAAGTGAGTAAACAGAAGGAAAATCTAAATCAAATATTTTGTGTGACTTCCCTTTGGATTCAAAACAGCATCAATTCTTCTAGACCTACACACAGTTTTTGAAGGAATTTTTGAAGCAGGTAGGTTGTTCAAAACATCTTGGAGAGCTAACCACAATCCTTCTGTCTTCTCATGTCATCCCAGACAGACTTAGTGATATTAAGATCTGGGCTCTGTGGGGGGCCAAACCATCACTTCCAGGCCTCCTTGTTGTTTACACCGAAGATAGTTCTGAATGACATTGGACGTATGTTTGGGGTTTTTGTCCTATTGTAGAACACATTTGGGGCCAATCACATGCCTCCCTGATGGTATGGCACACCATTGATTCTGCATTCCTGACTTCGGCTGGCCATGTTTGTGTAGTCCAGCGGTCATATTTTGGGTTTCCCATAGAGAATAACGGCGGCCATTTTCTTGTAGTCTGAGTTCGGTGATGTGCTGCGGGGGCCTCTAGTGTCAGTGTCGGCACTTCCTCTTGCATCGCAGTGTGGCAGGTTACTAAAAAAAAAAAACCCTTTTCTCTTTTGTGCACGGCGCGGCTCCGCTTAACCCCTTGTTGGCAATGGAGCCTCCGGAGCGTTCATCACCACCTGACTCACTCTTGTAAGTTGCGGGACCCTCTTGGTCTCAGTTTGCCCTGGGCAGGCATGACTGCAGCCCTGCAGTCATTTGTATCCAAGGTAGATATGGCCCTGCAAAGGAGGCCTAGCAAGATGCGCCCCCTGCCTTCACCTGTATCCTCAGCCTCCTCAGAGTCTGAGGTGTATTTGGCCGCTGTGGACGAGAGT
Organism: Pelophylax lessonae; assembly: GCF_965119305.1. Classification (NCBI taxonomy): domain Eukaryota; kingdom Metazoa; phylum Chordata; class Amphibia; order Anura; family Ranidae; genus Pelophylax; species Pelophylax lessonae. The sequence continues at coordinate 194,530,018 of NC_138778.1, read as the reverse complement.
TAGCCCACTGGGTCTGCGTCCACGCACGCTGAGTGCTCTAATAATGAGGATAAGTCCTCCTCCTCCGCAGCCGCGCATGAAAAAGCACTGGTGGTGACCCTAATAGTGTCAGTGTGGGAAACTTTAAAGTTAGAGGACTCAGCTAATGCTTCCAAGTGACTTCGTTTTTCCCCTTTCCTGCCTATTTTGACCAGATTGTAACTCGTTAGTGGGGCTCCCCGAAAAGCATGGTTGGAATACTTAAGTGATTCTCAGGTTTCCAGGCTAAATAAGGCCACACTTTTGCCGGTGGAGGATTCTCCATTCTTTAAGGATCCCGTGGACAAGAGAGCTGAGACTCTGATCCGGTACTTTTTCACGTGGCTGGTTCAATTTTGAGACGGGTGTTTGCTATCACCTTGGTATCTCAGACCTTAACGGAATGGGCAAAGATTTTACGCCAAGATCTGGAAGGGAGTGTAATGTTCTGGTACCTTTTGGGTACCCTAATTACTCTTTCATAAGTGTATGCGCCCCACCATTCTCTTTTGGTAAGGTGCGCATACACCTTTAAGACTGATGCTGTCATCACTGAGCACCGGACTGATGGCTATTTAGATCGCCGGCTCTCACTCACATGTGTTCGTTCAAACTGCTTTGTGCTTTGATGCTAACCTGTCTTGAAGCTCTCGTGCTTGCAAGCATACCTCGCTGTCGGAACCACGCTGCGCTGATCCCTGTATCCCGCTACCGGATCATCCGCTCTTGCCGAACCTCTCCTCTGCTACATTGCTATTAGTGATAAGTACCCCATAGGGGAAACCTCTATAACCTTCATACTGAAGCTTACACTATCTAGCTCTGCATACTAAGGACTATTACTACATCTGCATTATCTAAGATTGCTAGCTCTTGAACCTACTACCACCTGTTCTTGCACTGGGTTGATCTCTCTTGTATGTCCACCTGCTACTCTGTCATCTGCTACCATACATGATTGCTAAACCTATCTGCATCCATCTGCTACTATCTTACTTTCAAGAACATTTCCTTTCAAGTGTCTGTCATCTACCATCTCTACCCAACCTGTCTCTTCAGCCTATCATCACTGTGTTACTATATACATAAGTCACTCTAGGAACCATCTTATTGAGTGTGTGTATTTACTTGCTGAATTGAGATCCTCCACACATGATGAGTCATTGGGAGTTGGGAATGGTGTATCAGCGTTTCTCTACATGACTACTGAAGTGGAATATTTCTGCAGCTGAAAATCCACACCATACATAAAACGCAGGAGCGTTACAGATTGAACGAACCATAAATGGATTCAGCAGAAATAACCACTCAGATGACACAATTAAAACAGCAAGTAACTGCGTTAATACACGCACTTGCTGAATTAAAAGAAGACAATCAGGCTCTGTCGCAGCAGGTAATTAGACTGACACAACTTACCACTGCTCAGTCCCCTGAACCCAAAATAAATCCTCCTTTGGTATTTACAGGCGATCGCAAAAAATTTCGCGAATTTAAAAACGCATGTGAGTTACTTTTCCTCCTAAAACCCCGTACCTACCTTACTGATCACATTAAGGTTTGTACTATTATTTCTTACCTAACAGGCGATCCTCGGGCCTGGGCAGACTCTTTTTGAGAAAAACGATCAGCTTCTCAACTCCTATGCCTTGTTCCTAGCAGAACTCACTAGCCTATATGATGATCCCAATAGGCAGAGTACTGCCGATCTTCAATTAAGATCCTTGAAACAAGGTGGGAGACCTGTAGAAGACTTTGTTGCAGAATTCAAGAGATGGACCCTTGATTCAGAATGGAATGATGCATCTCTGAAAACCCAATTTAGGCTTGGCCTATCAGAGGCCGTTAAAGACGAGCTCGCCCGAGCGGATCTGCCAAAAACCCTGGATGCATTGATACAACTCAGTATCACCATAGATAGAAGACTACGAGAAAGAAAGGCTGAGAAAATGGGAATGCCATTATCCAGTTCTTCTCGGATTTCGGCCGTTGACCCCATTCCTATGGAGATAGCAACCATACGCCCACCTCTATCAACTATGGAAAGAGCCAGAAGACGATCTGGTAATCTCTGCTTGTACTGTGCATCCCCGGATCACAAGATAAACGTCTGTCCCCTAGTCTACAAAAAGAAGGGTGAGTGTTCACATGTCCTCCTAGGGGGATTGACAACTTCAATCACTAACCCTTACCTTTCTGTTTGCTTAACATTACAGTGGGACCAGAACAGCATTACTACTAAGGCCATGATTGACACAGGATCTTGTGGAAATTATATTGACATACGTTTTGCTGCTTTAAATAAAGTTCCTATTATTTCTAAACTTAAACCTGTCTTAGTGAGTCTTATTAACGGTGTTCCTTTATCCTCTGGTCCGATCACTGATCAGACACAGGCACTCCTAGTCACTACTAACGGGTCTCATATGGAGACCACTACCTTCGATCTAATATCTTCACCCCACTTTCCCATTGTTTTGGGACTTCCCTGGTTGCACACACATCAACCAACCATAGATTTGAAGGAACGGACCCTGGCCTTCCTCTCTTGCTATTGCGAGGGTACGTGTAACCTCCCGTCTTTCGGGAAGATCCTGTCTGTGGTGACAGATGAGATTGCACCACTATGTTATCAGGATCTCTCTGAGGTTTTTCTTGAGAAAAATGCTCAAGCACTACCCCCCCATCGAGACTATGATTGTAGCATTGATCTACTCCCAAATAGCAAATTGCCGTTCGGTCATGTTTATCCTCTTTCACAGGTTGAACTTTCCCATCTCAAAGACTATTTGGATGAGAATTTGGAAAAAGGTTTTATTAGACCTTCCACTTCTTCCACAGCAGCAGGATTCTTTTTTGTCCGCAATAAGGACTCAAGTCTCAGGCCTATCATCGACTATAGGCAATTGAATGCTATTACAATAAAAGATCGCTATCCTCTACCGCTTATCCCTGAGCTCATTGAGCAGGTGCGTGGAGCTACCTATTTTTCAAAATTGGACCTAAAAGGAGCATACAATCTCATTCGAATCCGTGATGGACACGAGTGGAAGACTGCATTCAGAACCAGATACGGATTGTTCGAATATCTTGTAATGCCATTCAGGCTATGCAACGCCCCTGCAGTTTTTCAACGATTTATAAACAATATTTTCAGAGACTTACTAGATATCTGTGTTGTGGTATATCTGGACGATATACTTATATATTCACGATCCCTGTCTGAACACATAAGACATGTAAGACTAGTATTATCGAGATTGCTTGCACACAACCTTTATGTGAAACTGAAAAAATGCTTGTTCCATAAAGAAGAGGTACTGTTTCTAGGCTACATCATATCCAAAACAGGATTCGAGATGGACATGAGTAAGATATCCTGCATTCAGGAATGGCCTACACCAACCACACGCAAGGCGCTACAGCGATTCCTTGGATTTTCGAATTTCTACAGGAAGTTCATTAGAAACTTCTCTGCCATTGTGAGACCCCTCACACAGCTCACTAGCATTAAAAAACCATTCAAATGGTCAGATGAAGCAAATAAAGCTTGTCACCTGTTAAAGACAAGGTTTACTTCTGCTCCCATACTACGCCATCCAGACCCATCCCTCCAATACATTCTGGAAGTAGATGCGTCAAACATGGCAGTAGGAGCAATACTCTCCCAACGACCAACTCACACTTCACCACTTCATCCAGTCGGATTTTTCTAAATCCCTAAGCAGTCCAGAGATAAATTACCCCGTGGGTGAAAAGGAACTGCTTGCTATAAAATTGGCTCTGGAGAATTGGCGACATCTTCTCGAAGGCACCCAATTACCAATACTTATATACACGGACCATAAAAATCTCCAATATCTTCAGACTAACAAAACTCTCTCGCACCGACAGGTACGATGGTCACTATTCTTTCTAAGGTTTAACTTTCTAGTGACCTACACACCTGCAGATAAGAACAAAAAGGCGGATGCACTATCACGACTAACTGAAGAAAACTACTTCGAAATCCATTCCGTTCCTATAATACCTCACAAACGCATTATTGGAGTTGTCCATTCCTTGAAGGAAGAGGTTTTGCATGGTATAAGTTTGGATTCACCCCCATCACAACTAAATACTGATGCAGAAGGCTTCCTCTACTACAACGACAAACTTTACATACCACCTACCATACGCACCAAAATCTTGGAATTATCGCATGATGTGCCAATGGCAGGACATATGGGTATGACAAAGACTATTAATCTGATTGCCAGGCAATTCTGGTGGCCTGACATGAAAACATCTATACAAAAATTCGTCTCTTCATGAAATGTCTGTGCCAGGTCCAAAATTGACACTACGAGACCATCCGGTCTACTATGCAGTCTACCAATACCCCAAACTCCATTGGAAGTTGTGTCCTTGGACTTTATAGTGGAATTGCCTCCTTCCAAAGGATTTAATACCATCTTAGTGTCAGTGGACCATCTGACAAAAATGGCACATTTCATTGCTATTCGCAGACTACCTTCGTCCAAACAAACGGCAGAACTCCTGATGAAACATGTCTTTAAGTTACATGGTATCCCAAAAACTCTTCTGTCTGACCGTGGATCACAATTTATTTCCAAGTTCTGGCAAGAACTATGTCACATACTACGGATCGAGCGGAAGCTCACTTCTCCTTACCATCCGCAGACCAACGGACAGACTGAAAGAGTCAACCAATGCATCGAGCAATATTTACGTTGTTACACTTCTTACCAACAGGATGATTGGGTGGATCTTCTCCCTCTGGCAGAATTTGCCTACAACAACGCAACCCACAGTACGACCAAGCAGAGTCCGTTCTACTTGAACTATGGGTTTCATCCCTCTATTCTTCCACCACGCATCCTTCCTTCAAATAACCCAGTAGCTTCAGACTATCTTACCCAAATAAAGGACTCTCTGGGTTTGCTTAATACTACCATTGCACACGCTCATAGTCAACAAAAGAAGTACTATGATCTTCGCAGAAGACCTTCTCCTCAGTACGCTATCGGGGACCTCGTTTGGCTCTCAACAAAAAATTTAAGACTGAAAATCCCTAGCAAAAAGCTTGGACCTCTGTTCTTGGGACCTTTCCCAATCAAGAAACTTATTGGAAAAGCTGCAGTACAGCTTACATTGCCAATAGACCTCAAAATACATCCCATTTTCCATGTGTCGCTACTGAAGCCCCATGTTCCTGACCAAGGAATAAGGCCTACTATCCCACCTCCTCCTCCTGTACAAGTTGAAGGTGGAGAAGAATATGAGATAAAAGAGATTCTGGATTCTCGTATCCACAGAGGAAGACTTCAGTACTTGGTTCGATGGAAGAACTATGGGCCCCAAGACGACACCTGGCTAAACACCTCTGACATACATGCCTCTAGATTAATCCGCAATTTTCATGCGAAGTACCCAGACAAACCAGCTCCAGAGGCCTTCAGGAGCCGGCCTTAAGGGGGGGGGGGGTACTGTAATGTTCTGGTACCTTTTGGGTACCCTAATTACTCTTTCATAAGTGTATGCGCCCCACCATTCTCTTTTGGTAAGGTGCGCATACACCTTTAAGACTGATGCTGTCATCACTGAGCGCCGGACTGATGGCTATTTAGATCGCCGGCTCTCACTCACATGTGTTCGTTCAAACTGCTTTGTGCTTTGATGCTAACCTGTCTTGAAGCTCTCGTGCTTGCAAGCATACCTCGCTGTCGGAACCACGCTGCGCTGATCCCTGTATCCCGCTACCGGATCATCCGCTCTTGCCGAACCTCTCCTCTGCTACATTGCTATTAGTGATAAGTACCCCATAGGGGAAACCTCTATAACCTTCATACTGAAGCTTACACTATCTAGCTCTGCATACTAAGGACTATTACTACATCTGCATTATCTAAGATTGCTAGCTCTTGAACCTACTACCACCTGTTCTTGCACTGGGTTGATCTCTCTTGTATGTCCACCTGCTACTCTGTCATCTGCTACCATACATGATTGCTAAACCTATCTGCATCCATCTGCTACTATCTTACTTTCAAGAACATTTCCTTTCAAGTGTCTGTCATCTACCATCTCTACCCAACCTGTCTCTTCAGCCTATCATCACTGTGTTACTATATACATAAGTCACTCTAGGAACCATCTTATTGAGTGTGTGTATTTACTTGCTGAATTGAGATCCTCCACACATGATAAGTCATTGGGAGTTGGGAATGGTGTCTCAGCGTTTCTCTACATGACTACTGAAGTGGAATATTTCTGCAGCTGAAAATCCACACCATACATAAAACGCAGGAGCGTTACAGGGAGTCAACACCCTCCTGAGCTGGTGGAGCTGGCTGATCAGGTAATCCAGGGGTTAGAGTACATTTGTGATGCATCTTTGGATGCGGCCCGCTTGGCCGGCATGGTATGTGTGACGGTGGTGATTCTTCGCCCCATGATATGGTTGAAGCACTGGTCAGCCGACCAGGCTTCTAAAAAGGTGCTGACTGATCTACCCTTTGTAGGTGACCGTTTGTTCAGGGCCTCTATGGAAGAGATCATTTAAGGGCCTTACGGAAGGTTAGAGTACTTTACTTCCGCTGGTTGCTAGGGGTAAGGAACCTCGTCATAAACGTGGTCCTTTCTTCTCGGCTCACAAGTGGCCCTTTCCTCTGTCTGGATTGCAGGAAAAGGTTTTGAGATCCACCCGTAACTTTGCAGGAGGCTCCAAGAGACCCTGGAATGGCAAGTCAAAAGCGGGCACCTCTGGTTCCGCAGACTAGCCTTCCCAAGCCTAAAGGGCGTAGGGGGATGTCATCGCCTTTTTCTGGATCCGTGAACCTTGCTCATTCAGGACAGGTGGGTCCACGAGTTGATTTGGTTCAATTACAAGATCGAGTTTCGGTCCTTGCCTCCGGCAAAGTTCCTTCCTTCCAATTTATGCCTGTCTCACAAGAGGCTACAGGGCCTCTACGGGGCAGTGCAGGACCTGTTAACACAATGAGTTATTGTGTCGGTTCCAGAGTTGGAACGTTTTCAAGATTTTTATTCACATCTGTTTACTGTTCCCAGGAAGGAAGGCAAGGTTTGTCTGATCTTGGATCTCAAGGCTCTGAACCACTTTGTGCTGGTTCAGAAATTTCGGATGGAGTCCATCCGCAAGGTAGTAGCTCTTTCATCAAGGGGATATTTTGGCTTCTATCGATCTCAAGGGCGCTTACCTTCATATTCCAATAAGTGTAGTGCATAAGCCTTTTCTTTGTTTTGCTGTGGGTGAGGAGCGCTTTCAATTCGTGGCATTACCTTTTGGTCTTGCTTCAGCTCCTCGGGTGTTCACAAAGGTTTTGGTCTTTCTACGACAGAGGGGGATTGCGGTACTGGGTTACCAGGACGATCTGATTCTGGGTGCAGAGTCTTCCTCAGCTCTAGAAACCGACTTGGAGATTACTGTTCAGACTCTACAGGGGTTTGGATGGACACTAAACTTTTAGAAATCGGCGTTGACTCCGTCTAGCAACCTGGACTACTTGGGTCTGACGCTGGACTCAGCGTCAGCCCAGGTATTTCCTCCTCAGGCAAAACTTCTGAAGCTACAGGATGCGTTTCGGCTCCTATTGTCTAATAGTTGGTCGTCACTCAGGACTTGCATGCAAGTGCTGGTCTGATGGTTTCCAGCTTTTGAGGCGGTTCAGTTTGCTCAGTTCCATACCAGACCTATGCAAAGGGAGATACTGACCAAATGGATCAAGGATTCGCTGTCTTAGGACAATTAGGGCCCGTTGAGTCGGGGGTTCGAGAGAGTCTCTGCTATGGTGACTCCACTCCTTGGCACTTCGTTTCTTCCCCTGTATTGGATTGTAATTATTTTATTGAAAAGAAACTGCTGCCATAATACAATCTACAGACAGGAAAAGGAAAACAACTCCATCACATAATCAGAAGCAAACATTTCAAAATAACATCATGCCCACAAATACTGGGCCTAAAATTTTGGCCTACATAAGGCTCACTACCTCAACAGTCACTATATTAAACTGAAAGTAAACCTACCCTGACAAACCCAAAACTCAACATAACCTATGCCAAGCCAACAACCCTTAACCACCCGCAACCCACATCTCAACCTCTTCTTGGCGGGACGGAGCATCCAGGCTTACCAGATCTTTGCAGCCTTACCCTAAAAAAAAAGGATTAGAAAACACAAAATATAAAGGAGTGCTAAAGGATTGTACACCCACCACCACAAAGGAACAAGGCTGGCCCCAAGGCGACTGTAAGTGAAATCCCCTCCATAAACAGGCACACCTTTCCAGCCCAACCCTCACCCCTTTCAAGATTCCTCACCTTCACCAGCTCACCGAGGATGTCACCAACCACCACAGTGACAGGCAGGGTTTTGCTCCTAGTGGACACCAAACACCTAGCGTGCCATGTGTAATACAAAATACTAGTACTAACTAGAAAAAGGGTGGACAACTCAAAGCCCCTCCTCACCCTGGGTTCTGGTGGCCACACACTTTTTCACGTTTTTATCTGATCAATAAAAAATGATCAAAATTGCATAACCTTAAAGAGGAGTTCCACCCTAAATTTATACTTACCTCCATCTTCTCGCTCCAGGTCACCTGAAAAACAAATGGATAAAAGCATTTTTTTTTTTTTTTTTACTTACCTCGTATAGAAGAAAATATACTTACCTTACTTCCTTCTTCCTCCCCTCGGCGGCCACAGCGATTCGTCACTTCCTGGCTTTGCAATGATTCCTGGGAGCTGAACGTCATCGCTCCCAGGAATCAATGTGCCTGCACCGGCCCCGCCGTCACTTCCGGTGCGCGCTCCTCATTCCCTTCTAAACAGCTTCTGGGCATGCCCAGAAGCTGTGGAGGGATGATGCGCGCGCATCGGAAGTGACGGCGGGGCCGGTGCAGTGCATCGTGGGACCAAAGAAGACGGAAGAGGACGCAGAAGAGGATCGCGCTGACTTCAAGCTGCCCACACCTGAGATGGCAGCGCTGGACAATACTTTTTCAAGGTAAGTATTTCTCCTAAAAGGTAAGTGCAACCCGGGACATATCAGAGGCTAGCCATTGTGGAATGTACTAGCCCTGACTGTCCCGGGGGTATTTTTATTAAAAAATGTATTCCCAGGGTGGAACTCCGCTTTAACTTCCCTCGTGGTCGATTTACACTCTTTTTTTTAATTTGTATAAATACGCCAGGGCAGAAATGTATCAATCGGCAGCACTAAAATACCGTGCTTCATTTGTTAGTATGATTGTATTTCAGTTGATCAGATTTTGAGATCGCGTGGTGGAAACAGAGAGGGGTTGAAGAGCTAAGCCAGTGAAGACTTTCCAGTCTTGATAACTGTAGGTTCACTGTTTTTCTATTTGTCTGGTATTCTTAATTATTGAGTATTATTATTATTAACATTTCACACAACCTCAATTCCAAATAGGGACACTATGTAAAATTGACATAAAAACAGAAAATGATTTGCACATCTCATAAGCCCATATTTTATTAACAATAGGATATAGAAAACATATACAATTTTAAAAGTATTTTCTAGGTTCTTTTGTGAATATAATGTTGGTTTATGAGATTTGCAGCTTCCTAACTTTTTTGGAATTGGTGTTGAATGATTATTACTAGCATAGCTGAATGCTGGAATGCAGCAGCTGCCTTCTTCACATGCTTGTATGCAGAGTAGTCTCTGAGTTCTAAGAAGTTTGTCCAGTAGGTGGCACCTGTAGGCTATTTTCTAGCCATCTAGAATCCCCACAAAGGCTTTACTGAATTAAAGGAGAACTCCTGTCTTTTTTTTTTTTTTTTAATGTTATTGATTTTCAAAGAATAAAAAAAATAACAGTTCCCAAATTTACTTTCACATAAATTTACATCACAGATATGTATTCTACTTCTCCCCAGCAAACCCTTCCTTCCACCCCTCACTCTTCCATAACACTTCTGATCCTCTCTTATGCATCTTCCTCTCTTCTTTTCAATCTGTATGTTTTTGTCCTTCCCTCTCTCCTATTTCTTCCAAATTTCCACCTATCTGCTGGTGTTCTTGAATTCCTTCCATTTTCTCAATTTATTTAAGAAACTCGGTATCAATTCCTCCTCTTTACTTCCCAAATATTTAATATTATATGTATATTCTATTCTTTTAAACCAATCTCTAATTGTGGGACTCTCTGGGTCTAACCATTTTTTTTGGGATTACCCCTTTGGCTGCATTTATCAAGTTTGGCACTCTTGTACTTTTGTATTGTATTGTGATTTATCCTATTTATGAAATAAACATACCCATGGATCGTCAATGATGTTTTCGTCTGTAATCTCCCCAATGAGTGGTTGCACCTTCTGTCAGTATTCTCGAGTCTTTGGGCAGTCCCACCAAATGTGGGTCATTGTACCTTTCCCATTACATTACCTCCAACATAGTGAAGATTTCTCTGGTTGGCATTTCTGTGCTTTAACCGGTGTTCTATACCATCCCAAGAGACATTTATAGTTAATTTCGATGGTATTTATGTCAACCGCTAGACTTTGAAAATCGCTCATTCTATCCACTTCATGTTCTTTTAATCGTGTCCCTATCTCTTTTTCCCATTTCTCAATGAATGGAGGAGGCCTTCTCAGTCCTACAAATTCAGTTAACATTTTATATATCTTTTAGTTGTGTATTACATAGTTTTTCCATAATATTCATATCTTTTTCAGTTCTAATAAGTCGGGGCAGAGACTCCACCAAGTGCTTTACCTGGGAGTATCTCCATTCATTCAGAGAAAGGTTCTCTCCTCTAAATTTAAGTTCATTATATGGCCTTATCTTTCCCCCTTGTGTAATGTCTTTTAAATGTGTGTTTTAATCCAATTACAAAATGATTTCTCGTTCCTAGGTGCAAAATAATTTGTCCCATCTAGTGATATTAGTGGTTTGTTATATACCCATTTAACTTGTCTATGTAACGTGTCCCATGTCTTAAATACGACTCTGGTTATTTCATGTGTATGATGTATCTGTGTGATATATTTTGGTGGGATCCATACATTCTTATTCAATTGTGTTCCATGTAACATGTTTTCAATCTTTTATCTGAGTTTATTTTTGCCCATTCTGTCATTCGTGAAATTATAACTTCTGTGTAATATCTTTTTTTCTCTTACGTCCTCCGACAGTCGCCGCCCCTTCATAATCTTCACCAATGGGTATTGACCTTTGCTCCGTAGGAGTAGCTAGGCAATAAGATTTGTTAATATAAAAGCTTTTAGCATATCACACCCCTAGGGGGCGGTCCCCTCAGTCAATACCTCCCTGCTTCCAGCATTCTCAACTCAGTTTGATCTTGCCTAGCTTAGGAGTAGCTGGCTGTTCCTGTGCTGGGGCTTTTCAGTCTAAGCCTTCTACCCTTTTTTGGATTTTATTTCAAGTATTTTTCTCTTTCTTTTACTTAGCTGTTATTTTATCAGCCTTAGTTTAGGTTTCTTCGGATGAAGATGATTCTGCGGAGCTGGGTCTCGGACTGGCCCCCCTGGATCCCAGGGCTGAGAGCCAGGGGTTTCCCCAGCCTGCCATCGAGCGTTCAGCTTAGGTTTTACCCTGGCATATTGAACGACCCATCCCTGTTCGCTGCAGGGATGCTGCCTGTGAGGTGGCTACCTCACCGGACGCCATTTGCGGTTTCGCACCGCAGTCCACTGCGTCCTGGCTGCAACACTCCCTGTCCTCAGTATAGCGGTTTGGTCGCTGGAGAAGGCTCCCCACGCCATCCGGAATGGTAAGAAAATTTCTATGTGGGGACCTGTCTGTTTGGGTGTCGGTCTGTGACTGTGTGACCCACATGTCTGTGTTAGTGCGGGCTCCCTGTCAGATTCCTGTGTGGAACAGCTGCCTTTCTGTGGGCTGCGGGGGGGGGGGGCTCTCCCGCTCTGCTAAGTGTGATGTATGGGGCAGACTGGGCTCAGACATGCTGTGTGGCGGTCGCTGATGCGACCCGCCATTTTTTTCAGTAAAACTGTGGTAACCGGCCCTGTCTAGTGCAGCGGTGTGTTTTGGCGCCAAACGCCGCCATTTTAGCGGCGATCGATCATGCAAGCACATGTTGGCGCCATTTTCTTGTTGCCTTAATTCCTCAGCCGAGCGGCCATGTTTGTGAAGCCTTCCATAGGCTATATAGGTCGGTCAGTCATTGCATCACTTCCTTTTCACTGGGTGATCGGTGGCAGCAGCCTGTGCGGTCTCTCCAGGTTTTTACCTTCCCTAGCCTGTATTTCTTTGCTCAGTGTTCCTTATCCCTGCGGGGGTCGGTACATTCAGTAGTGTGCGGTGGGCTGCGCTCGCCGCTGTGTTAAAAGGGCAGTTCCTTTATATCAGTGTAATACTGGGGCACGGATTCTCAGGATTGCAAGTTTCCTCCCGCCCTGGTGGGGGGCCAAGGGGCTGCTGCACCCCCCGAGGGGGCTGATCTGGCTGCTGTTGTAGCGAACTTGGCTGCTCAGGTGCAGATGCTAATGGCTGATCGATCCGCAAAGCGGCCCAGGTTATCCATTTCCTCGGATTCGTAGGGCGATGGGGCTGCTATGGCTGGAGTGCCCTTCTCAGGGTCTCGCTCATCTCTGGACCTTGTGGGGTCTGAGGGGGAGGCTGAGGTGGAAGGGGTTGATACTTCCCCCCCTGGCTCGCCTGAAGAGCTTGCACTCATGGATGAGTTGATTACTTCTATCAAGGAAACGCTGCGTTTACAGGATGAACCGAGTCCTCCTGCTTTACTGTCCTCTTATGGGACGCAAAGGAAACGCAAAACAGCGCAGGTTTTTCCCTGCCCTGCGGAATTTCAGCGCGCTGTTGATGAGCAATGGCGCAATTTAAAGAAGCCCTTTACTGTGCCAAATAGGTTCAAACTGCGTTATCCATTTAAGCCCACCACCGATGAGCGTTGGTGTGTGCCGCCTCAGGTGGATCACGCGGTGGCAGTTTTGAATAAGTCTACTGCGATTCCTGCTGAGGATACCCCGGTGTTCTGGGACCCCACGGACAGGAGATTGGAGTCTCTTGCCCGTCATGCCTATACGGTTGCTGGTTCTATGTTGAAGCCTATTTTTGCTTCCATTATGGCAGCCCAAGCTATGGCTGATTGGACGCAGGTGCTCAGGCGCACCCTGGTGTCTGACTCTGCCCCGCCGACAACTTTGGCTATGGTGGATCAAATTCATCAGGGTATCATGTATTTGTGAAATGTAGAAAATCCGCGCTTAGGATAATTTTAGACTTCTAATCTTTGATATTGGCTGCAGCCCACCTGTACACTATATTCCTAGAAATATAGTAAGAATGAAGGTAAAGAAGAAGGTGTATGGCGCTGCCAAAGTGTGCTAGTGATTCCGTATGTCCAACAATGATGCTAAATGTGTATTCAATATCTATCTCCACTGTGAATCCTAAATTAATAAAGTGTCGGGTGCATCATATATGTGACAAGTATAAATATGTGCAATAATATAGGGGATCCAACTCTGTGAGGAATTAGTAATAGTGCTAAAACCGTGAAGGAAAAAATGTATGCAAATAGGTGTAAAATAGTATATATATATAATAGATGAGTAATATCTAGACAATAAATACGAAAAAATGGATGAAGAATATAAAATCAGTTGGATCCACTTAAATAAACTGTGAAGATCTAAAACCTAATAATTGTACAGTAAAAAGCATCATATATGGCATAAACTGAGTAAACGATAGATGTATAAATCTTATGGCAGCAATAGTCCAAGTATAAGTAAGTCCGTGATAACTGAAAAACCTAAAAAAGGAGGGTGGTCCAACAATGGGAAAAACCTTTCCTAAAATAGGGAGCAGAAAGTGACTTGAGTGCAGGTGCTCTAATGACGAATATTTGGAGGTGCTCTGATGTTTGGTGACAATTCAGTGCTCCCCGCACCCCTTGGACCGCACTCACCAGAGCTGTACACCCCTACAGGGGTATCAGGCCTTGGATATATAATCCTGGGGTCTCCTTCACTGGTTATCAGAGTAATTGGGTGATCCAATTTTCTGCCCGAATCTTGCAAACCAGGGTCCTTGGTATTAGGGTCCACAGGTTCACCGATATATATGGGGGATGCCTATACGGTTGCTGGTTCTATGTTGAAGCCTATTTTTGCTTCCATTATGGCAGCCCAAGCTATGGCTGATTGGACGCAGGTGCTCAGGCGCACCCTGGTGTCTGACTCTGCCCCGCCGACAACTTTGGCTATGGTGGATCAAATTCATCAGGGTATCATGTATTTGTGTGATGCGGACTTGGATTTGGTCCCTTTGGCTGCGCGCCTATCCAGTGTAGCGGTGTTGAACCGTCGCCTGATATGGCTGTAGTGTTGGTCGGTTGACCAGACTTCTCTCAAGACTCTGGCTAATTTTCCCTACGCGGGATCTCGCCTTTTTGGCGAATCTTTGGATGCTCTGATAAAAGGAGTTTCCGGGGGTAAGAGCACTCTCTTACCCCACACTCACAAGAGTAAGTCTTTTCGTGGTAAGAGGAATTCCTCGTTTATGCCCTCTCAGGGGTCCTTTCGTGCCTTTCGGTCGCAATACAAAGGCAAGCCCGTCAAAGGCCAAGGCTCCCAGAAGAAGCCGTGGGCGGGGAAACAGAAGTCCCGCCAGTCCTGTTCCGCTTCCCACGCCAACTCAGCCTGAAGGGGCGCCCTCACCCGATTCTGGGGTGAGGGGACGTTTGCGCGTTTTTCTGCAACCCTGGTTGGCCCGTATTCGAGTTTCTCTCTCATCATCGGGACAGGTTTCGGGGGTTTTATTCCAATCTGTTCACTGTGCCCAGAAAGGAGGGCAAGGTGCGTCCGATTCTGGACTTAAAAGCTCTGAACCGCTTTGTGCGGGTTCGCAAGTTCCGCATGGAATCCCTGCGCTCAGTAGTGGCTGCCCTGGTTCCGGGGGAATTCATGGCCTCCATCGATCTGAAGGATGCGTACCTACACATCCCCATTTTCGAGGGTCACCAGAGGTACCTTCGATTCGCCGTTGGGGAGGATCATTACCAATTTGTGGCGTTACCTTTCGGTCTCGCTTCAGCTCCGCGGGTTTTCACCAAAGTGCTAGCGCCGGTCCTGGCTCTGTTGCGAGCTCAGGGCATCTCTGTCTTGGGGTATCTGGACGATATCCTACTTCGGTCCCCTGCCTGTCAGGATCTGGTGACCGACCTGTCCGCCACGATGCAGACTCTGCAGGAGTTCGGTTGGACGATAAACATTCCAAAATCAACGCTGTGTCCTTCAGTTCGTCTCCCCTACCTGAGGATGATTCTGGACTCTGTTCAAGCGAAGGTCTTCTTGCCGGAAGACAAGCACAGGACGCTTCAGGACGAGGTCAGGTCCCTCAAGGACACTTAATACTCGTCTCTCCGGACATGCATGAGATGTCTGGGTTTGATGGTATCGGCTTTCGAGGCGATTCCATTTGCCCAGTTTCACACGCGTGGTCTCCAAGCGGAGATTCTGGCCGAGTGGGACGGGCGACCGCAATCTCTGGATCTACGGATTTCATTGAGCCATCGCACCAGAAGGGGTCTTCTGTGGTGGCTCCAGTCCCCAGCGGTGTCAGGGGGCAAGTGTTTTCGTCCATTTTTGTGGACAGTGATCATCACGGATGCCAGCTTGTCGGGCTGGGGTGGTGTTCTGGGCGTTCTGTCCGCCCAGGGAACTTGGTCGGAAGAGGAGTCGTCTCTTCCGATCAACATTCTGGAATTAAGGGCGATAAAGCTTTGCCTGCTGCAATGGTCCGAACGGCTTCAGGGCCGTCCAGTTCGGGTTCAGATGGACAATGCCACAGCGGTGGCCTACATCAACCATCAAGGGGGCACCAGGAGTGCCCGAGCGGCTCGGGAAGTGGCCGACATTCTGTCATGGGCCGAGACGCACGTCCCGGCGATATCAGCAGTTCACATTCCGGGGGTGGAGAACTGGCAGGCGGACTATCTGAGTCGCCAGACCCTGGACCAGGGAGAATGGTCCCTTCACCCGGATGTCTTCCAGATTTTGTGCGCGAAGTGGGGTCTTCCAGATGTGGACCTGTTCACGTCTCGTCTGAACAACAAGGTGGAAAGGTTCGTGGCAAGGACGCGAGATCCGCGGGCGGACGCCTCGGACGCGTTGGTGGCGCCCTTGCATCAGTATCGTCTGATGTATGCCTTTCCCCCGATTCAGCTGTTGTCCAGGTTCCTTCGCAGGCTAACCTCGGAACCACACACGGTGATTCTTGTGGCCCCGGACTGGCCTCGCCGGTCTTGGTACGCGGACCTCGTAAATCTGGCAGTCGACGCCCCGTGGCGTCTGCCGATTCGAGACGATCTTCTGTCTCAAGGGCTGATATTCCATCCTGCTTTACAGTCGCTGGCTTTGACGGCCTGGCTGTTGAAAGCCAGGTCCTGAGGGATAGGGGTCTCTCCCCTGAGGTCATTCCCACCTTGATTAAGGCTAGAAAAGCCTCTTCAGGAAAAATTTACTACCGTTCTTGGAAAGCATACTTTGCCTGGTGTGAGTCCAGGGGGTGTTCCCCTCGCTCATACTCGGTGTCGAGAGTGTTGGCTTTCCTCCAATCTGGTGTGGACCAGCGTTTGGCGCTGGCCACGATTAAGGGTCAGATTTCTGCGCTGGCCATTCTTTTCCAACGCCCGGTGGCGTCCAATTCGTTGATTCGCACCTTTGTTCAGGGGGTGCGACATTTGGTCCCTCCTAGGAGGGAATCTTTACCTCCATGGGACTTGAACCTTGTTCTGTCCGTGTTGCAACAGGCTCCTTTTGAAAAGATCAGGGAGATCTCGTTGTCTCTGTTGTCCAAGAAGGTTGCCTTTTTGGTGGCGATCACTTCGGCTCGCAGTGGTGTCGGAGCTGACGGCTTTGTCCTGCAGCTCTCCCTACTTGGTGATTCACTTGGATAAGGTGGTCTTTCGACTTAACCCTTCCTTTCTTCCGAAAAGGATCTCGGAGTTTCATCTTAATGAGGACATTGTCTTGCCTTCGCTTTGCGCGAAGCCTAAGCATCCAAAGGAAGTTGCCTTGCATTCCCTGGATGTTGTTAGGGCGATCAGGGTTTACCTGTCGTCGACTAAATCCTTTCGCAAGTCGGATTCTCTATTCGTCTTTCCTGAGGGACCACGGAAGGGCATGGCGGCGTCGGCTGCGACCATCGCCAAATGGATCAGACAGACCATTGTGCAAGCCTATGCTTTGAAAGGGAAGGTTCCTCCCTTCCCTGTGAAGGCGCACTCTACCAGGTCTCTGAGTACGTCTTGGGCCTACCGGCATCAGGCTTCTGTGGCCCAGGTGTGTAAGGGGGCGACTTGGTCGTCCGTTCACACCTTCTCAAAATTTTACAAAGTGGATGTTCAGGCATCGGCGGATGCTTCCTTTGGCCGTAAAGTTCTCAGTGCGGCAGTGCCTTAGGGTTCCTTGTTTGGGTCCTTGGCTGTTGGGGTGTTTTTACCCCTGGGTAACTTGTTCTTCCTGGGTTGTTGCTCCTGTT
Organism: Pelophylax lessonae; assembly: GCF_965119305.1. Taxonomy (NCBI): domain Eukaryota; kingdom Metazoa; phylum Chordata; class Amphibia; order Anura; family Ranidae; genus Pelophylax; species Pelophylax lessonae. The sequence goes on along the minus strand of NC_138778.1, from coordinate 194,512,458 downwards.
GAGCACACTTTTTCCTGTTGCCCGGTTGGTTCTCTTACTTTGGTAAGGTTCCTTTCTCTGATGTGGGTACTGCGTTGCTTTATGTGCGGCTGCGTTTTTCCCACCCCTCATGTCTACACTGCTCTGGGACGTCCCATTGGTGAAGATTATGAAGGGGCGGCGACTGTCGGAGGACGTAAGAGAAAACGGAATTTTTGTAAAATCTTACCGTAAAATTCCTTTCTCTGAGTCCTCCGACAGTCGCCGCCCCCGCCCCTCTTTTGGGGTTTGTTTATGTACTCTACTGCTATGCTACCAAACTGAGTTGAGAATGCTGGAAGCAGGGAGGTATTGACTGAGGGGACCGCCCCCTAGGGGTGTGATATGCTAAAAGCTTTTATATTAACAAATCTTATTGCCTAGCTACTCCTACGGAGCAAAGGTCAATACCCATTGGTGAAGATTATGAAGGGGCGGCGACTGTCGGAGGACTCAGAGAAAGGAATTTTACGGTAAGATTTTACAAAAATTCCGTTATTTCTGGCGCAGCAAGCCCCCCTTGTGATTTGTCTTTACTAAGTATTCTGTACTGTTTTAAAATATGTTTGAAAGTTCCCCGTACCCTTTTAATTATTTTAGGAGGAGAATGTCTGTCTAATCAAAGTCTATTATATACAGTAGTTTTCTAGTATTAGAGCCGTCAAGATCTTTAACCACTTTAGGACCACTCACTGTGCTGCTACTGCGGCACAGTGGCAGCCCTGGGTCCAGCGACATAGACCTACGTGCTGGGCTCCTAGCAGTCTCAGCGGCGTGCGTGTGCTGCCAGAGTGTCTTAACACAGCGGGAGTCGGGCCAGGGGAGTAGAGGCGGCGATCACCGCCTCTCTTCCCCGATCATCGTGGAAAGTGTGAGAAAGTGTGTAAACAAAGCGGGCGGATCTTCTTTGTGACAGACAGGGAGAGATCACAGGATTCAGCATAGCTGAACCTGCGATCTCTGTCTGTGTCAAAGAAACCCCCTCCCCCCACACACATCAGTAAGCATGAGGCATACATTTAACCCCTTGATCACCAACAGTGTTAACCCCTTCCCTGCCAGTGTCATTATTACAGTAACAGTTCATATTTTAAGCACTGTTTACTGTAGAAATGTCACTGGTCCCCCCAAAAGTATCAAAAATGTCAGTTAAGGGTCTGATCTGTCCGCCGCAATGTCGCAGTCCCGCAAACAAAATCGCAGCTCGTCGCCATAACTAGTAGAAAAAAAAAAAACAATAAAAATGACAAATCTTTCCTGTAGTTAGTAAATGCGATAACTTTTGCGCAAACCAATCAAAATAAGCTTATTGCGATTTTTTTTTTTTTTTTTTTACCAAAAATATGTAGCAGAAAATAAATTGGCCTAAAATGTTAAATTCTTGATTTATACATATATTTTGGGGGGGGGGGATGTTGTATATTAGAATGTGAAAAATATTTTTTTTTTCAAAATTGTCGCTCTTTTTTTCAAAAATTAAAAATCACACAGGTGATCAAATACCACCAAAAGAAAGCTCTATTTGTGGGAAAAAAATGATGCTGTTCATTTGGGTACAGCATTGCACGACTTTGCAATTGTCCGTTAAAGTAACGCAGTGCAGAATCGCAAAATATGGCCTGGTCAGGGAGGGGGTAAAATCTTCCGGTCTTAAAGTGAATAAAAAAATATGCTCATTGAGAATTTTTTTGTCAAAGACATGTAGCTAAATACATTTTGGCCTAAATATACGACAAACATTTTTATATATTGGATATTTTTTAACAGTCAAAGTAGAAAATGTCAATTTTTTCGCAAAATATTTTTTCTTTTTTTATTAATATCGCAAAAAAATAAAAAGCGCAGAGGTGTTCAAATACCCCCGAAAGAAAGCTCTGTTTGTGGGAAAAAAAAGGACATAAATTTAGTTTGGGTACAGCATTGCATGACCGCGCAATTGTCAAAGTTGCGCAGTGCCAAGTTGAAAAAAGTGGCCTGGTCATTGAGCAGCCAAATCTTCCGGGGCAAAAGTGGTTAAATGAAGCATTTTATGAATTGTATCTCTTCCGTAGTTGGGACGGCTGCAGAAAAGTAAATGATCTGATCTCCTAAATTGTGCCTGAAACAAGGAGTCAGCAGCAGTGCAGGCTTGTTCCAGGACCTTACTGTCACTGATAGCTGTCAGTCTTGGGTGACAATTGGAAAGCACTCTGATTGGTAGCCAATGAATACATTATTTTTTTTTTTTTCAAATGCACCTGCCGAATCTGCTGTCATTTTGCCTCACACAGAGGCAAACAGAGGCAAACTGACAGCGACAGGCTGCAGCTACTAAACTGATAATGAACTGATAATAGGCTGATAAGTGTACACTGCAGTTTTTCAAAAACGTTTGTACATCTGACATGTTGTAATAAAAACATGAACAGGAAATTGTTAAAACGGTTTACGAAATAAATACCTAAGATGTCCTAAGGCTCCATGTACACGGGACGCTGGAAATGGCCGTTTAGGAGCAATTGGGCGTTTTTTTCAGAAGCCCCTGAACGCAGCTCCATGTTATCTTATCTGTCCATGTACACATGGTTGTTTACAGTCATTTGCAGGCAGTTGCGTTCAGGGACTTTTTTTAGAACGCAATTATTTGCGTTCGAACGTGTGTTTCCCGGCGTTTCAAATGCAGAAACGCGGCCGAACGTGACTGAACGTGATGAACCCACGTTTTTTTTTCTTCCATTCAAAATCAATGGTTCCCTATGGGAGCCTATTGATTTGAATGGAAGTCGCCCCGCAAGTCGGATCCGACTTGCGTCGCGACCTGCACTGTGAGAATCTTGAGGGGGAACTCCACGCTAAAAATGGGAAAAAAACTGCGTGGGGGTCCCTCCCAGGTTCCAAACCAGGCCCTTCGGGTCCGGTATGGAATTTGAGGGTAGCCCCACGCTGAAAAAACGGCGCGGGGTCCCCCCAAAATCCATACCAGACCCTTATCCGAGCATGCAGCCCGGCAGGCCAGGAAAGGGGAGGGGACGAGCGAGCGGCCCCACCCCCCCCTGGACCACACCAGGCCACATGCCCTCAACATGGAGGGGTGTTGGTGCTTTGGGGCAGGGGGAGCTCTGCACCCCCCACCTCAAAGCACCTTGCCCCTATGTTGATGAGGACAAGGGCCTCATCCCCACAACCCTGGCCTGTGGTTGTGGGGGTCTGCGGGCAGGGGACTTATCGGAATCTGGAAGCCCCCTTTAACAAGGGGGCCCCCCCAGATCCCGGACCCCCTCCCTATGTGAATGGGTATGGGGTACACTGTACCCCTACTCATTCACCACATAAAAGGCAGTGTATGGAAATAACGACAGGAGACGTTTTGGAAAGTTTATTAAAAATCTTCATCCGGCTCTTGTCTTCTCCTCTCCTGTCTTCTGCTCTCTTGCTGTCTTCTCTTCTTGTCTTCTCCTCTCCGGGGTCTTCTGCTGTTTTGCTGTCTGCCCTTCTGCTGTCCTCTCTTCTTTTCTTATCCTCTCCGATCTTCTGCTCTTTTGCTGTTGGCTCTTCTTCTTCCTCCGGTCCTCCTCCGACGACGTCTCCGGTGATTATGCCGGTCTCCGGTCTCTGCAGCTCCCGATGACGTCATCGGGAGGCCCCTCCCCCTCATGTCACAGATGACGTCATCTGTGACATGAGGGGACGGGGCCTCCCGATGACATCATCGGGGGCCACGCCCCTAATGGCTATATAATAAGCTGCAGAGACCGGAGACCGGCATAATCACCGGAGACGTCGTCGGAGGAGGACCGGAGGAAGAAGAAGAACCGACAGCAAAAGAGCAGAAGACTGGAGAGGAGAAGAAAAGAAGAGAGGACAGCAGAAGGGCGGACAGCTAAAGAGCAGAAGACCCCGCAGAGGAGCGGACAGCAAAAGGGCAGAAGACCGGAGAGGAGAAGACAAGAAGAGCCGGATGAAGATTTTTAATAAACTTTCCAAAACGTCTCCTGTCGTTATTTCCATACACTGCCTTTTATGTGGTGAATGAGTAGGGGTACAGTGTACCCCATACCTATTCACATAGGGAGGGGGTCCGGGATCTGGGGGGCCCCCTTGTTAAAGGGGGCTTCCAGATTCCAATGAGCACCTTGCCCCCATGTTGATGAGGACAAGGGCCTCATCCCAACAACCCTGGCCGGTGGTTGTGGGGGTCTGCGGGCAGGGGGCTCATCCCCTCCCCTTTCCTGGCCTGCCGGGCTGCATGCTCGGATAAGGGTGTGGTGTGGATTTTGGGGGGACCCCACACCGTTTTTTCGGCGTGGGGCTACCCTCAAATTCCATACCGGACCCGAAGGGCCTAGTTTGGAACATGGGGGGGACCCCCACGCAGTTTTTTTCCCATTTTTGGGGTGAAGTTCCCCCTCAAGATTCTCACAGTGCAGGTCGCGCCGCAAGTCGGATCCGACTTGCGGTGCCATTCCATTCAAATCAATAGGCTCCCATAGGGAACCATTGATTTTGAATGGAGGCAGAAAAACACTGCTAAAAGCAACGTGGCCGTGCAATAACGCAAATGGAAAAAGCTACTGAAAGCACGTTTGATAGCTGCTTTTTCCCGGCGTCAGAAATAGCTTTGCAGGACGTTTTTTCTAACGTCCCGTGTACATGGATTCTTAAAGTGGACCTTGCATCAAAGATATGGGGGTTGATTTACTAAGACTGGAGAGTACAAAATCTGGTGCAGCTGTGCATGGTAGCCAATCAGCTTCCAGGTTTTTTTTGTCAAAGCTTAATTGAACAAACCTAAATTAGAAGCTGATTGGCTACCATGCACAGCTGCAGCAGATTTTGGACTCTCCAGTCTTAAGCCCCGTACACACGTACCGATTGTCGGCCGTAAATATTCGGCCGACGACCGATCGGCCGATTGTAGGCTTGTTAGTATGATACAGCCGACAGCGCATTTTCGGCCAAACAGAATCTGTCGTGCAGGCATTAAAATTTTTGTTGGCCAACACCAGAACGGCCGATTGTTCGCCAGTCAGTACAGATTTCGGCCGACAGACAGCAGATTAGCAAGACTGGGCATGCTCAGAAAAGAAAAAAACCAAGGAAAGTTAACCATCACATGACATCACTTCTGCAGTCGGCTGTTGTTGGCCGACAAAATTCGTGTGCAGTCTTTTGCAGTTTTCAACAGACACGACAGCCCTGGACAAAAGACGGCCGATCGTTCGGCCGACGATCAGTACGTGTGTGTACGGGGCTTTAGTAGATCAACCTCACGGTGTGCTTATTTAATCCTGACCTATGTAAGATCGCTGCAACAGAGATGTATAGTAACTAAGTAGAACTAATTCACTACTGTACTTAAGTACCGAAAGGGGGTATCTGTACTTTCCTAGAGTAGAATTTTTTTCTCCTACTTCCACTTTTACGTCACTACATTTTTTCGATGATTTCAATACTTCTACTCCAATATTTTCTTTGTGCTGCATAGTTACTCGTTACAATTATAAAAATTACCACTGCCAGAACAGTAGACGGCAGGTTTCATGAAGCTCAAAACATGTGTATTATCAGCGCATACGAAAATAAAAGCTACTGTATGTATAAATAAAAGCTGCATTTGAAATAATAAAAAACAATATGATGTTCCAACTTTTTACTTAGAAACATAGAAACATAGAATGTGTCGGCAGATAAGAACCATTTGGCCCATCTAGTCTGCCCAATATATCTGAATCCTATGAATAGTCCCTGGCCCTATCTTATATGAAGGATAGCCTTATGCCTATCCCATGCATGCTTAAACTCCTTCACTGTATTTGCAGCTACCACTTCTGCAGGAAGGTTATTCCATGCATCCACTACTCTCTCAGTAAAGTAATACTTCCTCATATTACTTTTAAACCTTTGCCCCTCTAATTTAAAACTGTGTCCTCTTGTGGTAGTTTTTCTTCTTTTAAATATGCTCTCCTCCTTTACCGAGTTGATTCCCTTTATGTATTTAAAAGTTTCTATCATATCCCCTCTGTCTCTTCTTTCTTCCAAGCTATACATGTTAAGGTCCTTTAACCTTTCCTGGTAAGTTTTTTCCTGCAATCCATGTACTAGTTTAGTAGCTCTTCTCTGAACTCTCTCTAGAGTATCTATATCCTTCTGGAGATATGGCCTCTAGTACTGCGCACAATACTCCAAGTGAGGTCTCACCAGTGTTCTGTACAGCGGCATAAGCACTTCTCTCTTTCTACTGCTTATACCTCTCCCTATACATCCAAGCATTCTGCTGGCATTTCGTGCTGCTCTATTACATTGTCTTCCTACTTTAAGTCTTCTGAAATAATTACTCCTAAATCCCTTTCCTCAGATACTGAGGTCAGGACTGTGTCAAATATTCTATATTCTGCCCTTGGGTTTTTACGCCCCAGGTGCATTATCTTGCACTTATCCACATTAAATTTCAGTTGCCAGAGTTCTGACCATTCTTCTAGTTTTCCTAAATCCTTTTCCATTTGGCGTTTCCCTCCAGGAACATCAACCCTGTTACATATCTTTGTGTCATCAGCAAAAAGACAAACCTTACCATCGAGGCCTTTTGCAATATCACTTATGAAGATATTAAACAAAATTGGTCCCAGTACAGATCCCTGAGGTACCCCACTGGTAACATGACCTTGTTCTGAATGTTCTCCATTGACTACAACCCTCTGTTGTCTGTCACTCAGCCACTGCCTAATCCACTCAACAATATGGGAGTCCATGCTCAATGACTGCAGTTTATTGATAAGTCTTCTATGTGTGACAGTGTCAAAAGCCTTACTAAAATCTAGATATGCAATGTCTACTGCACCTCCACCGTCTATTATTTTAGTCACCTAGTCAAAAAAATCTATAAGATTTGTTTGACATGATCTCCCTGAAGTAAACCCATGTTGTTTTTCATCTTGCAATCCATGGGATTTAAGATGTTTCACAATCCTATCCTTTAATAGGGTTTCCATTAATTTGCCTACTATTGATGTCAGACTCACTGGTCTATAGTTGCTCGATTCCTCCCTACTACCTTTCTTGTGAATGGGCACGACATTTGCCAATTTCCAATCTTCCGGGACGACTCCTGTTACTAATGATTGGTTAAATAAATCTGTTAATGGTTTTGCCAGCTCACCACTAAGCTCTTTTAATAATTTTGGGTGTATCTCATCAGGACCCTGTGACTTATTTGTCTTCACGTTAGACAGCAATCTTAGAACGTCTTCCTCTGTAAAGACACATGCATCAAACGATTCATTAGTCATCCTTTCAAGTGGAGGTCCTTCTCCTTTTTCTTCTGTAAAAACTGAACAGAAGTATTCATTAAGGCAGTCGGCTAGCCCTTTATTCTCTTCTACATACCTTCTGTCCTTTGTTTTTAATTTAGTTATTCCTTGTTTTAATTTCCTTTTTTCATTTATATATCTGAAGAATTTCTTATCCCCCTTTTTCATAGACTGAGCTAGTTTTTCTTCTGCCTGCGCTTTAGAAGTTCTTATAACTTGCTTGGCCTCTTTCTGCCTAATCTTGTAGATTTCCTTATCTTCATTGCTCTGGGTTTTTTTATAATTACAAAATGCTAGCTTTTTATTTTTAATGATTTGGGCCACTTCTGCTGAGTACCACAGTGGTCTCTTCCTTTTTTTGCTTTTACTGACAAGTCTAATGCAATTTTCTGTTGCCTTCAATAATGCACCTTTTAAGTAGTCCCATTTCTCCTGGACTCCATGTAATCCGTACCAGTCTGATAAGGACTCATTTATGACTAATTTCATTTTTGAAATGTCTGTTTTTCTAAAATCTAAAACTTTTGTTTTTGTGTGGTGTGACTCTTTCACAGTTCTTATATTAAACCACACTGACTGGTGATCACTGGATCCCAAGGTTTCGCCTACAATGACATCATATACCGAATCCCCATTTGTGAATACCAGATCCAAAATGGCCTCCCTCCGGGTTGGCTCCTCAACCACTTGTTGCAGAGACAACCCCAGTAGGGAGTTTAGAATATCTGTACTCCTGGTAGAACTTGCTATTTTGGTTTTCCAGTTTATATCTGGAAGATTGAAATCTCCCATAATGATAACTTCTCCTTTCATTGTCATTTTAGCTATTTCTTCAACTAGTAGATCATCTAGTTCTTTGACTTGACCAGGTGGTCTATATATCACACCTACACGAGTTACTGCATGATTAGCAAACTGCAACGTAACCCAAACTGACTTTATGTTGGCTTCACCAACTTGTATTAGGTTAGATTTAATGCTATCTTTCACATACAGGGCCACTCCTCCTCCTTTCTTGCCTTCTCTGTCTCTTCTGTATAAAGAGTACCCTGGTATGGTTATGTCCCAGTCATTTCTTTCATTAAACCATGTCTCCGTAACAGACTTTTTTTTTTTATTAACTACATAACACGGTACTTGTACTTTTACTTTCAGTACTTGAGTGGCAATTTTTTTTTTCAAAACTACTGGTACTTTTACTTTCAGTACTTGAGTAGCAAAATTTTTTAAAAAACTACTTGCAATACTTAAGTACAAAAAATGTTGAATACTTTAGTAATTCTACTCAAGTCACTTTTTGATCGAGTACTTCCACTTCTACTCAAGTCACTTTTTGATCGAGCACTTGTACTTTTACTCAAGTATGGGTTTCGAGTACTTTATACAACTCTGCGCTGCAATAATGCTGTAAGAAAAAACGTAATGTGAAGAAAACTTCTAAAATATACCAGCATTGCACCCAGCAGTTCCCTAAGAGGCACCTATGTGATGGTTGGGTACCCTGATTATCCCAAATCTCACAAGAAGACATTTCTGCACTGTGCTGCAAAACCATGTAAGTTTGAGATCTTCCCAGATCTTCTTCTTTCTAACTTTACTCCAATTGTAAGGCCTCGTTCACACAGGCTTCCTACATTCATGCAAGGGCTGTGTTTGCCCATACGATGCATCCCCATGTGGCAGTCCATTTCATGTGAATTGGGACAAAGTGGCTACATGGATTTAGACACTGCTCCCAATTTGAAGCTATACGGGTGCAGGTCCCTGAACATACACTATCTGCATTTGAGGACCTGCACCCACATGGATGTCAAATATTGTTTATTATTATTATATTTATTATAAAAATAACTATGTAGTTAAAATAAAACATTACTCCTACTCAGGAGGCAGTGGCTAAAATCCTATTTCAAGCTTGTAGGGTGCTACTTTGCTATTTGAAGCCTTCCGAGCCTCCCTCATACAAGGAATGGCTACAATGTATGGGAGAAACCCTTAGCTTATAGAAATATATCTACCAATACAGGGGTCACCCTCACAAATTTGATGCATTATGGGGTCCCTGGCTGGACACCCCAGAAGTCAGAGGACATGGCTTGAGTCCACTCAAATTAGTGATGGACAGACTGCTTATGGTATGAGCCAGTTTCCTGTAACCCGAGTACACAAGCATTAACTTCTTATTGGAAATTTAAGGTGGAGAATGTTTCCCGGTAAAGTAAGATTAAGGCCTCTTTCACACGGCCGCTCCGGTGTTTTGCCCTGCTGCGGGACTTTTTTTTTTCACGGAGCGGATGACATTTGTGTCATCTGCTCCGTATGTCCGCATATCATCCCATCTTTGCGGATGATATATGGACATAATGTAAGTCTATGGGCATTGTGGATGTCAGCGGATGACACCTCTGACTTCCGATTTTCCTTCCTTTCCGTTTTTTGAACAGAGGAAAAATAGGGTTCTGTTCCATTCCAAACAACGGAACAGAACTGAAAGGAAGAAAATCGGATGTCAGCGGATGGTATTCCGCTGACATCCGCAATGCCATTGACATACATTATGTCTGTAAATCATCCGCAAAAAAATAGGATGATTTGCGGACATACGGAGCGCCCGTGTGAAAGGACCCTATGGTGGTAATTGGTTTGGATATATATGCAGACATGGTAGACTACTCTTCTGAGCACTGTGTTTATTCATTGTTATGTACTGTACTCTATATCAGTGGTCCTCAACCCTGGTCCTCAGGGCCCACCAACAGGCCAGGTTTGCAAGATAACTGAAATTCATCCCAGGTGATATAATTTGCTGCTCAGTGATTGCAGTACTCTAGTCTGCATCTCCCCAAGGTAATACTTAAAATCTGGCCTGTTAGTGGGCCCCGAGGACCGGAGTTGAGGACCACTGCTCTATATGACTCTCTAACATCTCTGTGGAACTGTGGCATTACTTTATTTGTGTTGTTTCTTTGTAATGTGTTTTATTCTTTCAATAAAACTGCTTTTGATTTAAAAAAATAAAACAGCATGTTGCCTTTTGCTTGTATTTTTTTAACTGCTATTGTTAGTAATGTGAACTGTCAACATAATTGATGTCTCTCTCTGTTTCCGTGCAGATTAATGTTGAAGTCAGCGCCTGTCACAGCATGGAGTTTGTCTACAGCTGGATTCTGAGCAACATCTATTTTTTTAAACACAGAGTGGTGGGCTTACCAGAAGATGAACCTCATCTCCCACCTCTGTGGTCTCTAGAGTCACCTTTTAAGCAATGGACTATTTACTCCAAAGCAATGCTTGCTGCCTCACTTTTTTGCTTCCTTGTCTTCCTCATTCTTCAACTTTGCAAAAGAACTCCTGTCAGTTCCAAAGCTATGGTCAAAAAGTTATCAGCAGCACCTTTAGACGACATGTGTATACCTCGGCGCCCTCTCCTGGACAGATGGCTGCATTACTTGGTCCTGCTTCTTGTGATAAGTTTGTTTGTTTCAATCCCTTGGGAATGGTTTCGGCTATACAAGATAGAAGTGGCTAAGAAAATGAGAATACTTTCAGAGGTAAGCTATACAACATATAATATCCACAGTGCAATGCTAGTTTAAAGGTCTTCTCTCCTCAAAAATGACATCTTTTTTTCATGTTTGCTGACAAGTTGAGTGGCATGCTGGCTTTTTCTGACTATTATGGACTAATTCTCACTTCCACTCGTAGTAATCAGTACTAAAACAAAAAAAAATAAAATTTGATAGATTTTACTTGAAGCGCTGTTAAACCCAAAAGCAAACATTTTATAATATTGCAGCTTACCAATTCTTGGATGTGATGGCTATATTGGTTTCCCTTTTTAGACTTTCATTCTTCTATTTCCACCTGGTGAAACAGCCGGTAAGTCTGTTTTTATTCCACAGATCAAGCTCCCTTGCAGTTACAGAGATGAGACAAACCATTTAACACTGGCAGGGGTGCTTAAAATGATCAGCTTTTATGATCAAAAACTTTTATCCCAAGAAGGAAAAAAATGATTGCTGTAACTGATTATAAAGTATCAGCTTCAATCGGTTACTGTATTTAAATCAGCTAATACATCCAACCCCCCCCCCCCCCCCAGACTGATAATGCTGCTGTCCAAATCTGCTACCTGTGCTCCATCCAAAGTGGTGTCTGTATAATACAGGAGGTTTATTACTGGCCAGATCACAAGGGGAAAAAGGCCTAAACAAAGAAAACAGCCACCACATCTGATCGGTAAGCTGCAATATATATCATTTTTCGTTTTGGGTTTATAATACCGTGTTAACCACTGGAGTCTCACAGGCATTTTTCTCCCTTAATTCCATGAGCTTTTTTTCTTTTTCAAGACGTCTTGGTTTCACGCATTATACTTTTTTGCATTTGTAGCCTACCCAAATGTATTCTTTATCTTTTTGAGGGGCAAGGATAGGGCTTCAATTTGAGGAGATATTTACAGTATACATATATTTTTTAAGGGTTCTTTTGTTAAAAAAAATAATGAAAAATTAAAAAAAAATTGTTTTCCTGTTAATTTTTCAAAATGTAACATTTATATAATTGCACAAAGCAATGCTTGCTGCCTCACTTTTCACTCGAAAATGTATCCATCAAAGTCTGCGGATTAAAATGATATCACATAATGATGATTTCTAGGTAAAGTAGCAAAGTGGTAAAGCTTAAAATGAATGTATACCTTTTACCTTTTACTTTAGAAGTTCCCCCTTTTCAACACTACATTGTAACACACATTAGAGCTGCACGATTAATCGTTACAGAATCGAGATCGCGATTCACTCCCCCTGACGATCTTAACATGACACTTGCTCGATTCTCTACATAGCTATGAGGGAGCAGCTGTCAAAAAAAAAAAAGCCTCCCGCAAAAGGCTATCAGCATTAGTCTCCCACTGAACTGTAAACACAAATGATTACATTGTATCTTTTCTTTCCCTCTGCCGGAGGAAGGAAGTTTAACCTCTTAAAGACTAAACCTTTTTCCTACACTTGTTGCTTGCAAGTTAAATCAGTTTATTTTTCCTAGAAAAGTAGTTGGAACCCCCAAACATTTATATATATATATTTTTTTTAGAATAGACCAGGGGTACTCAAATGTAAACTTGAAAGGTCCACTTACAAATTTTCCATTCAGTCCGAGGTCCGGAAAAGTGACCGTCAAATTCCAAATACAGAACGCCAACAAAAAAAAAAGGCATTCCCCAAAACTTGCCCCCATCCAATGCAGAGCGACCATTGTGCGTGCCCCCATTAATGCAGAGTGACCATGTGCGTGCCCCCATTAATGCAGAGCGACCAGTGTGCGTGCCCCCATTAATGCAGAGTGACCATGTGCGTGCCCCCATTAATGCAGAGCGACCATGTGTGTGCCCCTATTAATGCAGAGCGTGTCCCCATTAATGCAGAGCGACCATGTGCGTGCCCCCATTAATGCAGAGCGACCATGTGCGTGCCCCCATTAATGCAGAGCGACCATGTGCGTGCCCCCATTAATGCAGAGCGACCATGTGCGTGCCCCCATTAATGCAGAGCGACCATGTGCGTGCCCCCATTAATGCAGATTGACCAGTGTGTGTGCCCCAATAATGCAGAGTGACCAGTGTGCATGCCCCCATTAATACAGAGCGACCATGTGCGTGCCCCCATTAATGCAGAGCGACCATGTGCGTGCCCCCATTAGTGCAGAGCGACCATGTGCGTGCCCCCATTAATGCAATGCGACCATGTGCGTGCCCCCTTAATGCAGATTGACCAGTGTGCGTGCCCCCAATAATGCAGAGTGACCATGTGCGTGCCCCCATTAATGCAGATTGACCAGTGTGCGTGCCCCCAATAATGCAGAGTGACCAGTGTGCGTGCCCCCAATAATGCAGAGTGACCAGTGTGCGTGCCCTCAATAATGCAGAGTGACCAGTGTGCGTGCCCTCAATAATGCAGAGTGACCAGTGTGCGTGCCCTCAATAATGCAGAGTGACCAGTGTGCGTGCCCTCAATAATGCAGAGTGACCAGTGTGTGTGCCCCCAATAATGCAGTGACCAGTGTGCGTGCCCCCAATAATGCAGAGTGACCATGTGCGTGCCCCCATTAATGCAGATTGACCAGTGTGCGTGCCCCCATTAATGCAGATTGACCAGTGTGCGTGCCCATTAATGCAGATTGACCAGTGTGCGTGCCCCCAATAATGCAGGTTGACCAGTGTGCGTGCCCCCAATAATGCAGATTGACCAGTGTGCGTACCCCCAATAATGCAGAGTGACCAGTGTGCGTGCCCCCAATAATGCAGAGTGACCAGTGTGTGTGCCCCCAATAATGCAGAGTGACCAGTGTGTGTGCCCCCAATAATGCAGAGTGACCAGTGTGCGTGCCCCCATTAATACAGAGCGACCATGTGCGTGCCCCCATTAATGCAGAGCGACCATGTGCGTGCCCCCATTAATGCAGAGCGACCATGTGCGTTCCCCCATTAATGCAGAGCGACCATGTGCGTGCCCCCTTAATGCAGATTGACCAGTGTGCGTGCCCCCAATAATGCAGAGTGACCATGTGCGTGCCCCCATTAATGCAGATTGACCAGTGTAAGTGCCCCCATTAATGCAGAGTGACCAGTGTACGTGCCCCCAATAATGCAGAGTGACCAGTGTGCGTGCCCTCAATAATGCAGAGTGACCAGTGTGCGTGCCCTCAATAATGCAGAGTGACCAGTGTGCGTGCCCTCAATAATGCAGAGTGACCAGTGTGCGTGCCCTCAATAATGCAGAGTGACCAGTGTGCGTGCCCTCAATAATGCAGAGTGACCAGTGTGCGTGCCCCCAATAATGCAGAGTGACCATGTGCGTGCCCCCATTAATGCAGATTGACCAGTGTGCGTGCCCCCAATAATGCAGTGTGACCAGTGTGTGCCCCCATTAATGCAGATTGACCAGTGTGCGTGCCCCCAATAATTCAGATTGACCAGTGTGCGTGCCCCCAATAATGCAGATTGACCAGTGTGCGTGCCCCCAATAATGCAGAGTGACCAGTGTGCGTGCCCCCAATAATGCAGAGTGACCAGTGTGCGTGCCCCCAATAATGCAGTGACCAGTGTGTGTGCCCCCAATAATGCAGAGTGACCAGTGTGCGTGCCCCCAATAATGCAGAGTGACCAGTGTGTGTGCCCCCAATAATGCAGAGTGACCAGTGTGTGTGTCCCCAATAATGCAGAGTGACCAGTGTGTGTGCCCCCAATAATGCAGATTGACCAGTGTGCGTGCCCCCAATAATGCAGAGTGACCAGTGTGTGTGCCCCCAATAATGCAGAGTGACCAGTGTGCGTGCCCCCAATAATGCAGAGTGACCAGTGTGTGTGCCCCCAATAATGTAGTGACCAGTGTGTGTGCCCCCAATAATGCAGAGTGACCAGTGTGTGTGCCCCCAATATTGCAGATTGACCAGTGTGCGTGCCCCCATTAATCTGGACCGCCGAAGCGGTCTGCTTCCTTCTGTCATCAGCGGGGGGCAGAATGGAGAGGATCGGGAGGATCGGAGTGGCTGTGTTTTACACTTACACGCTGCATGATTACAAAAAGCCAAGTACAAGTTCTTACCCGACGGAGAGTATGTCCTACAAAGTCCCGCCTCCTAGACACTGGCTCCTATGATAGACGTCACCAGTGTTCTGTCTATCATAGGTAAGAGCCGGCCCAGGAGGCGGGACTTTGTAGGACATCCTCTCCGCCGCAGAAGAACTTGTACTCGGCTCTTTGTAATCATGCAGCGCTGTAAGTGTAACACACAGCCACTCCGATCCTCCCGATCCTCTCCATTCTGCCCCCCGCTGAGACAGAAGGAAGCAGACCGCTTTGGCGGTCCAGATTTTAATCCGTGTGGGTCCGGAGGCGGCCCGGAGTCCGCCTATTGAGGACCCCGGGCATAGACCCTGCAGAATAAAATGGTGATTGTTGTAAATTTTTATGTCACACTGTATTTGCGCAGCAGTCTTTCAAACGCAAACTTTAATGAATAAAAAAATAAAAAAAATAAAACAAAACCGTAAAGTTATCCCAATTTTTTTTGTAATGTAAAAGATGTTACACAGAGAATCGTGATCTTTATTCCAAGCAAAAAAATCGTGATTCTCATTTTGGCCAGAATCGTGCAGCTCTAACACACATAGGAAAAAATCTGTTTGCTTTAATATTGTTAGCATAAAATTAAAAGTCCAGGTTGGTTTGGTGAGGACACACAGTAGCACAGTGTACAGCTTTGTGATTGTTGGAAACTGAAATGAAATTTTGTTCTTTTCTGCGCCTTGATTCTTGAGCAATAAGACTCAAATTTCATCTAGATCATTGTTGGGACCTGAAGATGAATCGGAAGAGAAATTTTGTAATAAATACAAATAAAACATAAATAGGGTTTTTTGCATATTTATTTCCTTCTTGGTGGGTCAGGATCTTGTCAGAGCTAATTCTGACCCGCCATGCAGCTGTTCAGCTACAGATCACTTCTAATAGTGATCTATTGCTGACTGCAATCAGCCAGCAGTGGGTCACTACAGCAGGGATCTATTGCTGCAGGAAGTCACTGGACACAGCTGCAACATCTCTGGCTCAAGTCTTTACTTGGAGAAAGTGCCATGATGTCCCATCGCTTCAAATGAAATTCTTCTGAATTGTATTTACAATGATTTGCTACAAGGACGCCTATAGAGCTCTGTATAGGAAAATCAGAAATACAAGAACGAATTGTTTCTTTCAGCTCCCATGGAACCTGGAGTAGCTGCTGAGTCTGGTTGCCATTGCCTTTTACTACTCTGTCCATAACTAACGCGTTTTGGCTGAAGTTGTACTATAAAGTGTAAGAATAATATGGAGAGTGATTTTATTTCTTGCTTTGTTGAATGCAGCAGAGATCCAAACTACTTTCTAAGTAATTTCAGAAAAATATTGGAACTAGAATGAACATCATGTATTTGGGGAACTCCAAGTTCTTAATATGCAAATAGGCTCCCCTACCAAACCCAACAACCAGAATAGTTATTTGTCAACACATGAGTTGCTGTTTCCTAGGGTGATGAAGAAAGGGAGTTTTGCCAACCCGGCGACCTAATAAATGTCGCTATTAGAATCCCAGGAATCTGAGGAACATTTCACCATCCTAATCAATGGCTGTTTTTTTTTGCATTAAGTACAGATGTCACCTTTGCACCCAATAAAGTGTTACTAAACCCACAATAGTAACATTAGTCTGTTTTTGCAGTAAAGTATGCTCATTCTACTCACTGAGGAACCTAAGGGGTAAATCCTCTGCATTGTGTAAACAAGCTTTGATCCTGTCTTCTTTGATTCTCCCCTTCTTCCACTGCCCCCAATCCATCTCCTGATAAAAAAGAGCCTTGGGGTCACTCTGCACATGCTCAGTTTGGTGTGTTTTGCTAGAGAGTTTTTTTTTTTTCTTGGGAGGGTACAAGTGATCAGCACAGGACAAATCAGCATTGTCCAGACAGAGGGTCAGGGGTCTGCTATATACTGCTGATCAGAAAAGGTATTTAGCAGTTTGTATTTACTAAAAGTATTGCATTTCCATGTTCTGTGTTCTGTGGGAGACCAGATTTAGTGAATGCAGGGTCTTGGGTTTAGTAACATTTTAAATGAGGGCTATACCAATCTTTTATGTTTTTTATGATCCTTTAATAATGAAGGATGTCTTAAAAAATATGGTGTATTCTTACTAAAGTGTATCTATAGTCTGAAATAGGAATTCACTATGTCATCAATGATTGAATATCCACTTGTTCTTGCCTAGTTAACTAAAATAGGATGCTCTGAAAGTAGTGAAACCTACATATAGAATAATTCTGCGGGACACACTTTTGGAATATGGGGACACAAATGTCTCGCCCTCTTTGACTATGGTCAGCATGTCACCCATTTCAAGCCACTTATCACTTAAAATACACATTTCTGTCTGTATATTCTGTGCCTCCAAACATTCACCAATGTTGATAGCAGCAAAAACGCACCTTCAGGATATCCCTTATTTCATAATCACACATTACAACAGGACACAGGAGGAGTATTGGGGTACATTCTGTTGCCCACCACATCATTTGGCTGGCCTTTTGAACATTCCTGTACCTAGTTACTACTCCTATATGCCATAATGTACTCCAAAAGAAAGATTTTACGGTAAGTCAAAAAAGGTAGTTTGTAAATCAATGCAAAAACTCTTTCTGACTTGCTAAGATTTTGACAGCTGTGGCTAGTGGCTGTGCAGCACACAGGAAATTTGACAGCTGCCATCAGTGGGCGTATTCCAGTGCAAGTACCTTTGATGCTCCATTATAAAAAGGAGCAAATATTGTAAAGATAATATAGAGGAAGAAGGATAAAAAGACAGGCAGCGAAGTCCATTATGAAAAGGCATTTTTGGAAGTAAGCATTTTTGATATGACCTGTTATTAGCTGCTACAGTGCCTATACTATAACAGTAAAGTTTATCATTCAACTTTAGAACTCCTTTAACAGTCAGTTTGTTTTTCTTCCAAGTCATTTTTACTTGACTTAATGTCCAGTAGTCGGGTGTCAGTATTTCTTACAGTTTGAAATATTCTTATAAATAGTTAATTTCCTTCAAATTTTCTTTGAGTGTCTATGGTGTCCTCTTAAATGGGTCGAAAGGTTTTTTCTTCAGGCAGATTTATTCTAGGACTAATGATTTTTTGTGCTTCCTACATGTCATAATGATTATACATGCCATTCAGTTGGATTCTGACAGCAACAGGAGCCAATGGTTACCTCTACTCTCTCTAAGCCAATGAAAAGTGAGAGAGCCTCAGGTCTCATGCTCATCGCTGGATTGAGATGGGGCTCAGGTGAGTATAACGGGGGGCTGTGAGGGGAAGCTGCAATTCATGAAGGTCAAAAACCGACCTTTACAACCACAGTTTTTTTGTGGGGAATTAATAAGGACTGGTGTGCCTGTGCCACTCTTCTAAAACTAAGAAAACAGAGCAATGCTCCTAATTATCAAAGGAGGAGCACATCCCTTTGTAATTTAGGTGCAGTCTGCTTTGTTTTGTTTGTTTTTATATGCCATGTCTGCTCCAGACACAGCATAGAGAGAAGAGCTACTGTAAAGCTGCTTGCTCCCAGTCCCTCTGATCACCTCTGAACCCCAGCTCTGCCTTGAGCAGGGGTTCTCAACTCTTGTTCTCAGGGCACACTAACAGGCCAGATTTTAAGTATTACCTTGGGGAGGTGCAGACTAGAATACTGCAATCACTGAGCAGCAAATGATATCACCTGTGATGTATTTCAGTTATCTTGCAAACCTTACCTGTTGCGTCCTGAGGACAGGAGTTGAGAACCACTGGCCTATAGCAAGAGGGGGCAGGAAGGCGGGTTTTCCAACCAGGCATATAGGCAAGGAGTGGGTATCCCTACCTGTATGCCGTCACTGTCCATATAGAGGCATTTAGACTGTCTGCTAGGACAGACCTGAAATCTGTCCCATTATAGTGAAGAGGAAAGCTTTGTTAATTCCTGTCTGTATCTGATTGAAACCTTGGACAATATCTTGGGGGGATATTCATTTGTGTATGGAAAGTTTAAATTGAGCTGCTAAGCTCTTTAAATAGGCTTAATTTTTCCCAGAATTTACTGGGGACACATACTTTTTCATTTGATGCCCTAAAGTCTCCCTGTTTTGCTTTTTCATGTATGTGCTGCGCATGTAAACTGTGTGTACATTTATTAATTCACAAAATACTTTTGCTAAATGTAAACTTTTGCCTGCTGTTGATTATGAGCACATGGTTTACTTCCATGACTCCTCTCTCTGAACAAACACTTATGCCAAACATTATATTGAAGATCTCCCAGGCAAGTTGACCACATCTCAACATGAGATTTTTTCCTTCTAACAATAGACTGAAATGGCAATCTCCCAGCAGCTGTGTTCTGTATACAATGTGTTTGTCTGTTGTAATTTGTTGACCAAGGAAGAACTCAAAATCTAAATCTAATCTGTTGTTATTTGTCCAATGTTTTCTGTGGGATGTGGGTTGCAGTAATGAGGCAGCTGGTCAGTGCTAAAATATAGATAAATCCACTATGTCCAGTTTCAAAACACATAAAAAGATAATATACCAAAAGAAGTTTGGTAATACAAATGGATCATTTTATTGTGTTTTTTTTTTATGGCGGACCTCTACTGTGAAATTTGTGCCCCAAGGGCTTGATCTAGGGGAGGGCTGTACTAGGTCAAAATCAGATTGAGAAGAATGGGTACTATGTGATGTGGTTACATTCCTGGCTGTGAATGAGTTGTGCTTCTGTGGTACCTCTTAGAGCCCAGAGTCTAGGAAAGACAATGTGTCTCCTAGACTTTTCCAAAAGCTATGAACTTGCAGTACTAAAAAATTTCAAACTCAGAGACATAGTAAATGGCAAGCCACAGAATGCAAAATATACATTCCATAATGTGCTAAAAAGGATCATTGAAACTAAATTGTCTTGTGTTGCATTAAAAAAAAAAAAAAGAACGACAATGCAAACACAGGAGGGTTCCGTTTAAAGAGTGATAGGACAGGTGCAACATATAAAATATATCAATGAGGCTCTGGTTTGTCTGTACAAACAAGAGAAATTGGCCCGCGGGACTTTGTATGAGGTACGTGTTTGGTGGCTGGAGAACATTTGATGAGTAAAGCAATATTCGTTTTATTGCATGATATGCACAGGTTGTAAATATACAAACAGTGACAAGTGCTCAATGGCACATGATATAGCTCAAAGGAATGATATACAACACAGGCAATATAAAATCACATGTTGGCAAAACATCTTGGTGTAACCACTCAGTTTCAGACATAGTATGAATAGTGTGCTGAGATGACATGACAGTAGAATATAAAACATCGTGATTTGACGCATTTCGGGAGCAACATCTCCCTTCTTCAGAGATCAGTATGTTCAAGATATATCTATAAAAGAACACTGTTGTTGAGATATGCAGTAATACTAAGGTTTTTTGAAAGAAAGATTCAATCAAATAATGAGAACTCAATGGAGTATGAATTACTCACAAATCAATGGGACTAAAATGCCGAGATTAGACTCCTGTGTGGCAGCGGCGTGTTAAGTCTAACCCGGGAGCTGGAGGGTCCCAATATGATAGCAGCCAGAGAAGGGGGTCCATGGCAGGTGAGTGATGAATGTGCAAACAAGATAAAGCACCTTCCAACCTGTCATGTGTGAAAGTAAAAATAGTAGTGAGGCGATAGCAATTGCTATCAATAATGAATAGCAGACATGGTGTATGTAGGTGGGAAGGGCTGGTGTGCAGGAAATGAAGATCCCAAATTGGTAGAAAAAGGGTGAGATGGAGGAAGGAAAACACCATGGAGTGAAGGGGAAGAATGGGTGACAGTGTGTGAAAAAAGGATTCAAGATGGGAGACAAGGAAAAGTGGAGACATGGGTGAGAGTGTGGAAGAAGCTAACCCAAGAAAAGTAAGTGGGAGGAGAGAGTGAATCCGAAACAGAATAGTGGGGAAACAGCTCAGTCACTGACCTACCCAATGGATCCGAAGCTGGCAGCAAGGATTGGAACCCTAACGTCATGCACCGGGTATGTGGAGATCAAACAGAGCAGCGGCATCTGTGATCTCGTGGAGGAGAGGAACGCTGTGGGCGGACCTCTCCATCCCGTAGATGTACAGGCACGCAGACAGCGCGGTGACGTCAGTGGGGGCACTGACGCACAGCGCTGGAGGTGCGGCATGACGCTGATGTACA
This sequence comes from Pelophylax lessonae, assembly GCF_965119305.1. Classification (NCBI taxonomy): domain Eukaryota; kingdom Metazoa; phylum Chordata; class Amphibia; order Anura; family Ranidae; genus Pelophylax; species Pelophylax lessonae. The sequence goes on along the minus strand of NC_138778.1, from coordinate 194,491,356 downwards.
GGTGGTTTTTCTGTAAGGCCCCTTTCACACGGGCATTCCGTATATCACCCCATCCGATTGCGGGTGATATACGGACATAATGCATGTCAATGGGATTGCGGATGTCAGCGGATGCGTCCTTTCAGTTCTGTTCCGTTTTTTGGAACGGAACAGAACCCTATTTTTTCTTCCGTTTAAAAAACGGAACGGACTCAAAATCGGATGTCAGCGGTGTCATTCGCTGACATCCGCAATCCCCATAGACATGCATTATGTCCGTATATCATCCGCAAACGGATGGGATGATATGCGGACATACGGACCGGACCGGATGACACAAATATCATCCGTGTCTGTGAAAAAAAAAAAGTGCTGGAGCGGATCGCAATACGGTCCGCTCCGTGTGAAAGGAGCCTAACTCTGTTCCTGGGAGGCACCCACTTGGTTTACTGGACCTCAGTCAGTTGGCTGCTGAGTACCTCACAACACAGATGCTAAAACCAACCTCAGATGGGGGCATGGTCAAGTCGATTTAAATCACAGTAAAAAGGCTTGATTTAAATCAACTCAATTTAAATCATAATTTTTAAAGAGCAACTGTCATCTCTGTCCCGCAGGGGCTCCTCCTCTGACCCACTGTTGACTCACCGACATTCCCATTCACTTTTAATGCAACGGCTGGTGATGCGGCAGTGACACAACAAGGTGAGGGTCGTGGCGGCAGCAGGAGAGTGAATGCCTGCTAATGGGCGCTGCCATGATGGATCTGAAATGACAGGTGCTCTTTAAATGTAAGGACTCATTCTTGCTGGTAGTGAAATTGTGTGAATGCATCAATGCAGTGCATGTTATCTCAGCTTGCATTCATTGAATGAGTTTACCAAAATTGTTAATGTTGCAGAATATACAGCCTCATGCTACATAACTAAGCTCAATTTCATGCTGAATAAATTAAAATATTAATGTATTTTTAGAAAGATTTTTACCCTGAAAGCATTTTATCATAATAAATTTGATAGAAATCAAAAAAATCTGATTTAACTAAAAAAAAAATCTGAATGTTGTTTGAAAAAAAAAAAACTCATCGGATCTTTATCCACTCTGGATAGGGGCTACAGCACTGGCAACATAATCAATCACATGCTATGTTGGTTCTTTCCTTAATAAGTGGAATAAGAGATGGGGTGCTGCCATAACTCCCAAAAATAAATTGCCCATGTGTCCCATATATATATATCCGCGTCATTTGGCAGAGATGCATGCTATGCAAACCAAAACATAGCCAGTGTCTTAAAAAAGAGCCCTTCTAAACATTGCGGGCACAGCAATTACTGAAAAGGGTATTAAAAGCAAAATCTGGACCCTTTGAAAGCAGTAAATTCCTTCTCCTCTATTTTTTTCTAGATCTGGCACTTTTTCACCCTCTTTAGTTGCTTACAGGCTCAAAAAGTATTGACAGCCTGAGAAATTTAATTATTTTTGCAGTACCCATATAAGCTTGCAAACATGTCAGAGGCTACAAGAAAGTGTTCCCAGAGTTTCAAGCACAGTATGTAATTGGGGTATCTACAGCATCATGTGAGAGTTCAGCCTCCATACTATCCTGGGAAAGAGAGATTACAGTGAGCTTTCGAATACAATCAGAATGTTGTCTTGATAAGATTTAGGCCCCTTTCACACGGCTCCGTTCCGTCGACTGAGCCGTGCTGCTCAGCGGGGGATTGATACGCTCTGTGTGCGGAGACGGAGGTGTCAGATCCCTGCTGTCCCCTATGGGGGAATCGGTTGAGAATGGACCGCCTGTCCGTTCTCATCCGATCCGATCCATCAGATGTATGGAAAATAGGGTTTCCATCCGTCCGGATTTGACAGATAGGATCGGATTGGATGTCTCCACTGACATCCAGTGCCCCATAGAGATGCATGGGGCATCCGTTCAGATCCGCCTGAAAAACTGACAGGCGGATCTGAACGGTCCGCAAGTGTGAAAGGGGCCTTAGGCCTCGCGCACAGTGGTCATTTTTCCAGCTGCTTCTAGGGGCATCAGGTTTTTTTTCCCCTGCCTCTAAACTCGCCTGCATGTTAGCCTATGTGTCCATACATACATAAACTTTTAGCAGAGTTTAGAGGCAGGACAAAAAAAAACCCTGCCAGTGCATCCTGGAGGAGCAGTTTTGGCAAAAAAAACAACCAACACTAAAATAAATAAAGTAAAAAATATTCCAGCACTATAAATTAAACCGTGATGATCACATATAAAATAAAGTGTCCATAATCGTGAATAAAGTGTCCATAGCAATAAAGGATATGATATAAATAAAGTGCTCAGTTGCTTTGTATTGTATATGTAACAAAAATAAAATTATAAATGTAATAAAAAACTAAATAAAAAAATGTGTCCATTGAAATCCATCCAAGTGAGAAGCGAAAAAAATGTGCTCAGTAGCCAAGTGCAGGAAATAGATTTCATGTGTCACCCGTGCAATATTTGTCTTCATCAAATAGCAGAAATGCGAACTCACCAGAATTAATTGCTGTCTAGATTATAGGACAGCAATAAAGCCCTCCTCTGGTGAGATATATCCTCTTGGATGGTCACTGTCAGTTGGATGTGGTGGATCTCCCACAATGTTAAGATGAGGCCTTTAGGGATGTCTCAGCCAACCAACCAAGGTAAATCATCAAGCACCAAAGAAAATACTCATATTGTAGTATTTATTAAATCAAAAATAAAAACAACAAAAATAAAACAAGATAAAAAATGTGAGTCATATCAACAAGTCGCCAGATCATCAAAATGAAACACTGGCGTAACGATAAGAACAAGGTCCAGTATAGTCCAAAAGAATCTAGTAGTGCAAATAACACTTCCATCTGGTGCCGCCACACTATTCACAGAATGGCGGCTGGACCTCAGGCATTTAATCAAGCTCTACGGCCATTTTGCGCCATGCGCATTATCAGGAGCATACAGCTGTAGAGCTTGATGAAATGCAAATTGCGATGAAACTATTTTTGCAGGGTGCTGACTCATGTTTATCAAGAGCGCTGACTTTACATGATTTTATAAAATAAAAAAAACACTTGATGCTGCTAAATGCATCTAAACGCTAGGAGGGTTTAGCGCTTGAGTGTTCATTTCAGTGGGCTGAATAAATTATTATTCTGGGCAATAAAATTAACACCGACGCTCTTGATGCCTGCAAACGCACCTTGAAGCTTGTTAAAAGCTTTAGCACTCTACAAGTGTCAGGCTTTTTTTTTTTCCTGCCAGGAGGAAAGGCTTCTAAGAGAGTTCGCAAAACATCATGTGTGCATGAGGCCTTATACCTAAGCTCTCACTGGGTTCTGTAGTTATGGCCACTGTGGAACAATTGTTCATCAAATTTCACAATAGAATCAGTCAAGTTGTCAAAGTCGGGTCTCAACACTTTTATTTCTTCCTTGACAACTGCTCTGTTTACAACAGAAATTGGAAGTTGTGAAGGCTGCCAACTCAATGGTGCTGGCAGGAGGGAGCTGAGCTACATTGTAAAAGTGAGAAGCTTGGACTGCAAACTTAACAGAATAGGTGCACATTTATAGTTTGCCTCTTTAACCACTTAAGCCCCAGGCATATTTCGGACACTTTTTGTTTACAAGTTTAAATCAGTATTTTTTCCTAGAAAACGACTTGGAACCCCCAAACATTATATATATATATATTTTTTAGCAAAGACTCTGGAGAATAAAATGGCGTCATTGCAATATTTTTTGTCACGCGGTATTTGCGCAGCGGCCTTTAACCACCTCCCACCCGGCCACTGTACATATACGGCCGGATGGGAGTCTCGTCCTGATTTGACGTTCCCGAACGTCCTGCAGAAGGAGAGAGATCGCGCCCCTGCGGGCACGCACAGCAGCGCAATCTCGATGTGCCTGTGTCCCTCGGACACATAGCAACAAGTTGTGGCAGGAGGGCCCTGTGATTGGCTCTCCTGATCACATGATGGCTGTGTCCAATCACAGCCATCATGTAATGTAAATACAGCCGTTGTAACAGCTTTGATCTCTTCTTCTCCTCACACAGATCCTGTCAGTGAGGAGAAGAAGAGTCAATCTGTGCTGCAGCCAGAGGATCAGTGAGTTTGAAGCATTTTTTTTGCTAATTACACACCGATCACCCTGCTAGTGTCCCCAAAACACAGTGTCCGTGATCATCAGGCGCACATCTGTCCGTGATCATCAGGCGCACATCTGTCCATGATCATCAGGCACACATCTGTTCCGTGATCATCTGACATCTGGCGCACATCTGTCCGAGCACATATGGTACACATCTGTCCGCGCACATCTGGCACACATCATCTGCCAGCGCACATCTGCCACACCTGCCAATGATCATCAGGTGCACATCTGACTGTGATCTGACGCACATCTGATTGTGAACATCTTGCCCACATCTGTCCGCATACATCTGGCAAAAATCATCTGCCAGTGATCATCTGTCACACCTGTCTGTGATCATCCAAATCTGTCTGTGATCTGGTGCACATCTGTCCGCACAAAACTGGCACACATCGTCACCTGTCTGTGATCTGACACACCTGTCCCAATGAACATCTGCCGCATCTCAGTTCAACATCTGTCACACATCTGTCCCAGAAATCATCTGTGCACATCTGTCCACATGGCTAAAACATATAGCTGCGAGGAGGCTCTCCATATTCTCCAGAGTATGTCGGATGAGAGTAGCGGGGAACTCTCTCCTTCAGACTCGGATAGCGAGTATAAGCCAGTACAAAGCAGTGGCTCTGAAATGGAAATGGAGGATGACAGAATCCTAACAAAGAGGCTCAGGAGATTTGAGCAGGCGCAGGCTTCCACCAACAGGGCAACACATCCTGAGGCATCCACCAGCAGCGCAACAACTCCTGAGGCATCCACCAGCAGCGCAGCACTCCACGTCCACGATTATACGCTGGCATCCACCAGCAGTTCTGCAAGTCTTTGTGCAGTGGCAAGCTCAAGCAGGGCATCATTCCTACATGACAGGCCAGCTGCTGGTAACGGGGCGTCCCACCCACAATGAGGCAGGGCCCATACTAGCCTTCCGGATGTTCTATTATATCCTACATGGCTGCCCGATACTTCAGCAGAACTTGTAATTCCCCCTTTTACAGCACAGCCAGGCCCTCAAATACAATCAGATAATGTAACTTTATTATTTTCATTTGTTTTTCACGGATGATCTGCTGAACTACATCGTGGAGCAGTGTAATCTTTACGCCAGCCAACATATTGCCAGCAATCCTGATTCATCCTTTTACCCGCCCTTTTGTTTGGAAACCCCTCACCGTGGAAGAATTTAAAATTTTCCTTGGACTGACCCTCAACATGGGTCTGACAAAAAAAAAATGAACTCCATTCCTACTCGTCTACCCTACCTTGCCATCATATGCCAGTCTACTCCTCTTTGATGCCCAGAACCCGTTACGAAATGATAATGCGATTTTTACATTTCAACAGCAATGCCCAGTGCCTCCCCCGAAATCGTCCAAATTACGATAAATTATTCAAAATACGGCCCCTAATAATTTTTTTTTTGCTCCAGCTTCATGCAGATGTTTACCCCTGATAAAAATATTTGTGTGGATGAATCCCTAGTCCACTTCACTGGAAGGCTTGGAATAAAACAATACCTCCCAAGTAAACGGGCAAAATATGGGGTAAAATTTTACAAGGTATGTGACAGTGCCACGGGCTACATCTATGATTTCCAAATTTATGAGGGAAAGGACAGTCAGCTAAACCCCCCTGGGTGCCCTACCTATATGGGGACAAGTGGCAAAATCGTCTGGCAGCTGATAGAACCACTTTTTGGGAAGGGTTACCACCTATATGTAGACAATTTCTACACAAGTCTCCCACTTTTCCGCCATCTCTACCTGAAAAAGACTGTGGCCTGTGGGACAGCACGGTCCAACTGCAAGGGCTTCCCACTGAGATTAATCACCCAAAATTAAATCAGGGGGAAAAAGCCAGTATGCGTAATGGAGAGGTACTAGCTCTGAAGTGGAGAGATAAAAGGGACGTCTACATCCTTTCCACAATACACAACGACACCCTGGTGGAACTTCAGACAAGACGAGGTCCCATCCAGAAGCCAAAAAGCATTCATGAATATAACCTATTCATGGGGGTGGGGGGGGGGTGTATATGAGCGACCAGCTGATGCAGCCCTACTTGGCCACCAGCAGATCACTGTTCTGGTATAAAAAAGTCGCCATTTATATAATTCAGCTAGCCCTGTTCAATTCTTATGTTATTTTTTCCAAGTGTACCCAAGGATCCCTAACCTATCTAAAATTTAAAGAGGACATTATCATGGCCCTTCTCTATCCCCATGGCCATCCCCCTGAACAAATTCGCTCTGATGCATTAGCAAGGCACTTCCCGGATATCCTCCCTCCTATCCACACAGGCCGCAAACCCCCCAAAAAATGTGTATGTTCAAGTAGAGGAATTCGCCACGACACCCGATACTACTGTCCCCAATGTCCCTCCCAGCCAGGCCTCTGTATTGTAGGGGGCTATTGTGTTTATCACACTTCAGTACACTATTAGTATAGTAAAGACATTTTCCACTATGTGCTATTTCTGTGTATGACCCGGACTGTTTATCGACTATGATGTGAAGATATTTTTTCCAGTTTCTGCTATTTCTGTGTATGACCCGGACTGTTTATTGACTATGATGTGAAGATATTGTTCCAGTTTCTGCTATTTCTGTGTATGACCCGTACTGTTTATCGACTATGCCTCTGCCAACCATGTTTCTGCCTAACACTTGAATTGATCTTGGCCTGTTGAATGACCATTCTTTTTGTCTGCCTCCTGGAACTGATTGTTTGCCCTGCCACTGTACTAGTCAACACAAGGGTCTCACACAGGTGAGGGGCTCCAGAATAGAATTTCCGAGTGGAGAAAACTTTTTTTCTCCAGGTTTTTGTTTTCTCGGATTAGGGTCTGGAGACTCGGAGGCTTCAAAGAGATTTGGGTGGGAGAAGCCTCTACCCCTGTCCTCGGGTCTTACCTGACCAAGGCCACCAAGCCTTATAGTGCTGCCTGCTGCCACCTGAACTGGCCATGACTCTGCCTGCCACTTTAACTGGCTATGCCTTTGCCTGCCACCTGAACTGGCCATGCCTCTGCCTGCCACCTGAACTGGCCATGCCTCTGCCTGCCACCTGAACTGGCCATGCCTATGCCTGCCACCTGAACTGGCCATGACTATGCCTGCTAACTGAACTACTGCCAGGACCAATACTTTGGCATATCCCTGCCTGCTGCCTGGAAAATTCCTGAACATCTCCATTGGCTGTCTGGACCAATGCTTTTCCTGTGCTGGGACAGTATTTGTGCCTGCTAAACCACAGGTAATAATTTTTTTTACCCTTTGCTTAGCAGAATGTATTTTGGGGTGTAATTCTTGATGTACATGCTATGTGTTGTTAGAAGCCTGTAGGTGCTACTTGGATGTTGGGCCTCTGTATGTGGCCAGACTGTGGAAAAGTCTCACACATGTGGTATTGCCATACTCAGGAGGATTAGCAGTATGTATTTTAGGGTGTCTTTCTTGGTATGCACATGCTATGTGTGAGAAATATTTTAGAAATTGACAACTTTGTTTAAAAAAAATAGGTTTTCATTTTCTTTCCACATTTTCCAAAAACTTGTGGAAAAAAATGACATCTTCAAAAGACTCATTATGCCTCGTAGAATATACATTGGGGTGTTTTTGTTCCAAAATAGGGTCATTTTGTGGGTAATTCCATTGTCCTGGTGCTCCAGGGCCTTCAAAAATGTGATAGGTACTCGGGAAATGAAATGTGTAATTTATGCCTTTAAAGCGCCTGACGGTGCTACTTGGATGTTGGGCCTCTGTATGTGGCCAGGCTGTGGAAAAGTCTCACACATGTGGTATCACCATACTCAGGACGAGTAGCAGAATGCATTTTGGGGTGTAATTTTTGCTATGTACATGCTATGTATTAGAAATATCTTATAAATTGACAACTTTGTGTAAAAAACAAAATAAGTTTTTATTTTTTTCCACATTTTCCAAAAACATGTGGAAAAAATGACATCTTCAAAAGACTTATTATGCCTCGTAGACTATGCATTGGGGTGTTTTATTTCCAAAATGGGGTCATTTGTGGGTAATTCCGTTGTCCTGGTGCTCCAGGGCCTTCAAAAATGTGATAGGTACTCAGGAAATGAAATGTGTAATTTATTGCTTTCGAACGCCTGACATTGTTACTTGAATGTTGGGCCTCTGTATGTGGCCAGGCTGTGGAAAAGTCTCACACATGTGGTATCGCCATACTCAGGACGAGTATTAGAATATATTTGTAAGTTTATGTATGCCATGTGAGAGAAATACCTTGTCAGTACCTTGTCAATATAACAATTTTGTGAAAAAAAATAAATAAATAAAAAAAATCTTCATTACCAAAACTATTGTGGCCAAAAAATTGCAACATCAAAAAACTCACTATGCCTCTTACTAAATACCTAGGACTGTCCTCTTTACAAAAAGGGGTAATTTGGGGGGTATTTGTACTCTCCTGACATTTTAGGGCCTGAAGAAATTAGATAAGTAGTCAGTACATCAGGACTGATCAATTTTCAATGATACGTAGCCTAGTTTGTGGGCTCTATAACTTTCACACAAACCTATTTTCATACACTTATCATTTTTTTTACCAAAGACATGTAGCAGAATACATTCTGGCCTAAATGTATGACAAAATTAGATTTTATTGGATTTCTTTTAAAATAGACAATAGAAAATATATATATATTTTTTTCGCTATTTTTTCGCTTATATCACAAAAAATAAACAATCCAGCGGTGAATAAATACCACCAAAAGAAAGCTCTATTTGTGTGAACAACATGATAAAAATTTCATTTGGGTACAGTGTAGCATGACTCAGTAATTGTGATTCAAATTGCGAGAGCACCGGAAGCTGAAAATTGGTCTGGGAAGGAAGGGGGTTTAAGTGCTCAGTATTGAGGTGGTTAAAACGCCATTTTTTTGGAAAAATTTCAAAAAATCACATTTCACTGCATTTAAAAAAAACTAAACCGTAAAGTTAGCCCATTTTTTTTGTATATTGTGAAAGATGATGTCACGCCGAGTAAATAGATACCCAGCATGTTATGATTTAAAATTGCGCACACCCGTGGAATGGTGACAAACTACGGTCAATAGAAATCTCAATAGGCGATGCTTTAAACATTTTTAACGGTTACCAGTTTAGAGTTGGAGTGTAGCTCTTTTTTTTTAATTATTGCTCACGCTCTGGCGATCGTGGCAATACCTTACATGTGTAGTTTGAAAAGTGATTTCATTCGTGGCTCGACTTCCATATACGTTTTCTTTCGTGCGCAAGCTAACGGCGACGGGGGCGACTAATATTTTTTTTTGTTTTCCTATTTTATTTTTTTAACTTTATCACAGGTTTTAAAAAAAAAAAAATTGATCACTTTTTATTGCTGTCACAAGCAATGTAAACATCTCTTGTGACAGCAATATGCAGTGACAGGTACTCTTTATGGAGGGATCGAGGGTATAAAAGACCCTAGACCCCTCCAATACACTTCCATGTATTCAAAACCCCGAAAACTGCATTTTTGAATACACTCATTTTTTTAATCTGCCGCCTTTAGCAGCAGAGTAACCCGGACGTGACGTCATGGACGCCGCCTCCGGGTTACGTAATCGGAGACCCGATCGAAGCCGCATCTGGCTTAGATCGGGACTCCATGCAGTCGGTGGACGTGCCGTCTAGCTAGAGGCATCACCCCGGGATAACCCCGCAAAGTCAGCCGACGTAAATATACGTTACTTTGCGGTAAGGGGTTAAGCAGACCTAAGAAATCCCACCCATGCTCCAGAAATGCATACTTAGCTCATTCCAAGGCCGGTGGCCTCTGGAGATTTACATCCCGCGCCTCATCTCTTCTGTCTCCCAGAAAAGTTTATGGAGCTTATCTTGTGGCTAGGAGATGAAGGTAGATGTGCTCAATGGGCTGTTATGAGAGCTGAGCAGGGAGACACAGATCTGGTGTCACCGCGACCCATGGTAGGGAGTTGGTGAGCTGAAGCTGTTTATATCATCTGTCAAGTTCTCATGTTTGTGAATATTGTAAGATGAATTGCAAGCCCTTTTAAATATGAGTGCATTGGATAAAGATGTTTTAACTAATTTTTTTTAAAAACGTACTGCACGATGAAACCTATGTTTGTTGGAATGTGCCCGTAGAGCGTAACTACTCTGGATAGAGGGGGATCTAAAGGAAAGATAAAGGATTACTTTGAGGCGAGCTTTGCTTATATTGCGAGTTATCCATTTGTTTCAGGTGAGCGTGCATTGCACCTAGAGGTGGATACCAGGTGGTTGGATCACACAATTAGGAATAACACATTTTCATTGAAGTGCAGTCTGGAGCACACGTGCACTGAAGATTCACGGACTTTATTAATATTTTATTGGGAGAAGACTTTTTTCTGTTTTTTCTGTTTCTCTTTCAATTACATGATTATTTATGCATGTTCATTATAAGATTGTGCACTGATTTTTGTACACCACATACTAGCTATTTTTGATTTGTAAATGGATATTTGTTTTATATGGATCTTCTTTTGACACTGTTATGAGTCCTATTACTATATAAATATAAATTCATTGAAAGCACATACACATTTTTATTTGAAAAGCGCACCACTTACCGTAACTGTTTTTTTAGTTGTACATTTTCTTCAAGTCTCAGAGGGCTTGATTTGGTGGTAGCAGCAGTTTACACTCGTATTCGTATTTTTGGTCTCATCACTAGCTAGCTCACAATAGCAGAGCACCAGTATCCCCAATTTATAGACATGCTCCATGGAAGTCATTGGGGCTTTATTACGCAGGCATGGCCAGGAGACAGAGGACTTGCGGGGGCAGGATAAAATCAGTCCCCAGAGACTCTGGCTGTTAGATTGCAGCAAGAATGCATCTCTGGAGAGGAGGTGGGATCTGTTAGGTCAGCTTAAAGGGGCAAACATAATAAGTGTACTTTTGCTAAAAGTTGCACGTTTCCTTTTTAGGATGAATAACCGTACAGTTCACGCAGCTACAGGATGGGGATGAATAATGGGGCATGCTTTAAGGTTCTTTGCACTTGTTGGGCATGCGTTACGATAATAAACCTTGCATTTTTAAGTGCATTGTGGTGCCATTCAATTTAAATGTCTGATGCCTTAAATGAATGCACCTCTAATGCATCTGAATTGCAGTGCACGGTAACGCATGTTTAATAATGTATGTTTGCAGCCCATTCAAATGATTTTGCTTCATTAACACAACAGACGACACCGCACCACAGAGATGTAAGTTGGTTAAGATGTAAATATTTGAATGTCCATAGCCCGACCACTCTTTTTTCTTAAAGTAGCAGTATGTAAAAATGGTTTCATTACATATCCTCAGAATGCAATAGGTGAGTTAGTAGGGTGTGCTGCAGGGTACTAACCTCCATTGGCATATTATGACCTACAGTACCAGATCTCAATACTCACATATTCACGCAGAACTTTATATTTTCATACTGATAAAATATATATACATTACACAATGCATTGCAGAATACATAGATCCATTCACACTCATTCACATCTGTTCCTGTCTCATGAAGAAGTTTGCAACCCTGTTTCTCTACAACTTTCATACTTACACTGGAAGCAATGTGAGAGGAAACAAAATAGACTACCAGTATGTTTTTGAAACCCACAAAAAAACAGGAAGAACATAGAAACTGCACATGGAATGTGTTACTGGTGGGACTGAACCCAGTAGTTATGGCAAGGATGATAACTATGTAGCCACCATAATGTCATTTTTGATTTATAATTAGTATGTACAATGCCTCCAGAAGCCGTTTTTTAAGTGTTTCTATATCAATTGTCCTGAACGGCCAGTGGCCGAATAGAGGGTATACTGTATGTCATTGCTGGATATAATGTACCGTTTTAACCGTTTTTTAAGTTCACAGGATTCATTTAATGTGTTTCTAATGTTGGGTTTAGGGGAAGTTAAATCAAAGGTTTAACCTTTTCCTCTCTGTAACATTTTTTTGGAGGGGGATAAAAGTTGCCTAATTCAAACTTTGCATCCAGAACAATGATTGGAAGTTGTAAAATCTGTACCACAAAGAACACTTGGCTTCCCCCCTCTCCCCGGTCCAGCTCATGAAGAAAGATTCCACTTCATGAATGTTGACACTTTGGCTACACATCTGTCGCCAAAGGTTTCTCTTATTCGCTTATTTTGGCCTATGGCCACTGAAGCTGTCGACGCAATGTTCTCAATCCTTTCAAGCTTTTTTTAAAGAAAATTTTCTTCCCTTTCTCATGCTTTGGTGACTAGTACAAGCTGTCACATCATTAAAATACAGTGCTGTTAGGTCACGCTGCAATTCTTTTCAAAATTATTCTAAACATTATTACTCTATCGTTCATTGACGGACACAGGCCCTGATGCATATCAGTAGGGTTATACTGCCCCCTACAGGAGTAGGACAAAAAAAAGTTCTGGCTATGCCTATGGGCAGTCCCAGGGGGTATACCCTCTCTCTTCCTGCATAGGATTACAGTTTTAGTCTGCCTAGTCAGGAGTAAGGACCTAGTACCTTGCTGGGATCTCTGGTCCTGGCAAAGTTTTTTTCTAGATAATTTTTTTTAGTTTACTTTTTCTCCAGGTTTTGTTCCTGTGAGATCTACAAGCAACTATGCTGGATCTGGGCGATGGGCTGGATGTATAGATTCAGTGGTCACCCCAGCCAGCCAGCGAGTGTGCGCAGACCTTAGCTCCATGCTGGGTCTGCCATGACATAGTCCCACTGGACAGGGACTTGCCCCATGAGTTAAACGTCTCGCCAGGTCGCATACAGCCGGGCTAGGCCTGAGTCGCAGCGTTCCTATTTGGCCAACAGCCCCCCCACTTCGGTGGAGAGGGTTTCTATCAGGAGATGGCGCCCTCCTGTTCCGGTATGGTGAGTAAATGTTCCCCCCTCTTCCCCTTGCAGATTTTGGGGGGGACGCAGCTGCGACTGTGACTGAGGCGCAGGTTACGTTTGGTACTCACAAGCCATCCAGAGTGGCAAAGGTTTTTCCCTTCTCCGCATATTTTGACGCCTTGCTCAAAAAAGAATGGGACCGCCCAAGTGTTCCCCTGGGGTGCCTAACCGGATTGCTAGACACTACACTTTTGAGGAGTCCCTGATAAAGAAGTGGACTGTACCACTTACGATGAACCCTCCGGTCTCCAGGATAAATAAAGCTACCATGATTCCAGTAGAGGATTCCCCGTCCTTTAAGGATCCGGAGGATAGGAAGGCGGAGTCTGTGGCCCGCAATATGTACTCCCTGGCGGGTCTGCACTGAGACCAGTGTTTACGGTGGCCCTTGTCACGCAAACATTGACTGAATGGGCTAAGTTACTACGCCGTGGCCTGGAGGGGAGAAAAGTCCCTCTTGCTTTTGAGGAGCTGTTGGACCAGCTGGTGCAGGGGCTGCAATTTGTTTGCGATGCCGCGCTGGACACTGCTCCCATATTGGGCCGACTGTCAGTTTCGGCAGTGGTCCTCCAGCGTATACTTTGGCTGAAGTGTGCTGGTCTGCTGATCAGACTTCAAAGAAGGCCTTGACTGATCTGCCTTTTCAAGGAGATCGCCTGTTTGGAACAACCCTGAATGACATCATAAAGGGTCTCACAGGGGGTCAGAGTACCTTTCTCCCACAGGCTAACAAGGGTAAGGACCCTTGTCTTAGACTGGGTCCCTCCTTTTCAGCACACAAGGAGTTTTTTTCGTCCTTCAGGGTCAGTCGATAAAGCAACGCCGTTTAAGGCTCCCCCGGGCAGTTCCAAACGACCCTGGTCTGGCAAACAAAAGTCTGGTTTCTCCTGTCCTGTGGACAAAACCACCTCGGCCTGAAGGTGCGTCCTCATCCATATCTGGGGTGGGGGGACGTCTTTCCCGGTTTCCCGGACCTGTGGCTATCCCGGATACCAGACAAATGGGTTCAGGAGGTCTGGGGCACTCCAGATGTAGATCTTTTGGCATCTCGGGTCAACAGAAAAGTACAGAGGTTTGTGGCCTGCTCCCGGGACCCTCTGGCAGGCACCGCGCATGCGCTGGTGGGCCCATGGGGTCAGTATCCGCTGATGTATGCCTTTCCTTCTCTCAAGTTGCTGCCAAGACTTATTCGCAGGATCAAGGCGGAAGGGATTTCGGTCATTCTTGTGGCTCCGGACTGGCCTCGCCAAGCTTGGTACACTGACCTGGTCAGGCTAGTCGCAGATGCTCCTTGGAGACTTCCTCTCAGGGAGTATTTACTGTCTCAAGGGCCAATATTCCATCCTGTTTTATGGTTGCTGGCTTTGACGGCTTGGCTGTTGAGAGCCAGGTGCTGAAGGACAGGGGATTGTCTGCTTCAGTGATTCCCACTCTGCTTAAAGCGAGGAAAGCGACTTCTATGAAGATTTATCATTGTACATGGAAGTTGTATGTATGTGTGGTGAGAGTCTCTTGGGGCTCCCCCTCGCCCTTTTGATCAACGGGGAGTTGATCAAAAGTTGGCCTTGAGTACTATCAAGGGGCAGATTTTGGCCATGGCAATTTTCTTCCAAAGGCCATTGGCCACCCATTCCCTGGTGCATAACTTCCATCAAGGGGGTGTGACCTCCGTTGCCACCTTTTGGATCTTAATTTGGTGAAACCTCCTTTTGAAAGTATTCAGGAGATTCCTTTGCTTACCTTATCTCAGAAGGTGGCCTTCTTGGTGGCTATCTCTGCGTTCAGGGTGTCAGAACTGGCGGCGTTTTCCTGTTGTTCTCCCTACCTGGTGGTTCACAGGGATAAAGTGGTACTTCGTTCGGATCCGTCCTTCCTTCCAAAGGTGGTTTCCAGTTTTCACTTAAATGAGGACATTGTGTTACCTTCTTTGTGTCCTAAGCCAAAATATCCTAAGGAATTTGTGCTGCATGCTCTGGATGTGTTTCAGGGTGTACTTGGCGACTGCTGAGTCTGTTTGAAAGTCAGATTCGCTCTTTGTACTTACGTATGGTCCAAAGAATGGGCTGCCTGCGTCTGCTGCGAGAATTTCTGGATGGATCAGACAGACAGTTGTGCAGGCTTATTCAATTCAATGTCAGGTTCCACCTTTCCCTGTTAAGACGCATTCTACTCGGGCGCTTAGTGCTTCCTGGGCTTTTCGCCATCAGGCATCTGTGCTTCAGGTTTGCGAGGCGGCTACCTGGTCGTCTGTTCATACCTTTACCAAATGTTATAAGGTGGATGTGCTGGCATCTGTGGATGCCTCTTTTGGCCGAAAAGTTTGCAGGCTGCTATTTAGGGGGCTCTTTGGCCTTCCTTGAGGGTATTTACTATTTGTTGCAGGTGGGCCTCATCTTGTGGTTCTCCTAAGTCCTGTGTTGCCTGGTTGGCTATGTTTAGTCTTGGGGACTTGTTTTTCTGCTGTTCCCACCCCTCATTTTATGGCACTGCTTTGGGACATCCCTACGGATATGCATCAGAGACTGTGTCCGTCAATGAACGATAGAGAAAACTTACCATAAAATCCTTTTCTCTTACGTCCTCCGACAGTCGCCACCCTCTTCATATTCGTCACAATGGGGGTTATGACCTTTGCTCCGTAGGAGTAGCTAGGCAACAGAATATGTTCTCTTAAGTTCATTGACGGACGCAGTACCCGCCCCTCTATTTTGAGTTGGGTTGGTATTATTTCCCTGACACAGCTTTGATACAAAACTGACATCCTATGCAAGAAGAGAGAGGGTATACCCCCTGGGACTGCCCATAGGCGTAGCCAGAATTTTTTTCTGCCTAGTGTCCTACTCCTGTAGGGGGCAGTATAACCCGACTGATATGCATCGGAGGCTGCATCCGTCAATGAACTTAAGAGAAAAGGATTATAGGGTAAGTCAAAAATTCCGTTTTTTTTTTTTCAAGATAACTAGACAACTGGAAATAAAGGTCACAAGTCCCACTATCTAAACAATTGCAATAGGCTATACACAGAAACAAGAGGGATGTAGAATTTGGAAAGACGAATATGTGAAAGGGATAATTATTTAAGGCAGCGGTCCCAAACCTTTTGGGTACCAGGGACTGCTTTTGGTGTACCCAATTTTTTTCAGGGACCGGGGGCAGGGTTTCAGCACATAGTCTCACAACCCCCTTTCTTTATATCAGTATCCACATGCCCCCTTTACATCAGTTCCCCCTTTAACCACTTGCCAACCAGCCGCTGTACATGTACTGTGGCAGGTCGGCAGGTTCCCGCAAAACGACATACCTGTACGTTGCTTCGCAGGAGCGCTCTTTGGGGCACAGGTATGCCCATTCGCCAGAGGGAAAGCTGATTTGCAGGGTCGGTGGCTGTGATTGCCGCCAGGCACCTGCGATTACTCCCCGTGGAGACAGAATGGCGGTCTGCCATTGTAAACACGGCAGACCGCTGTTCTGTCAGCATTGAACACAGGGCTCCTGTGTTCCTCCTATTTAGAAACACAGGTCCCTGTGTTCATTCCATCCCCCACTTAGTTAGAAAGTACCCCTTAGGGACACATTTAACCCTTTGATCGCCCCTGGTGTTAATCCCTTCCCTGCCAGTGTCATTAGTACAGTAACAGTGCATATTGTTAGTTGTTTTAGTATGTTATATAGCAGAAAGAAAAACATATATATTTTTTTTTTTCAGAATTGTTGAAATTTAGTTTATAGCGCAAAAAAAAAAAATCGCAGGGGTGATCAAAAACCACCAAAACAAAGGACATCAATTTTATTTGGGTACAACTTTGCATGACCGTGCAACTGTCAGTTAAAGTAACGCAGTGCCTAATCGCAAAAAAATGGCCTGGTCATTAAGGTGGTAAAACCTTCCGGTCCAGAAGTGGTTAAAGCACTCCCAAGGGGACTGCAATGTAAAAGGGCACTTTGATATAAAGAGGACTGCACTATAATGAATACAGTGCAGTTCCTTTTATACCACAGCGCCCCTTGCAGTTTTGCCACTCCTCCTTTACAGTGCCTTTTGCAGTCATGGGCCCCCTTATCACAGTGCCCCTTGCAGTCATGACCCCCTCATCACAGTGCCCCTTGCAGTCACGACCCCCTCATCACAGTGCCCCTTGCAGTCATGCCCCCCCCCATCACAGTGCCCTTTGCAGTCATAGCCCCTCCCCTCCCGATCACAGTCCACCTTGTAGTCATAGTTCACCCCCTCCCCATCACAGTCCTCCTTGCATTCATGTCCTCCCCCATCACCGTGCCCCTTGCAGTCATGGTCCCTCCTTTCCTCTTTAACAAAACAGTGCCTCTTCCAATATTTGCCTCCCCTGCAGTCTTACCTTCGGCAGGGCAGAGGTAGTTAGCAGCCTGTGTCTGTTCTCCCAGGTGTCCCGCCCAGCCGCCAATATCATCCTATCAGTAGAGCAGGGGATAGGAGGAGCTGCAGATCAGGACGCAGGGCAGGAGCTGCCAAAACCTATCATGCTAACAAGCAGGTGATTACCCTTTTGTTAATATTAAAAGTCTCCTGTCCCTAACTGCAGCTCCTCCCCACCCCCTGCCCTGCTGATAGGATGATATTGGAGACCAGGCAGGAGACCTGGGAGAATAGACACAGGCTGCTAAATGTCATGGCCGCTGTCTGTGACTGAACTGTCATGGACCACAGTCGCCACTCACCTCTTATCAACAGGCCTGGCACTGTCCCCGGCCCAGAGGTTGGTTGCTTTAAGGGAATGGCGCTGACAGTGCAAAATATTTCTATGGGACAAAAGGAGAAAAAAGTAGTGGAAGGGAATACATTGCTGTTTTGTGTGTTGTACAGATCTGCAACCTGTTTGTAAGGTTTAAATTAAAGTGTAAATCTGAACAAGATTTATGGCCCAACTGAACTTTCAGTTTAAATCTGCTAAATAAATTGCATGGAGCATCAAACCAAAAGGTGTTACATGTCTTACATGTAGTTTAGAAAACAGCCATACCCTGAATAAAAAAGCCTGTCCCCTGCTGTCATGCTGCAGAATGGGATCTTTGTATTCTGTGTTGAAGCATAGGTCTCCCAGCTGAGGTCTTAGGTGCCCCCCTGCTGAGCCAAAATAGTATGCTTCCTATTGATTAGAGAGCTCTAGCTCTGGGCTGTGTAAAAATAATGCTTAAATCTAAGAGTCGTGTATTCTGCTGTGTATCTTGGTTTGATTTGTGTATTTTTTGCAGATCACTGCAGTAATCCAGTGTGAAAGTTTTGCTCTGTGCAGGAGCTTCCTGTAATAAAGACCTTTCACTGGCGCTCTCTCCCTGTGCAGGGTGACTGGTCTTGTCTCCGCCCCCTCTTGTGATTTTCTGCAGGCAGCATGTAGTGGTGGAGCCTGCTGGGTGCCTCCCTCAGCTCTGCTCTCTGCACAGCATAGAGAAGATGTCACTGCTACATCTATATGGTATTAGCTGAGCTGCTAAAGGGGTTTGGGGCACGCATTATTGATTTACATCCCTTTGTGGCTATTGAGGAATATATGTACCTACAGTCAGGTCCATAAATATTGGGACATTGACACAATTCTAATAGTTTTGGCTCTATACACCACCACAATGGATTTGAAATGAAACAAAGATGATGTGCTTTAACTGCAGATTTTCAGCTTTAATTTAAGGGTATTTACATCCAAATCAGGTGAAAGGTGTAGGAATTACAACAGTTTGTATATGTGCCTCCCACTTTTTAAGGGACCAAAAGTAATGGGACAATTGGCTGCTCAGCTGTTCCATGGCCTGGTGTGTGTTATTCCCTCATTATCCCATTTACAAGGAGCAGATAAAAAGTCCAGAGTTTGTTTCAAGTGTGCTATTTGCATTTGGAATCTGTTGCTGTCAACTCTCAATATGAGATCCAAAGAGCTGTCACTATCAGTGAAGCAAGCCATCATTAGGCTGAAAAAACAAAACAAACCCATCAGAGAGATAGAAAAAACATTAGGTGTGGCCAAATCCACTGTTTGGAACATCCTTAAAAAGAAAGAATGCACCAGTGAGCTCCGCAACACCAAAAGACTCGGAAGACCACGGAAAACAACAGTGGTGGATGACCGCATAATTCTTTCCCTGGTGAAGAAAACACCCTTCACAACAGTTGGCCGGATCAAGAACACTCTCCAAGAGGTAGGTGTATGTGTGTCAAAGTCAACACTCAAGAGAAGACTTCACCATAGTGAATACAGAGGGTTCCCCACAAGATGTAAACCATTGGTGAGCCTCAAAAACAGGAAGGCCAGATTTGAGTTTGCCAAACATCATCTAAAAAAGCCTTCACAGTACTGGAACAACATCCTATGGACAGATGAGATCAAGATCAACTTGTACCAGAGTGATGGTAAGAGAAGAGTATGGAGAAGGAAAGGAACTGCTCATGATCCAAAGCATACCACCTCATCAGTGAAGCATGGTGGTGGTAGTGTCATGGTGTGGGCATGTATGGCTGCCAATGGAACTGGTTCTCTTGTATTTATTGATGATGTGACTGCTGACAAAAGCAGCAGGATGAATTCTGAAGTGTTTCGGGCAATATTATCTGCTCATATTCAGCCAAATGCTTCAGAACTCATTGGACGGCGCTTCACAGTGCAGATGAACAATGACCCGAAGCATACTGCGAAAGCAACCAAAGAGTTTTTTAAGGGAAAGAAGTGGAATGTTATGCTATGGCCAAGTCAATCACCTGACCTGAATCCGATTGAGCATGCATTTCACTTGTAGACAAAACTGAAGGGAAAATGCCCCAAGAACAAGCAGGAACTGAAGACAGTTGCAGTAGAGGCCTGGCAGAGCATCACCAGGGATAAAACCCAGCGTCTGGTGATGTCTATGCGTTCCAGACTTCAGGCTGTTATTGACTGCAAAGGATTTGCAACCAAGTATTAAAAAGTGAAAGTTTGATTTATGATTGTTAATCTGTCCCATTACTTTTGGTCCCTTAAAAAGTGGGAGGCACATATACAAACTGTTGTAATTCCTACACCGTTCACCTGATTTGGATGTAAATACCCTCAAATTAAAGCTGAAAGTCTGCAGTTAAAGCACATCTTGTTTTTTTAATTTCAAATCCATTGTGGTGGTGTATAGATCCAAAAAGATTAGAATTGTGTCGATGTCCCAATATTTATGGACCTGACTGTACTTGCCGACCCACAGTAAATATACTGCTAGCGGACGGCAGGTACAAGCATGATCACGTACATGTATGTGATGGCCTCCTTCTGGGTTTGTGACGTGCATGCGCATGCCCCCTGCTGACCCGTGCTGTGATTTGACACAGCACGCGTTTG
This sequence comes from Pelophylax lessonae, assembly GCF_965119305.1. Classification (NCBI taxonomy): domain Eukaryota; kingdom Metazoa; phylum Chordata; class Amphibia; order Anura; family Ranidae; genus Pelophylax; species Pelophylax lessonae. Next base: position 194,470,940 of record NC_138778.1, on the reverse strand, counting down.
GCAGCTGATTGGCTGTGTCCAATCACACACACAGTTCTGTGTTTTCAAATCACAGAACTCTGTGTATTGTGAACAGAAATTGGGCTGTTCTCCCTGAAAAGCAGCCAGATAGTAAATTAAAAGTAGCACATATTACACAATGTTAGGCCAAGTAAACCCCTTGATTGCCTCCAGATATTAACCCCTTTCCAGCCAGTTATCAATATATTGTTTTTTTTTTTTTATATATATAATAAAAATTCAGTTGTGAGCAAATGCCACCAAAAGAAAGCTCTATTTGTGTGAAAAAATAATATAAATGTAAGTTGCATTCAGTGCTGCATGACTGCGCAAAAGTTAAAGTAGAACAGTGATGAATAGCAAAAAAATGCCCTTGTCATGATTCCGGAGGTCAAGTAGTTAAATCAGGGTTTTTTGTGCCTGGAGATTTGCTTTACCTTAATCTACTTTTATTTTTCTCAGGTAAAGCGTTGTGCTTTGCTCAGCTTTTTCCTAATCCAGCTGTAAAATGTATGTTTCTTTTAAAAACACAATTGTGTACATCTTCTGGACTTCCACAAGGAACAACAATAAATAATAAGTCAGCACACTTAAACCATCTATGCTGAGCTGTCAGCAATGCGACAGAAAGCAGATGCAGTTTTGTTGTAAGTGGCGGTCACACAATTGGAGGGCGATTTACCAAATCTTGAGACATTGTTTGTGTTTGGAGCCTGTTTGTCAAAAGCTGCAATCTGTCTTTGACAGATGACTGCTATTTCTAAACACACACTCTATTGTGGAGGTGGGTTTTGCTCTGTTGATTTAGCGCTACCACAATTCTTTCAAGCAGTGTCAGTCCAGGGAAAGGGAAAGTAGTGGAGAGCTTTGTAATAAATCTCTGGGGAATGGATAGCAGCCTATTAGAATGTTTGTTCTGCTCTCCTATACTCTCCTGCTATGGTCAAAAAGAACAATTTTCTTTTAAAAATATGAAGATCATGTGGCCAAGATTGGGCATGACAACATTCTAAAACTTAACTTTAGGAATAGTCTAATTCAAGCTGTTCTTCTAGTACAGGGGTCTCCAAACTGCTCAGCAGGAGGGTTGCATCATACAATTATAAAATATTTGGGGTATGAAAAAAAATTGTGTATATTGTAAGGGGTTGGCTCGGTATCGGGTGTGGGTGACCCCCTGGGTGGGTTCGCTACACAGAGAGACAGCCGAGGAGTGGTTGAAAACAACGGTCTATGGTTTATTCTTCCAATTTGCTGGAAACACATGCAAGCATCCAGCATAAATCAAACAAACCATAAAATAAACCCTGGCCACTTGGGGCGTCTACCTTCACAACACGGGAACCTACCTATGGAGTCTGTCACAACCTACTGCTGGGCAGACACTGCTGGTCATACAGCAGAAAACCAATAGTCTATTTGTTTTTCTTTTCACACAGAAAAAGTCAACACCACCTCACCTTCAGAAGTCTTTCTCAGCTCACTGCTCTCCTTAACGCAAAAAGCCTCCGGATGCAGCAATCAGTAGTCATCCTCTGGATAACTTATGGAGGCCTTAATTGCCTCATTCTGAATAGCTGAAGCTTTCCAACGTCCTAAACCTTTCTGGCTACCTCCGCAGCCGACACCTGATAGTAATTGTTGAATTGTCTAAACAAGGCAGAAATGTATCTCCCATCTGTGACAACACCCACAGATTTACCTGACTTCCTGTCACAATATAAATGAATAGTAAATGAATTATTACTTTTTTATTTGGCTCTTCATTTTATTCAAAATGATGTGGTTCAGAACAAAAGAGAGGGAACTTAAAGCAGAGTTCCACTCAAAAGTGGAACCCGGCTGATCTGTTTTTGACAGGTACCTTCCCCACTTCCTGGGAGACAACGCCGCGGCGCTGTCCCTCAGAAGTTCGGCCTCCTTCTTTTTCCTCCGCCACTGAGCCAATTGCAAAGCGCAGCCCGCTTTGCGCATGCGCAGTAGGGAACCAGCAGTGAAGCCGAGAGGCTTGACTGCAAGGTTCCCTTACCCTGGAGGGTGGAACTCCAGCAGTAATGCGATTTGGCGGTGTGGGCCGCTATCGCGGATTTAAAGTGCCAGTGTACCTTTTTTTGTCAATTTACCAAAATGAAGTCCCAGAGTGAAAATTTTCCCGCTGATCTTGTGTGTGCATCCGGGTCATCCGGATCTCATTTCCTAGTTTCCCGTTCTGCAGTCGTGGAAGCTCTGGCGTCAAAAGTTGATCTTGTCATGTCACAAGTTCCTACTAAAAAACGGCCGATGCCCTCTCTATCTTCTGATTCTGAGCTTGAAGTGGTTGCAATGGACACTGCCCTCCCTGAGGGATCTCTGTCCTCACACTCGGACGGAGGATGAGTCCTCCTCAGCTGCAGCGCGGGAACGCGCTTTGGTGGAAGCACTGATTCGCTCCGTCAGGGAGACTTTGCATATTGATGATGAGCCCACACAGTCAGGAAAGCGGGTTGTCTTCGGCTCCCGCAAAGCCCAGAAGTCGGGTCAGGTATTCCCTTGCCCCGAGGAGTTTCACGAGACCGTGAAGGACCAATGGCGGCACATTAAGCACATGCTGACAGTGCCTAAGCGTATTCAGCGTCGCTACCCTTTTGCAGACGCAGTTTCCACTCGCTGGACGGTGTCACCTAAAGTGGACCACACTGTGTCCCGGTTGAATAAATCCACGGTGGTTCCTGTGGAGGACTCCCCAGTGTTTTAAGGACCTGGTGGACAGGCATCTGGAATCTCTTTCCCGCCACCAGCACTTGCTGGCGGGCTCACTCCTCAAGCCTGTGTTCGCTTCCATGCTGGTCTCTCAGACGGTCACGGAATGGATTAAGGGGCTTAAGAGCAACCTGCTGGCGGAGTCGGTTCCCCCCACTCTCATCGAGCGGACCATGCCTCTAAGAAGACCGTGTCTGATCTCCCCTTTTTGGGGGAACGCCTTTTTGGTGACTCCTTGGATGAGATGATCAAGGGTCTCACAGGAGGTAAGAGTGCTCTTCTGCCCCAGTCCCGGAAGATCAAGGTGCCTCGTGGTAAGCGGGGTCCCTCCTTCAAGGCTCACTTGAGTTTTCGTGCCTCAGGGGCGCAGGAAAAAGGAAAACCGTTCAAAGCCTCCGGCAGAAACAAGAAGGCTTGGTCAGGTAAGCCTAAGGCCGGTCAGTCCGGTGCTGCGGCCAAGTCTTCCTCCGCATGAAGGGACGCCCTCACCTGGCTCAGGGGTGGGGGGACGTCTGCGTTACTTTCAGGAACCCTGGACGTCTCTGATTCAAGACAAATGGGTTCATAAACTGATTCGTACAGGGTACAAGATCAAATCTCCATCTGTCCCTGGATCGTTTAAGGGATCTCAAGGGGGCTGTGCAAGATCTTCTTGCACAGGGCATCATTGTCCCGGTTCCTCAGCGGGACAGGTTTCGAGGCTTCTACTCAAACCTGTTCACGGAACCCAGGAAGGAGGGCAAAGTGCGTCCTATCCTGGACCTTGGATATCTGAACCACTTTGTACGGGTGTAGAATTTCCGGATGGAATCTGTCCGGTCGGTGGTGGCGGCCTCCATCGATTTAAAGGATGCGTACCTGGACATCCCTATCTACGAAGGTCACCAGCGGTTTCTCCGCTTTGCAATAGCGGAGAAACATTTTCAATTTGTGGCATTACCCTTTGGTCTAGCTTTGGCTCCCAGGGTCTTCACCAAAGTTTTGACCCCTGTTCTGTCTCTGCTGCGCAAAAAGGGGATTGCGGTCCTCAGTTATCTGGACGATCTCCAGCTACGGGCAAGCTGGTGTGCCACTCCTGTCGGGCGATCTAACAGTCACGGTTCAGACACTCCAGGAGTTCGGGTGGACCATCAACGTCCAGAAGTCGGCACTGACCCTGTCAGTGCGTCTGAATGATCTGGGCATGGTCTTGGACTCCGCTCAAGCGAAAGTTTTCCTCCCGGAGGAGAAACTTCAGACCTTGCAGGGCGAGATCAGAGTCCTCGGGGACAGCAATCTCTCCTTCCTGCGGACCTGCATGTGGTCCCTGGGGCTGATGGTGTCAGCATTCGAGGCGATCCCGTTTGCCCAGTTTCATACAAGGACTCTGCAAGCAGAAATTCTTGCAAAATAGAACAAGGACCCTCAGTCCTTGGACAGCATGGTTCGTTTGAACAGTCTCACAAGGTCGGAGCTTTCGTGTTTGCAGGGGAAGTCCTTTCTGCCGCTGTTGTGGACGATGATCACCACGGATGCCAGCCTGACGGGCTGGGGTGGAGTTCTGGGCACTCTTTGTGCCCAAGGTGTGTGGTCAAGGGAGGAATCTTCCTTGCCGATAAATTTTCTGTAGCTCAGGGCGATAAAACTCTGCCTTCTACATTGGGCATCTCGGTTGCACGGTCACCCGGTTCGGGTTCAAGCTTACAATGCCACGGCTGTGGCTTACATCAAGCACCAAGGGGGCACCAGGAGTGCTGGACGGCCAGGGAAGTGGCTAAGATTCTGACTTGGGCTGAGGCGCACGTTCCGGCTCTCTCTGCTGTTCACGTTCTTCCAGTGGCTAAGATTCTGACTTGGGCTGAGGCGCACGTTCCGGCTCCCTCTGCTGTTCACGTTCTTCCTTACAAAAGTCTACCAGTTCTTTAAAATTTCTGTGCTGTCTTGTCACGCACTGCTCTTTTAAGGTCTATCCATAGATTTTCAATTATGTTGAGGTCAGGAGATTGTGAAGGCCATGGCAAAACCTTCAGTTTACGCCTCTTGATGTAATCCCCCGTGGATTTCGAGGTGTGTTTAGGATCATTATCTATTTGTAGAAGCCATCCTCTCTTTAACTTCAGCTTTTTCACAGATGGCATCAAGTTACTATCCAAAATTTGCTGAAATTTTATTGAATCCATTTTTCCTTCTACTCGTGAGATGTTCCCTGTGCCACTGGCTGCAATACAACCCCAAAGCATGATTGATCCACCCCCATGCTTAACAGTTGGACAGAGGTTCTTTTCATTAAATTCTGTGCCCCTTCTTCTCCAAACGTACCTTTGCTCATTCCGGCTAAAAAGTTAAATTTTAACCTCATCGGTCCACAGAACTTGTTTCCAAAATGCATCAGGCTTGTCTATATGTTCATTTGCAAAGTTCAATCGCTGATTTTTGTGGTGAGGACGTAGAAGAGGTTTTCTTCTGATGACTCTTCCATGAAGACCATATTTGTACAAGTATCTCTTTATAGTGGAATAGTGTACCACAACTCCAGTGTCTGCCAGATCTTTCTGGAGGGATCGTGCAGTCAAACGTTGGTTTTTAATTTATTTTTCTCACAATCCTGCGAGCTGTTCTGTCTGATATTTTTCTTGGTCTTCCAGAACTTGCTTTAACTTCCACTGTTCCTGATGACTGCTATTTCTTAATTACATTCCGAACAGAGGATATTGACATCTGAAAATGCTTTGCTGTCTTCTTTGTGAGCATCAACTATTTTCAGTTTCAGTTTTCTAGACAACTGCTTAGAAGATCCCATGGTGCTGATTGTTGGGGCAAGGTCAGATGAGTCTGGGCATTTAAAACCTTTGAGATTGACATCACCTGGTCTTCCCAGACGATGATTGAGAACAATCCATGACACTGGCAAGTCTCAGCCTTGCAAAGGGGGCAGTGCATGCTATAAATTCTGCAAGGTGCCCAAACTTTTGCAAACGTCATTTTTTTGTTTTCTGTAATTTTGAAAGTGTCAATGATGGAAATAAAATCTAACTTTTGTTGACATATTATAAGAATGTCTAATCTGTAATTTGATGCCTTTTGGAGATTTTTCCATCTTTCCTTGGCTTCTTTATGCACATTAATACTAATTTTTACCTGGGGTGCCCAAACTTTCGATCCCCACTATAATGGTTTTGCACAGAGCAGCCTCTGACTTTCTCTTCTGGGATCCTCTGCTGGTGCTTCTGGCTCCTCCTTGGCAAGTGCCCCGTTAGAAAGCTGCTTTTTTTATGGAGGAACTCATGCAGGCTTGCTCCTGAGCCGCCCTCCTTGCGTCTATTGACACAGACAGGGCAGCTCGATTACACCTCCTGCTCTCTCGTCAGAGTTTGACAGCAGCGGGTGTAAATGGCTCCCTATACTATCTAATTGACCAGTTTGGAGAGACAGAGCTGGGAGAGCCCCTGCTCTCATGCACATCACTGGATCAAGATCAGGCTCCATTAAATATGGGGGGTGGGGCCTGTGGGTACCCTGCAACACAGAAGGTTTTTTGTAGAATGAACAAAAAGAGGGCGCACCAACCTTGCGCATTACCCTAGTGGTGTTTTATTGATAAAAAGGAAGAAAATATACTCACAAACACGAATGTCTTAAAAGCATATCCAGTCCACAGTGGACACAAAGCAACCAGGTCACCACGAAGAAGTCCAGCATGCCGGGGGACCCTCCAAAATGGCTGATGCGTTTCGAACGAAGATTACCTCTTTTTTAGATTGGCTCTGAGGGAGTTACAATTGTCGGAGATTACAAGGGAGTGAAGTTGCTTAGTGGTTTCAACGGTTAAAAGTGGACGTATTCTGGAGTTGCTAAAGAGGTGAAGTCTGCATCTGGACAATTGGGTTTGGGGCTGAAAGGACAGGTCAGAGCCCAGGATTACACCTAGCACTCTGGCATGATGGGAGGGACTGACGGTTGTATTATTGATCGTGATGTAGAAGTCAGGGGAGGGGGGAACGGGCCGGAAAAAAAAATTATAAGCTCAGTTTTAGAAAGATTGAGTTTGAGAAAATGGTGTGACATCCATGCTGATATGTCAGTCAGTAATACGGGTAGAGACTGAAAGAGTGAGGTGAGGAGTGGAGAGAGAAATTTGTGTGTCGGCAGCATAGAGATGGTATTGGGAGTATATCAGGTAGCCAAGGGAGGAGGTGTAGATGGAGAAGAGGAGGGGACCGAGGACAGAACCTTGGGGGAACCCTACAAAAAAAGGAAGTGGAGTGGAGGAGACAGTTATAGGTAACACTGAAGAATTGCTGTGAATGGTAGGAGAAGAACCAGGAGAAAGCAGAGTCTTGAAGGCCAAGAGAGTGGAGTTTTTTGGGGGAGAGGGTATTATCAACCATTTTAAAGGCCACAGAGAGGTCAAGTAGTATGAGTATGGAGTAGTGGCCATTGGTTTTAGCAGTTAGTGAGTTTGAGTAGGGCAGTTTCAGTGGAATGTAGTTAGAAAAAGAAGGATTGTAAGGGGTAGGTAGGTAGGAGCTCAGACTGTTGTTGACTAAGCATTTTAAAGGTTTGGATGCAAACGGGAGCAAGGAGATGGGTCTTAAGTTGTTCAGGCTGGTGTGGTCCAGTGAGGGCTTTTTAAATATGGAGGTTGTCACAGCATCTTTTAGAGGAGAAGGGAAGGTGTCAGTAGAGAGGGAGAGATTGAAGATGTGGGTGAGGGAGCATAGGATAGAAAAAGAGGGTGACTGTAGTAGTTATGAGGAAACAGGGTCCAGCAGACAAGTGGTAAGGCGGGCTTCTGAGAAAAAGTTGGCAACCTCTTCGGTAGTAGCAAGGTCAGAAGAGAAAAGTGTTGAGAGTGGTTTTGTACAGGGTATGATAAGTGGGATAGATGTCTGTACAGTGGAGATGCCCCCATGAATTGCATCAGTCTTGTTTTTGAAGTGATTGGCAATCTCATGAGCAGTGAGCGAGTTACTGGGTGGAGGTGGTGGTGGAGAAAGTAGAGAGTTAAAAACGAGAAGAGACGAGGACTGGAGGACAGAGTATTAATGAGCATGATAAAGTATGCTTGTTTGCCAGCTAGGAGGGAGGGATTGTATTTTAACCACTTGACCTCCGGAAGGATTTACCCCCTTCCTGACCCGGCCATTTTTTGGGATACGGCACTGCGTTACTTTAACTGATAAATGCACGGTCATGCCACACTGTACTCAAAATGTATGTCCTTTTTTCCTACAAATAGAGCTTTCTTTGGGTGGTATGTGATTACCTCTGCGTTTTTTATTTTTTGTGCTAGAAACAAAGAACAACTGACAATTTAAAAAAAAAAAAAAAAAAAAGAACAATATTTTTTACTTTCTGCTCTAAAACACATCCAGTAAAAAAATGTAAAAATCGAATTTCGTCATCAATTTACAACGTTATGTATTCCTATCCCAAAAAACGTATATTGATTGGTTTGCACAAAAGTTACAGCGTCTACAAACTATGGGATATTTTTTATTTTTTTTACTAGTAATAGTGGCGATCGGCGACTTATAGTGGGACTGCGATATTGCAGCGGACAAATCGGATACCTAACTGACACTTTTGAGACTTTTTTTTTTTGGTACCAGTGACTAAAAATTTGCACTGTACTAATGACACTGGCAGAAAAGAGGTTAACATCCGGGGCAATCAAAGGGTTAAATGTGTGCCTAGCTAAAGTTTCAGTGTAGTGGGTGAGGTGCTTTTACTAGTAGAAGACATGGATTGGTGTTCCTGCTTCACAGAAACACAGGATCCATGTTTTCTGTACTTGCACAATGACAGTCTGCCTTTTTTACATAGGCAGACTGGCATTCTGTCAGTGTAACGAATGATCGGTGGGAGCTTGCACCAATAGCCCGGCAGTGCAGAATCACGTATAAGTAAATAAGCTATGAGGCCAACCAAAGGAAAAGATGTTATCCGGGGCCTAGAGGCTCTGACTTTTAGTAAATTCTATAAATGATATCCCATCTACACTGTCATGCAAAAAGTCTGGAGCAAAACAAGGCAGCTACAACAAGTTACCGGATTCACTAGATTCAGCCCAATATTGGGGAATGCACACTACCCGGAACTCGCTCACTTGACACATGGGGCAACGTGGGAACAGCATGGTGTGATCTACCTGAGAGAAGTGTTCTCCAACGGGGCTCTGCGCTTCTTTCCAGAGCTTCAGGCCATGTTTCGCTTGCCCTGCTCAATGCAGTTCTACTACTTTCAGCTGCATCATACTGTGCGGGCGCAGCAGGGGACCGACCTGTGGACTCTTTTGCCCTCTCCCATTTACAATAATAAAAACTGAAATTGACACATACAAGGGCTTCATTTCTTAGTGTTAACGAATGCTACCTTAGAATTTCCTTAAAGACCACCCAGATATGAGCTATGCCAGATGGGAGAAAGACATTGGGGTCTTGAGGTCGAGCGATGGGAGGAGGCCTTGTTGGCGGTTCAGTTGATATCTCTGAATGTGGCGCAACGCTTCTCCCAATTATACTTGCTTCTAAAGGTACATTACATGCCAGAAAAATTGTTCAGGATGAGTATCGGAGAAACCCCTACCTGCTCTATTTGCTGTCAGGATCATGGTGATCTCATACACATGGTATGGAGATTTTTCAAAACTGCACATACACTGGAGGGGAGTAATAGAGACCATTGGCAGGGTCTTTCAGGTCTCATTGAGTGAGGATCCTAAACAGTATGTACTGGCCATTCTTTGTGACCTCCAAGCTGATGAAACTACTAAGCAGACCGTAACATGAGCTCTGTTCCAAGCTCGCAGACTGATCCTTAGACATTGGATATCTACAGCCCCTCCTACGATTGGGGAGTGGGTGTCCCAGATGGGTGACACTCTAAGACTTGAAAAATACATCTGGCAGCTTGGAGGATGCTCTGACAAATTTGAAAAGCTCTGGCACAAATGACTGGATACACCAGGCAAAACCACAGTAGAATTAGTTCTGAGTCACCTCCTGTCCAGATAGGGCGCATGGTTCCGTGCGCTCTGTCAAATATCCAATGATAGTTCTAGAAGACCTGGGGATACATGGAGAATTGTATTGTATAACCATGTTGCATAATTATCCATTACTATTGCCCTGTGTGACGAGATGTATGTATATCATCCACTCTGTATCTATATTAGATATACTTCCAAAACGTATCTATGTATCATGAAAACTCTCTGGTTCATAATTCTTTGTTTTTTTACTTCTGTGTATTATGAAAACTCTCTGGTTTATGGTTTATATTGAGATATCAATAAAGTTTTTTATAACTGACAAAAAAAAAGCAGCAATGGGGCAGTCGGGAAGCAGTTAAGAGGGCAGATTTATATAGGGTGAATGCTTTGGTTTTACACCACAATCACTACAGTGCGAGGCTATGTCTCTTAAGATTTCTGGTGTTGTCAGTCTGCCAAGGTTGTAATGGCCGGGGCCTGAAACTTTGTGTAGAGAGAGGAGCAAGAGAATCCAAGTGAATTTCTCTACAAAGATTTTGTCACGGAGATTGAATAATGCTGAGTAGAAAAGAGAAGGATTAAAGTGGTGATGGTTTCTGCTGGTAATGGTTTTCTGCTTGATGGACAGGTGGTTGGAGACAAGGGCATAATGAAAGTGATGAGGTTGTGGTCAAAGAGAGAAAAGGGGATGATGGTGAGGTTGTAGGGGGTGCAAAGATGGGAGAAAACAAATTTAATAGTCTTGCCATCTGAGTGAGTGGAGGACTGTGTCCATTGTGTTAGGTTGAAGGATGAGGTTATTTTGAAAAGCTGGGATGTAGCTGGGCTGTTAACATTAGTGTGGGTGTTAAAATCACCAAGAATGGTAGTGGGTATTTCTGAGGAGAGAAAGTAGGGTAGCCAGGCAGAGAAATTATCAAGGAAGAGTAGCTCTGGTCCAGGAGGCTGATGGATCACTGCAATCCTTAGAGAAATGGGAGAAAACAGATGAATACAGTGTGTCTCAAAAGAATAGAAGGATAGAGAGGGAAGGGTAGGAAGAACTTGAAAGGTGCTCAGTGGGGGTAGGAGAGAAAAACAACTCCACTGCCTTTCTGTCCACTGGGTCTGCCTGAATGAGTCGAGTGGAGACCTCCATGGGAGAGGGCCACAGCAGAGGCAGAGTCTGACACTTAAAGCCATGTTTCCATGATTGTATTAGGTTAAGGAAGTGGGAGACAAAAAGATCATGGACAGAGGTGAGCTTGTTGCAGACAGAGCGGGGCATTCCAGAGGGCACATGATAAGGGGGGGTTGGGAGCAGGGGGATCGAGATTAAACTGAGTTGACTGCAGCTAATGCTGGAGGAAGGAGGGTGCTGGGGGGGGGGGGGGGGTTGGATACTGTAGGACCAGGATTAGGGAAGATATCTGCAGAGGTTAGGAGAAGGAGGATAGGAAAGTAAAATGGGAGTGGGATGTATATGAGTGCACATACCTCCCTGCCCTGGTATTTGGGTCAGCAGGTGGGTTAAGTATTTGCAGGAGGTGATGAGAACAGTTATAGGGAGAGGGTAGAAGTGAGGGTTGGAGAAGAGGGGAAAAGAAATGAGAACTTGAAAGCTGATGATACTAGTGTGAGAAGACAGAGTAGAGGGGCATATTAAAGGGTAGAGGGAATAGGAATCAGACTTGTAAGATGATTTACAAAGTGGTGATTTGCGGGTATTCCAGAGCGTAGTGCAGTTCTTTGTGGTATTTTCTTGCTGCTTTTGTTATCCTGCTTTAGTTAAACTGCTGTGTTCAACTGCTAATCACTCCTGCAGAAAAATCACTCCTGTTGGAAAGATTGCCCTGGCTGTGCCTTTTTCCCAAGCTGAACTAAATTTAAAGTGAGTTGATCAAATGAGGAATCCTTCCTGACCAAATTAGGGACTGATAGGGAACACATGAAGTGGGGTGGGGAATGGGCATGACCAGACCAACCACAGACACAGACCCGAATCATAAAAGATGGAATGTTTTCAATGGATTGGATTACTGTGTAGAAATCACTGTTGGTGTGAAATGCAGGTTAATGAAAGTAGGGTATTCGGACAAAATGTTTTTTTATAAAAAAAAAAAGGTATATTGTGGCTAGTAAGAGACACATTGAAAGCCTGGAATTTGAAAATAGATTTTATTGGCTAACATAAACTGCAAATTGCAAGAACATCCTGAAAAAAGGTGAGGTGAGGAGTATTGGACAATAAGTAGGTGTCACATGTGAACAGACCGTGAAAATATAAAAAATGTTAATGGCTATCATCACTGTGTGACTGTTACTCACCTGCAAAATTATGTGCCATGTTCAGTGGGTGATTGCCTTAGGTAAGCAAACATTCTCCGTGTTGTAATTCCATTTGTTACCAGGCTGACCTTGTTTTGTTCCAGAAGGTGACAGCTGTCAAACAATGGTAGCCAAATGAATGGACTTTTGAAATCTGAATCGGAACAAAATATATCAATAAAGGGAGTGGGTAAACAAACAGAAGACAGATTACCCCCATTACAGCAACATGAAACTATTTGATTAATGTGTTAGTTTCCCACTGTTCTGGGAATTAAATGTTCTTTGTTCCTAAACTTCAGCTTTCATATGTTCATTCCTCAACATTTTTTATAGACTCTGTATGAGCAAAATATTATGCAGACCACGTTTCCTGCTTTAATATAATATAAGTGCACGGTACTTGCCTCATGACTTCTCTCTCTTTTTCAATACAAGTCTAGTTCAGAACTAAATTGATTGACAAGAACAGAATCTATGTTATGCCCATGTCCCACTGATGCTGATGGCAGTTTATCATCAACAGGCTTGCTAAAAGTGCAACAAAAACACCTATCTACTACAAAATTGTTGCTTCCTCACTGGCCAAACCAAGGACCTCCCTGGTTTTTGTCCGTTGTTGCTCCCTTGCTGGTCAAACAAGGCATTGTTTTGACCAGCAAGTTAGCACCACCATAGAAACAGGGGAGTAGTCTCTTTAGCAGTCTGGTTGCTAATGATTTTCAGCCAGCAATGGGATTTCTCATGAGGATAACAGTGGACATGCCTGCTTATTACAATGGCCTCCTTTCAGTTGCCATCAAAAGCCCATGTGATAAGGTGGCAGGTAACGCGGGAGCACAATTTGAGGATATAGTGTTGTCTCACAGGTATTGCTTGAACAAGGACCTTCATGACAAGATTTCTATTAAAATTACAGGTTTATAAAAACTGAAAATTACTTGAAATGAAAGTAGTAAAAAAAAAAAAAAAAACCCAACCATAACTATTCTTAAAAATGTTCCATCCCTCCTCTTACCTACTCTGCCTAACCTATATAAAAATGTTTACTTACCTATTTTCCATTTATTTTGGTCCTATCACGTGATCCTGCAGCTCTGTATAAGGGAGCTCTAGACAATGGCTATGAATTCTGGGAGCCTTGAAGTCACTCATGGACTCCCATGGCCCAGCCATTGTCGGCATTCTCTTCTCTCTCCTGCAGTATCTGCTCATTGACTCAGGGAGGTCCGAGCTACAGGTTCATGTGACCACAGCTTTAAGGCCCCTTTCACACTTGTGCGACCTGAAAGTCGTGCAACTTTGACAGGACTTGAAGCAATGCCTGTGTAATTTTATGGACCTCAAGTCACATCAAAGTGGGACTAAAGTAGTGCAGGGACTACTTTGAAGTCATTGCGACTTGAAACTGCACCGATATGAACGGTACTCATTGGAAATCATGGGATACGACTTGTCATGCCACTTTGCAGTCCCAAGTCTGAGGACAAGTCCCACTAGTGTGAAATGTTTAATTGTAAAATAAATATTGTTTGTGTATTTATAGTTTTAGAAAAACATACATACAAAAAATCCTCAAATCCTCAAAGTCAATAAAGTTTCCCTTAAGTTTCAGTCAAAGTGTAGAAGGGTTAGAACTGCAGTACGAAGCTGACATCTTAACCCTTTTACTCCTAGTATGCAGAATTAATTACATGTTCCACTGAAATTTTGTTTGCAACCCATGTTCTAATGATAAATAACTCAGAATGCGTGCTTATAAAACATGCTATAGTTTTACAATAAAGCCTGAGTATACAGCCCTTGGATTCATTTCATCATGATATTAAATATTATCATTTTCCCATCTCCAGATAAATAAGTTTTGATGAGCACATTAGTAAGATGGGGTAGCACCCTAGCGTGTCCTTACTAGCTCTTCTCGGTCTATGGAAAGATTGTGTTCCCTCAAGCAGTTTACATCAAATGCAGTTCTTTTCCCCTTAGTGTCTTACAGAACTCTTCAGACTAAACATGTCTTCTCATGTGCTCAGGAACCGGATTAATCTTCATGTTTTGAGGCTGATGTCTGAAGGTGTGAAAAGTGCCAGAGAAAATTGCTTTTGGATTTGGCAGGAGAGGTGAATTGTTTCACAATTTTGTGTTCCTCTTGAGCTATGGGAGTTCCCCACTTTTTAGATGATATATGTTTGTTTACACATGTGTAAATCTGTGCTAAGGATTGATAGAAAAGCAATCAGTTCTGTTTTTATTACTTATTTCTTGGGTCTTGTATTTGACCCGAGGTCTTTTAAAGCGGTAGTATCCTCACCGGAAAAAAAAACCCTGCAGGACAAAGGCATAATGAGCTAGTATGCATCGCATACTAGCTCATTATGAAATACTTACCTCAAAACAAAGCCACAACACGGTCGCCCGGACACCGCTAAGGAAGCTGTCATGTTCCCTCTGTGTCTCTTCCGGGTTCGGCGGCTCCGGCGCTGTGAGTGGCTGGAGCCACGATGACGTCACTTCCGCGCATGCCTGCAGGAGTTCACTTTCCCGCAAGGAGCCGCCTTCAGAGCGCATGTGCCGCTGGTTTCAGCGGCTGCATGCAGGGCAAATATCTCCTAAACCTTGTAGGTTTAGGAGATATTAATTTTACCTACGGGTAAGCCTTATTATAGGCTTACCTGTAGGTAAAAGGTAAAAAAGTGACGATACTTCCGCTTTAACTAGGATGCATTTTGTTTGTGTGAGGAAATACCAGACAGCCCATTAAAGTTTCATGCCCTGCAGACATGGACATTTCTATCTATTTTTTACCATCACGAGTAGATTTTTTTGAAAGAATGATCTTTGAACCCCATTAGGACCATTAGGAACATTTGTTCGATTTTCAAATCATTAGTGGGGTCAAATTGACATTAGTTTTTGACCACAGTGATGGGAAGATTAGAAAGAGAAGAATAGAAAACTTCTTGGTCAGAGGAATTTTCAGACAGTCAGTGTATGTGGTTTTCGTTCAGAAATTACATTCATTTTAAACTGAATGTTAAAAGCAAGTGACATTTTCAAACAACATTCTTTCATTCAGCGAATGTTCGAAGATTTTTCGTATGAATTTTCCCTTCCGAAAATAGATGTATATGGCCAGCATAAGGCTCGATTCTCACCTGTGCAGTTTGCTTTTCATACTTTTTGCTGTGCGTTTTGCGCACAAGATTTTGTTGCGATTTGCGTTTTGCATTCTTTATGCTTTTTTTTTTGACCAATTTGTTGTTGGGCAGATTAAAAAGCAACAAACATGTTATACTTACCTTCTCTTTGTAATGGTTTTGCACAGAACAGTCCTGATTATCCTCTTCTGGGGTCCCCTGATGCTTCTGGCTCCTCCTGCCTTCAGAGTGGCCTAATAGCAAGCTGCAAAGTATAGTATAGAGTGCCCTATAGCAAGGTAAACTTCTGCCTTTAGAACCACTCACTTCCTGCCCAGGACTACATGTCCCATGAGGCATTGCTCCTCACACATTGCAAATGATCAAAGAAAATCGGCGCTAATTCATATGCAAGAAAAATAATAAAATAGACAAGCGTTGACCGCCGATGCGGTATAAAACACAACTTCCGGTTACGGCCGTAAACCGGAAGTGACGTCACCCGGCTCCTCCCGACGCTTTGCGTCACTACACACGTGACTTTTCAAGGGATGATCTGTCAAGGGAAAATGTCTATTTTCTTATTTGTGTAAGTGTACTATATTTTTTATTAAAACCCTATGGAAATTTACTGCACCATGATGGCTTATCTTTCATTACCCCTATGAGATACATCTGCATATTGGAGGATTATGATCTAAATGGGTCCAGAGATCTGAGGCTATCAGGAGGAAATTAGGTACCCTGTTGTTTGAGATCCCACCATCTACTTGCATTACAAGGAATCTCTGCGATATCTGGAGGAGCTGTTTAAACACACTTATTTGGGTGTGCATTAAGGTAAGCGGCCATTGCACACTGTTTGGTTAGTGGATAAGAGGGATACTTGACATTTATTTAATTAAACGACACGCTGGATTCACGGTTTATTTGAGGAATCACCATTCTACACATTTATCTTCGTTTTACATCACCTTTGATTATTAAGACTCTATTACTTTTTTGTGCACTCATCACATGTTGCACTAGATTGATTATTTTCATTGTTATATATTGCACTTGTATTCATCTGATTTGTTCTTGCATATGAATTAGCGACGATTTTCTTTGATCAGTTGCACTTTGTCATTTACGGTGGAGACACCAAATAGAATTGGCTGCTTTTTCTGTTTTATTCTATTCATTTAATATTTTTTCATATTATTTTTTCATTTGTTACACACATTGACTACACCTAGAGTCATACCCCTCGGGTAGCGCATTGGTCCTCTCCTTGTTTTGTGTTCCTCACACATTCACATTCACAAGTTCTAAGGCACCTACTGATATCTATGGACGTGTACTGATCTGTATGTGTGTTTCACTGTGTCTCCTGATATGTAAACAAATAATGCATTCTGTATGCAGACCAACTAATCGGCTGACCAAATAATCGATAATGAAAATAGTTGATAACTATTTTCATAATCAATTAGTTGCCGATTAATCGATTAGTTGTTTCGGCCCTAGACATGTTGCTGTTTTGATTTCGGCTTTGGTATATGTGCTGCAAAAGGTGACTTTCCTGCGCCATCTTGTATGAATATTACCACAGAAGAACACATTTCTGTAAGCAGCTTTTTATTTATTTATTTTAATGTAAGTAGGACACATTCCACTTTAAAATTAAATATGATCTGCCTATCATATAATGGACCTATACAAACAGAGTTTTAATTAATCCAAATTCATAAAGATTTTTCACTGTTCCTTTGGAAAGGACTGCAGCCACTTGTTACAGTCCGGTCCATAAATATTGGGACATCGACACAATTCTAATCTTTTTGGCTCTATACACCACCACAATGGATTTGGAATGAAACAAACAAGATGTGCTTTAACTGCAGACTTTCAGCTTTAATTTGAGGGTATGTATATCCAAATCAGGTGAACGGTGTAGGAATTACAACAGTTTGTATATGTGCCTCCCACTTTTATAGGGACCAAAAGTAATGGGACAATTGGCTGCTCAGCTGTTCCATGGCCAGGTTTGTGTTATTCCCTCATTATCCCATTTACAAGGAGCAGATAAAAGGTCCAGAGTTAATTTTGAGTGTGCTATTTGCATTTGGAATTTGTTGCTGTCAACTCTCAATATGAGATCCAAAGAGCTGTCACTATCAGTGAAGCAAGCCTTCATTAGGCTGAAAAAAACAAAACAAACCCATCAGAGAGATAGCAAAAACCTTAGGTGTGGCCAAATCAACTGTTTGGAACATCCTTAAAAAGAGGGAACGCACCGGTGAGCTCAGCAACCCCAAAAGACCCAGAGGACCACGGAAAACAACTGTGGTGGATGACCGAAGAATTCTTCCCCTGGTGAAGAAAACACCCTTCACAACAGTTGGCCAGATCAAGAACACTCTCCAGGAGGTAGGTGTATGTGTGTCAAAGTCAACAATCAAGAGAAGACTTCACCAGAGTGAATACAGAGGGTTCACCACAAGATGTAAACCATTGGTGAGCCTCAAAAACAGGAAGGCCAGATTAGAGTTTGCCAAACAACATCTAAAAAAGTTTTCACAGTTCTGGAACAACATCCTATGGACAGATGAGACCAAGATCAACTTGTACCAGAGTGATGGGAAGAGAATAGTATGGAGAAGAAAAGGAACTGCTCATGATCCAAAGCATACCACCTCATCAGTGAAGCATGGTGGTGGTAGTGTCATGGCGTGGGCATGTATGGCTGCCAATGGAACTGGTTTTCTTGTATTTATTGATGATGTGACTGCTGACAAAAGCAGCAGGATGAATTCTGAAGTGGTTGGGGGAATATTATCTGCTCATATTCAGCCAAATGCTTCAGAACTCATTGGACTGCGCTGCACAGTGCAGATGGACAGTGACCCGAAGCATACTGCGAAAGCAACCAAAGAGTTTTTTAAGGGAAAGAAGTGGAATGTTATTCAATGGCCAAGTCAATCACCTGACCTGAATCCGATTGAGCATGCATTTCACTTGCTGAAGACAAAACGGAAGGGAAAATGCCCCAAGAACAAGCAGGAACTGAAGACAGTTGCCGTAGCAGAGCATCACCAGGGATGAAACTCAGCGTCTGGTGATGTCTATGCGTTCCAGACTTCAAGCTGTAAAGTGAAAGTTTGATTTATGATTGTTAATCTGTCCCATTACTTTTGGTCCCTTAAAAAGTGGGAGGCACATATACAAACTGTTGTAATTCCTACACCGTTCACCTGATTTGGATGTAAATACCCTCAAATTAACGCCGAAAGTCTGCAGTTAAATTACATCATGTTTGCTTCATTTTAAATCCATTGTGGTGGTGTATAGAGCCAAAAAGATTAGAATTGTCCATGTCCCAATATTTATGGACCTGACTGTACATAACTTTTTGTTGCATTCATCTCTGAAGACTTAAGAATGTCACACTGGTAACAACCTGGCCTGTAGCAACTGTAGAGATCTGAAAAGCAGGGTATGCTCTCAACAGATATGCTGTCTCTGCTGGACCAAACTTGGGAAAAATGTTTTCCCAGAACATACTTTTAACCACCAAGTGCCATTTCGGAGTGTGAACTGGAAAACTGGAAGCTGGACTTCACTGTGAATGTCTCAGGAGGCTCATTGCAATCAAGAATTGTTATAACACATTGAAAATTTGCCTAGTATTAATCTTGTTGTTAGCGAGGGGGCCAAGACAAATAAAAAATAATCTAAATTACAGATCAAAATAGGGATTAATTGGTTTGGTATTTAGGAATGAGCTGGGACCCGGAGATCAGAAGGAGGACATGAAACCACATTAAGAAGAAACATTTTTTTATTTGAGCAAAACTAAGTCAGTTTACAAACCCAAAGATATTCATTTCTTCATTTTGTGTGCATTTCCTGTCACTTAAATTGTAGTCAAAACAATGTTCTGCAAAATTATTTGAGGGAATCTGAGCTGGAACTGGTGAGTAGGCCTTTTCTTGCAGGCTCATGAATCTTTTTAAAGACCCTAATGGAAAAAAGGGAGGTTGCAGGGACTCATACTGCTAGTACTAAACTTTAATGGCATCGCATGAGACGGAAATAGATTACAGTCTATGCAACCCCCCTTTTTTTTTCCCATTAGAGATTTAGATGCGGCATAAGAAGTCGTCGTCCTTTTGAATTCTTAAAGACCCCGTCACCAAGCCTCTTTTTACAAAAAACAAAAGAGTGTAGGGCACAATAAATACTTACACGCTTCTCCCTTTTTGCACATTAATTGTTCTGAGCAGTACAAGATTACTAGGAATCTGACATTTTAAGGTGTATCAAATTTGGAATTGGGTACACAGCAGTCAAGGACAGACAGAACAGTGCACAGAATGATTGTGTTTATTTGCCCAGGCTGACAAATGGTTGTATAGATACTGTAAATATGGACATCCAAGCCGTTTAGTATGTACAGGGACATGCGCAGCCCTAAGCGCAGAGTGTTTACATTTGAGGTCAGTACATACGTTACTGTTCACAGGTAACCACTCGGATGTCTGTAGTTATCTGTACACCTGCAAGATCTGTCAGTCTGTCATTGATTTGAATAGGTTGGCTCTCTGCAGCTGTACCCTGCACCTGTGACTGCCTGGCAAAAAAAATATTAGTGTGTGCAAGAGTTTTGTGATGGCCCTGGCTGCTGCTGCCAGCTATTCTGTGTGTGTACACTCCTTCTGTCAGCCTTCACACTGTCATGTCAAGCAATAGGATCTGCACCCAGAAACAAGTAAAGTAGTGACTGAGGGTGAGGGTGGGGGTGAACCTGTAGTTTGTACCAGTGCAGACAGTGGTCTGACTCTGCTAGATGTGTCAGACTCTGATTACTACTATAAACGTATGGAATATGCAACAAAAAATAAATAAAAGTTCAGGAAGCCTGTAAGTATATGTCTGCAATAGTTTTAATTAAAAAGTTCAGTCTATTAACAGGGTCCCTTTAAAACTTCATGAATTCACAAGAAAAAATTGGCAGTGTTTAACTACTTCCCACCTGGCCTATAGTACAATGGCAGCTAGACTGGTGTTCTAACCCTGGTGGACCTCATATAATGCCCTCCCTACACTATAATGCTTTTATATGGTATATAGACAACTGCACTCCTGAAACCACAAGAATTATTTTGTTGTTCCTTTCTTTAGCCTCCTGTACTTCCTGGCAAGTGGGCATGGTATTCCTGGGGGCAGCCATGTTACCAGTAGTCTAGGCTTGCTTGGCTTTTTAAACAAAATTTTCTCTATCGTTCATTGATGGACACAGTTCTCTCTGATCCATATTAGTAGGGTTATACTGCCCCCTACAGGAGTAGGACACTAGGCAGAAAAAAGTTCTGGCTACGCCTATAGGCAGTACCGGAGGGTACACCCTCTCTCTTCCTGCATAGGATGTCAGTTTTAATCTGCCTAGTCAGGAGTAAGGACCTAGTTCCTTGCTGGGATCTTTGGTCCTGGCATGGAAGTAATTTTTTTATGTAGATTTTTTTAGCTAGTCTTTTTTTCTCCGGAACGTTTTTCCTGTGAGATCTTCCAGCAATTATGCTGTACATTGAATAGAGAAAGGTTTGTGGACATGCTGCATCTGGACTTCATCTGCATCTGGACTTCGCCAAAGCATTCAACACAGTAACCTATAATCGCTTATCTAACAAATTGAGGTCAGTTGGCATTGATGATAGTATATGTACCTGGATAGAAAACTGGTTACAGGAAGGAAGGAAGGAGTGTGGTGATGGCATATTTTCTGAATGGTCTGGAATTTTGAGTGGGTTTCCCCAAGGTTGTGTTCTGGGACCAATTCTGATTAATTTGTTCATAAATGAGGTTTGATTAAGTTTGGTCCCTGTGTTTGCTGATGATACAAATTTCTTGCAACATGACAAATCTCCTTTACAGGAAGACCTTAATAAAATAGAGGGGTTGGCAAATATATGGCAAATGAGGTTGATTAGTGTAAAGTAATGAACGTGGGGACTAAAGACATGAGTGCAAGTTCCCTGCTAGGTGGAGAACCTCTGGGGGAATATAGGATGGAAAAGCAACTGGGAGTCATAGTAGATCACAGGCTCAGTAATAGCATGTAGTGCCTAGCTGCAGCAGGCAAGGCTAGCAGAATATCATGCATTAAAAAGGCTTTCTACTCAAGAGCTAAAACTGTAAATATCCTGACTGTACAAAACTCGGTTCAACCACATCTTGACCATGCCATCCAGTTTTGGTCTCAAGTCCTCAGGAAGGATGTGCTGGAACTAGACAGAGTCCATGCAAGTGCAACAAAGCTGATAAGGGGGCTGGAGGATCTCAGTTACGAGGAACAGCCGCACACAATTGATTGTATTCTCCCTGGAGAAGAGACACTTGAGAGTTGATTGCAATATACAAATATCTCAATGGTGATTCTAGCCTAGGCAAAAGCTATTTAGTCTTGGATGACTAAAGAAGACATGTGGCCACTTGGTGAAGTTGGATGAGAAGCACTTTAACCTTAATCTGCGCCGATGGCTCTTTATTGTTAAGGCAGTAAGGATGTGGAACTTCCATCCACAATTGATGGTGTCAGCAGGAAGTGTCACGGATTTCTAAAAACTTTTAGATGGGCATCTTAGAGAACTCAATATACAGGGAATATAGGAAATATAGGAAATACATACTGTATACACACACCCACACAGATTGAACTGAATGGACTGATGTCTTTATTCAACCTTACCAACTATGTAAATGTATTCCAATGGCCAGATAAAATTCATAATCTGGCCAGGAGAATGCATTTACACTCAATGCCATACATGCATAAACGTATGTACTGAGAGGCATTTTTTTTGGTAAGGTCTGGCAGAAACAATCCAGTGTCTACATTCTCTAACTAAAGCAAGAATAAAATCTGGCTGGGTAAATGGTAAGTGAATTTTATCCTTTCAAAAAACAGCATCTTCTCCTTATTCATCAATTATCTCCTTTAGGAAACCCCCAGTGCAGCCTTATCACCTACAATGGGAGAAAGATTTGGGGAGACAGCTAGAATCAGAGGACTAGCAGATCATGACCATAGCCAAAAAGCTCTAAAAACGTTTATATATTGGGGAACACCTATAAAGTACTACAGTGAGGATCGAAAGTTTGGGCACCCCAGGTAAAGATTTGTATTAATGTGCATAAAGAAGCCAAGGAAAGATGGAAAAATCTTCAAAAGGCATCAAATTACAGATTAGACATTCTTATAATATGTCAACAAAAGCTAGATTTTATTTCCATCATTGACACTTTCAAAATTACAGAAAACAAAAAATGGCATCTGCAAAAGTTGGGGTACCCTGCAAAATTTATAGCATGCACTGCCCCCTTTGCAAGGCTGAGACCTGCCAGTGTCATGGATTGTTCTCAATCATCGTCTGGGAAGACCAGGTGATGTCAATTTCAAAGGTTTTAAAAGCCCAGACTCATCTGACCTTGCCCCAACAATCAGCACCATGGGATCTTCTAAGCAGTTGTCTAGAAATCTGAAACTGAAAATAGTTGACGCTCACAAAGCTGGAGAAGGCTATAAGAAGATAGCAAAGCGTTTTCAGATGTCAATATCCTCTGTTCGGAATTTAATTAAGAAATGGCAGTCATCAGGAACAGTGGAAGTTAAAGCAAGATCTGGAAGACCAAGAAAAATATCAGACAGAACAGCTCGCAGGATTGTGAGAAAAACAATTCAAAACCCACGTTTGACTGCACGATCCCTCCAGAAAGATCTGGCAGACACTGGAGTTGTGGTACACTATTCCACTATAAAGAGATACTTGTACAAATATGGTCTTCATGGAAGAGTCATCAGAAGAAAACCTCTTCTACGTCCTCACCACAAAAATCAGCGTTTGAACTTTGCAAATGAACATATAGACAAGCCTGATGCATTTTGGAAACCATTTCTGTGGACCGATGAGGTTAAAATTGAACTTTTTAGCCGGAATGAGCAAAGGTACGTTTGGAGAAGAAGGGGCACAGAATTTAATGAAAAGAACCTCTGTACAACTGTTAAGCATGGTGATGGATCAATCATGCTTTGGGGTTGTATTGCAGCCAGTGGCACAGGGAACATCTCACGAGTAGAAGGAAAAATGGATTCAATAAAATTTCAGCAAATTTTGGATGGTAACTTGATGCCATCTGTGAAAAAGCTGAAGTTAAAGAGAGGATGGCTTCTACAAATGGATAATGATCCTAAACACACCTCGAAATCCACGGGGGATTACATCAAGAGGTGTAAACTGAAGGTTTTGCCATGGCCTTCACAATCTCCTGACCTCAACATAATTGAAAATCTATGGATAGACCTTAAAAGAGCAGTGCGTGACAGACAGCCAAGAAATTTTAAAGAACTGGAAGACTTTTGTAAGGATGAATGGGCAAAGATACCTCAAACAAGAATTGAAAGACTCTTGGCTGGCTACAAAAAGAGTTATACTTGCCAAAGGGGGCAGTACAAGATATTAACTCTGAAGGGTGCCCAGACTTTTGCAGACGCCATTTTTTTGTTTTCTGTTATTTTGAAAGTGTAAATGATGGATATAAAATCTAACTTTTGTTGACATATTATAAGAATGTCTAATCTGTAATTTGATGCCTTTTGATGATTTTTCCATCTTTCCTTGGCTTCTTTATGCACATTAATACAAATTTTTGCCTGGGGTGCCCAAACTTTCAATCCTCACTTTATATACATGGTACTATACGCCAGCTAGGCTGACCTGAATTATTTCATCTTATTTTCCTCTATGCTTCCAGGGATGTTCTCAGGAGGGAACTATGGCTCATATTTGTTGGTCACGTCCTAAGGTATGCAGACTCTGGGTCAAAGTTTACACCCTTCTTCGTAATATATTTCATACTAATATTAAAAGGGACCCTTACAAGGCCTTTCTTTGTAAACCAATTGCAGAATTCCTACTTCCAGAATGCCGATACTGCAACTAAGTTGACTATAGCGAAGGCTTGGAAAACCCCTGTACTTAGCTTTGAAGCAGTTAAGAATGATGAATGATATCATGGTAAATGTATGAATGATATCATGGTAAATGAGAAACTGACGGCTTTGGTTTCGGACACTCATGATACATTTCTCAGGGTCTGGCAACCAGGGACAACATATATCCAACCTTCTAGATTCGATAACAAGCTTCTCCCGATTTAAGTGATTCCCTGTCACTCATCCCGCAGGACTCTTCTTCTTCTTCTTCTTCTCTTTGTGACCTCTTTCTTCTTTCTTTTCCTTCTAATTCTCAGATTTCGCTCTATTTCTTCTTCTTTAATGTATAACCGCCTTTATTAACCACCAGGCCACTCGGCGTGGTTTTAATTTGGATGGTTACAGCGACCACATTTTATTGGTATATCCTATACCCATCTATATTGACATCCACTGTCTACGATTTTAAATGCTTTGTATTCTTCAATATCCCGCTTGGGTATCTTTGCTTTAGTCCACCGCATACTACAATCCGGTATTTAAAGCTTATTCTCCAACCCAGGAGACTTTACAGGAGCTGCTGGGGCTTCACACCTCACCAAGGTGTTTTCTCTTCCAGGTGCCGGATCTCTTCTGTGTTGGTTTTTCTTCCACTAAGGACCTATGGACTTT
The DNA here is from genome assembly GCF_965119305.1 of Pelophylax lessonae. Lineage (NCBI taxonomy): Eukaryota > Metazoa > Chordata > Amphibia > Anura > Ranidae > Pelophylax > Pelophylax lessonae. The sequence goes on along the minus strand of NC_138778.1, from coordinate 194,446,138 downwards.
ACTTTTTTTACGTTATACTTAAGTTGGAACTGATGTAACATTTATGATGCATCCCTTTATCCGGATTTTCACTTACACTATGTAATGATATAACCATCTTATTGTTGGACTAATTTGTTAAACTGAATCTTAACCACTTAGCCCCGGAAGATTTTACCCCCTTCCTGACCAGGGCCTATTTTTCTATTCGGCACTGCGTGATTTTAACGGACAATTGCGCGGTCGTGCGACGCTGTACCCAAATGAAATTGATGTCCTTTTTTTCTCACAAACCGAGCTTTCTTGTGGTGGTATTTGATCACCTGTGCGATTTTTTTGATCATGCGCTATAAAAAAAAAAGAGCGACAATTTTGCAAAAATAACAATATTTTTCACATTTTTTATATGAAATTACCCCCAAAAAAATTTAAAAATCTAAATTTTTTAACATTTTAGGCCAATTTGTTTTCTGCTACATATGTTTGGTAAAAAAAATTGCAAAAAGCATATTTTGATTGGTTTGCGCAAAAGTTATTGCGTTTACTAACTAAGGGAAAGATTTTTGTCATTTTATTGTTTTTTTTTTTTTTAAACGATTAATATCGGCGATCTGCGATTTTTTTTTTTGCGGGACTGCGACATTGCGGCGGACAGATCGGACCCTTGACTGACATTTTTGACACTTTTGGGTGTACGAGTGACATTACTACAGTAATCAGTGCTATACATTTGCACTGTTACTGTAAAAATGACACTGGGAGGGAAGGGGTTAACTTTATTGGAGAGGGAGGGTTTAAGTGTGTCCCTAGGGGCGTGCTTCTAACTATGATTGGATGTGGCTGTGTGTGTAACAGCAGAGATCAATGGTCCTACATAGCAGGACCGTATGATCTGTGCTTTTACACAGGGGAGAATGACAGGCGGCTTTGTTTACATTAGCCGCCTACCTTTCTCCCTCTGCACCCGACGATCGCGAGTGACCGGCGGACATCAGGTCTGCCGGTCACATGCGTGGGGCTGCTTAGGCAGCACGCCCTCGCCCCCTATTGGTTTCCAGGCTAGTGATGTACCGGTACGTCACTTTGCCTGGGGAGGGGCTGACAGCCGCCGTATATAGTCGGGCGGCGGTCGGCAAGTGGTTAATAAAACTCTTTTGAAAAGAAAAACAGCATCTTCTGAATCTGTGTGTGATGTCAAAAGCCTGCCTTTTGAGTTCCAAGGTTTTGATAATACCACAATGGCAATACTACTGAACGCCACTCTGGTGATGAGAGATCACTGGGTGAAGTCTTTTGTCATAAACTGACACTTTTGGTGTTCATCTTCTGGTTCTCTGTTGTGCTTAGCAATTCCTCCTATTGACCTATATGTCATTAACCTATACGGTAGTGATGCTCATGGCATAAATATGCATGTATGTTTTGGCCAAGTGTGAATGTCTGTGTGATGACTAGACATCTTCAGAACCCTCACAGGAAAAATCACATTCAGCTGGGAAAACCCATATCCTATAATGAGTAGTCCAGTGGGCATCTGCAGCGGTCATAGAATGCCATGACGAAACCTTGTTTCTTGTTCTCATGATAATGGCTTCCAAACAAACATTTTTAAAAATTGACATGGACTAAATCAATTGCTTTTATATCTGCCTAAAATTCTTTGGCCCACATTACACCAGGGCCTCAAAAAGAAAGCATTGCAATCAGCTCACTCTACAAATTGACATTAGTGTATTACAACTATGTATAAATACACAGATGGTCCAAACAGATGTCACTGCTTTCCAATTAGGTATTGTAAACTCCAGCACTTTTCATCACTTACTAACATTCTTCAAACTGATGACTTTTAAGTGTAACGTAACCTCATTCCTGATAACTGAAACCCTGTGCTACTATCCAGTTTAATGATCTTAAAGTAGGCTATATATATATATATATATATATATATATATATCAAATAAAGTTGGCATGTAGCCTTAGGCGGTTTTAAAGCTGTCACTCATATCACCTCCCTAAGAGGTTTCTCTTTGTATGCTGCAAGATGACGAAGGAGCCCAATTGGACTGCACGTAGATCCTAAGCTAAGCAAGTCAAGCTTGGATCTCATCCAGCTAAAGTAGTTGCAGTTCTGTCTTGAGAGTGCTAATTATTTTTAGATGACTTAAAACATTTACAGACTGAAAAAAAGGAAGCTCAAGCAGTTTAAATGTTCTTATAGTTCATTAGAAGATGTAAATATACGCAAATTATAATACAAACAAAGAGCAATTACTCAATTCTGCCACTTTACCAGTGGGATTTTCTCCTGCTTCCTTTTTAACCCTTTTTGGATCTGAAGAAATGTTACAAAACTGGCTTGAGACCAATCACAGCAGATCACATGACAATTGTAAACAATAGATGGCTCCCTTTCATACTATCCATCATATACAACTGTGTTGCTAGCAGTGATTAGTCACAGTGATCAAATGGTTAAACAGCCAATCACAGCCCATCTGTATCTTGTGATTAGCTTTTGCAAATCACAGTTAATCACTGTTGGAATTGTGTTTTATTTAACCACTTAAGGACCGCCCGCCGCATATTTACTGCGGCAGGCAGCCCCTCCTGCACAAACCGACGTAGCTGTACGTTAGTCGTGCGCCTGCAGCTAGTGGCGAGCACGCACCTGCACGATCCTGCCATTAGCAGCGGGGACTCAGATGCACGGGGTCGGCGGGTCCGATTGCCGCCGGGCACCCGCGATTGTTCCACGCTGAGAGAGAAGGACGTTCAGCTGTTGTAAACACAGCTGTCCGTTCTCTCTAGAATGATCAAAGAGCACCTGTGATCCTTCTATGTAGGATCACAGGTCTCTGTGATCATTTCCAAAGCCCAACCACCATACAGTTAGAAACACTCCCCTAGGCTTACATTTAACCCCTTGATCACCCACTGTTAACCCCTTCCCTGCCAGTGTCATTATTACAGTTACATTGAATATTTTTAGCCCTGATTACTGTAGTAATGTCACTGGTACCCCAAAAGTGTCAAAAATGTCAGGGGTCCGATCTGTCCGCCACAATGTCGCAGTCCCGCTAAAAATCGCTAGTAATCGCTAGTTTACTAGTAAAAAAATAAATGTTCCCCTAGATAGTAGACGCGATAACTTAAGCGAAAACCAATCAAAATATGCTTATTTTTTACCAAAAATATGTAGCAGAAAACAAATTGGCCTAAAATGTTTAAAAATTTAGATTTTTACATTTTTTTTTTTGGGAATGTTATATAGCAGAATGTGAAAAATATTGTTTTTTTTTTTTTTTTTTTTTTTCAAGAATTGTCGCCATTTTTTTGTTTACAGCACAAAAAATAAAAATCACAGAGGTGATCAAATACCACCAAAGGAAAGCTCTATTTGTGGGAAAAAAAGGATATCAATTTTATTTAGGTACAGTGTCGCACGACCGTGCAATTGTCCGTTAAAGTAATGCAGTGCCAAATCGCAAAAAATGGCCTGGTCATTAAAGGGACAAACCCTTCCGGTCCAGAAGTGGTTAAATGTTATATAGTCCTGCTTAATTGAATGATTGGAGTTATGCTTTACCTTTTGAATTTTACTGAAAATCTCTCTCTTTGTGACTTAGACATTTTTGCTGTTGAGAATATAAATTTCCTCCCATTGTTTCTGAGTTTGTGAGAATATTTTTTGGTCGCACAGTATTTTGCTATTCTGAGATGTTTCTTTCCTGAGTTTGCTTTCCTGTTATGTATACATCTGTTCCCTACTTTGTATATGTTATATCCATTGTGCTTAAATATTATTTGTATATTTTTAGTTGGTCTGGGAAAATAATGTCACATCCCCTTTTATGAATTGTATATAAGCTGTCCTGACCTGAATTCAGTCGAATACAGACTGAAAGACGATACCTGTCTTGATGTCTTATTTTCGAGTGCTCGTAAATTCTTTACAGGTTGAAGGGAGGCTGCCCAGCAGAAGTATAACTACCAAGGGGTATTACCTTTCAATCACAACAAAGGACACTGCATGAATCAGTTTCATTCAGTACAAATGGTTGCTTATACCAATTAAATTCAATAGTATAAGCAATCATATGTAAAAAAATAAAATAAATCCTGATCACTTCCCCAGAGTAGTACCTTGTTACTATGTTAACACTATATTGCTTTGATCACAGTGTGTTAAAAAAATCATAAAAAATACAAAATGTAATAAAACGTTTTTTCTCTTTTTTTCATACTGTCACCAGTCGGTGTCTTTGATTACCGCCACACCAGTTATATGATAATGCTGCACTGGTGACATTTTTTTTTTTTTTTTTCAAAAAAATTGTGACAAAATATTACAACATAAAAAAACTCGCTATGCCTCTTACCAATTACCTTGGACTGTCTACTTTTCAAAAAGGGGTCATTTGGAGGATATTTGTACTGTCCTGGTGTTTTCGGGCCTCAATAGATGATAGGCCGTCAGTACATCAGGACAGATTGATTTGCAATCCTACAGACTAAATAATATACACTGATTTGGGTTTTTTTCACCAAGGAATTGTAGCAGAATACATTTTGACCTAAATTTATGAAGAAAGGTTATTGCAAAATTTTATAACAGAAACAAAGACTTTTTTTTTTCTTTTTGAGCAAAAAATAAATAACCCAGCGGTTATTAAATACCACCAAAAGAAATCTCTGAGTGAAAAAATTTCTTATGGGTACAGTGTTGCATGGCCACGCAATCTTCATTCAAATTGCGACCGCTGTGAAAGCTAAAAATTGGCTTAGGCAGGAAAGGGGGTAAAAGTGCCCGTTATTAAAGTGGTTAACCACTTAAGGATCAGAAAGTTTTACCCACTAAATGACTAGGCTATTTTTTGCAATTTGGTACTGCGTGAATTTAACTGGTAATTGCGCAGTCATGCAATGCTGTACCCAAACTAAATTGATGTCTTTTTTTCCAGAAATTACATTTTTCTTTTGGTGGTATTTGATTATCACTGGGTTTTTTTTTATAAACGAAAACGGCTGGCTAGCCTGAGTACGTTGACTGTAAAGTATACAGTAAAGCTCAAGTTAATTTGTTGTTAGGGCTAAAGCCCTGTTCCCAATTTCCCTTCCCCTTCTATCCTTGAAAAAAGGGCTGGGAAATCTACGAATACCACTGCTGAGGAAAAAAATGAAATGTTCTACTTTTTCTCCAGTCAACTCAATTTTTGTCATACATTTAGGTGAAAATGTATTTAGCTACAGTGTAATCCAAAAATTATATTGCGCTATCTTAAAATGTGAAAATGAGCAGCTAACACCAATCACTAGACCAAAAAGTGATGAAAAGATACAAAAAAGAAAAAATGTGTAGCGCTAAAAAATTGAGTAAATGTCCGACAACATAAAAAGTCCAATTAAACCAGCAATTAGGTGCATAGAATGATGATAAGAAAAATCCAATCATGAAAGATGGTGGCAAATGATGTGACCAAATTGTGCAGCAAAGCCCTCCACCAATAACGGTATAAATAAGATTGCGCTCACCAAATAGAAAGGACCCCAAATACCTTATGGCAAAAGGGTCAAACAGGCTTGAAGGAAATATTGTAGTGTCTCCACAGGATTCACCGTCCGCGATGAGCAACGTGCCAATCACTGATGACGAGGATCAGACGGAGACTCCACTTCCCCAAAAAGACAAAAGAAGGAGCACATAGCATAATATTGCTAAAAATAAATGTGAACACTCATAGTGCAGCTAATCCCAACACCAGTGAAGGTATAAAAAAGATTGCGCTCACCAAATAAATAGGACTCCAAATGCCATATAGCATAGGAATCAAAACAAGCTTGAAAGAAGTGATGGAGTGTCCCCACAAGATTCACCGACCACGTTGGACAGCGTGCAGATCCCCAGTAGATGAAAACAATCACGGAATCCACTTCCACAATGGGGGGTGTATCAAAAAGAAAAAATGGGGGACATATAGCGTAATATTGCTAAAACAATTTATTCTAAAAACGGCTGATACACTTACAAACATCCATGACAGAAAAGCGTGTAGAGTATATGAAACAGCTGTGCTGACTGAGTCCTCTTAACATGTTTCGGCATACGTGCCTTTTTCAAAAGTCCTTTCCATTTGGTGAGCGCAATCTTATTTATACCGTTATTGGTGGAGGGATTTGCTGCACAATTTGGTCACATCATTTGCCACCATCTTTCATGATTGGATTTTTCTTATCATCATTCTATGCACCTAATTGCTGGTTTAATTGGACTTTTTATGTTGTCGGACATTTACTCAATTTTTTAGCGCTACACATTTTTTCTTTTTTGTATTTAGCTACATGTCTTTGATAAAAAAAAATCTCAATAAGCATTTATTTATTGGTTTGCGCAAAGGTTATAGTGTCTACAAACTGTTGTGTATATACTGGAATTTATGCAGCTTTTACTTTCTGACTGCCTTGAAGCACAAAACCCCCCAAATGACCCAATTTCCTAAAGTAGACACCCCAAGGTATTTGCTAAGAGGCATGATGAGTATTTTGCATTTCTCATTTGTTTTGGAAAATAAAGAAAGAAAAGGAATTGACAGCAATATATGCAGTCAATTCACACTCAACATGCCTCTCAGCAAATAGCTTGGAGTGTCTACTTTCCAAAATTGGGTCATTTGGGGGAAGGGGTGGGGGGTTGCGCTATCTTGACATTTCAGGGCTTCCAAAACTTTGATAGATAGTAAGGAAGTAAAATGAGCAATTTACGCCCTTAGCCTGAAGGCGGTGATTCGTTTTTGGGGTTCTGTACATGGCTAGGCTCCCAAAAAGTCTCACACATGCCTGTACTCAGGAGAAGCAACAGAATGTATTTTGGGGTGTCATTGCACATATTCCCATGCCATGTGTGAGCAATATATTATTTAGTGACAACTGTGTGTAAAAACAAATTGTAATTTTCCTGAAACTTGTTGCAAAATATAAAATATTCCATGCCTCTCAGCAAATAGCTTTGGGTGTCTACTTTCCATATAGGGGTCATTTGATGGGTTTTTGAGCTGTCCTGGCATTTTATGCCCAATATTAGAAGCTTATGCCCAGTGTTGGGTATGTTACTTAAAAAAGTAATTAGTTCTAGTTACTAGTTACTTCTCACAAAAAGTAACTGAGTTACATCAGTAAAAAAGTAACTAATTACCAGGGAAAGTAACTCTTACATTACTTAAAAAAAAAAATCAAATATGTCAAATAACTTTGATGTCCCCAATATTAAATATGTTAAATGAATGAAATGGACACTAAATAGAAGCAATTATTATTATAAACAGTAAACTACACTATTTTAATGTTGCTGTGGGGAAATGAGACACCTATCAAATATATTTTAAATATGATCATTACTATAGTGGAACAATAAAACACAATAGATGGCTTACATAGTTAGTTAGTTACATAGTTAGTCAGGTTAAAAAAAGACACAAGTCCAACCATAAAAAAAAAAAAAAAAACAGTATTGAAAACCCTACCATACAATCCCATATACACAATCCTATACCCGCTGTTGATCCAGAGGAAGGCGAAAATAAACCCCAGGAAAGCATGATCCAATTTGCTACAGCAGGGGGAAAAAATTCCTTCCTGATCCCCCGAGAGGCAATCGGATATTCCCTGGATCAACTTTACCTAAAAAAAATGTTAGTACCCATTTATATTATGTACACCCAGGAAAGAATCCAGGCCTTTTTTTAAAGCAATCTTCTGAGCTGGCCAGAACCACCTCTGGAGGGAGTCTATTCCACATTTTCATAGCTCTTATGGTGAAGAAACCTTTCCGTATTTGGAGACTAAATCTGTTTTCCTCTAGACTTAAAGAGTGCCCCCTTGTCCTCTGTGTTGACCTTAAAGTGAACAACTCAAACCCAAGTTCACTATATGGACCCCTTATGTATTTATACATGTTGATCATATCCCCCCCCCCCCTTAATCTCCTCTTCTCAAGAGAGAATAAATTCAGTTCCTCTAATCTTTTCTCATAGCTGAGGTCCTCCATGCCTTTTATCAGTTTGGTTGCCCTTCTCTGCACTTTCTCCAGTTCCCCAATATCCTTTTTAAGAACTGGTGCCCAAAACTGAACTGCCTATTCCAGATGAGGTCTTACTAATGATTTGTACAGGGGCAAAATTATATCTCTCTGGAGTCCATGTCTCTGTTAATACAAGAAAGGACTTTGCTTGCTTTCGAAACAGCAGCTTGGTATTGCATGCTATTATTAAGCTTATGATCTACCAGAACACCAGATCCTTCTCCGCTATGGATTCCCCCAGTTCTACTCCACCTAGTATGTATGATGCATGCATATTCTTAGCTCCCAATTGCCTAACTTTACATTTATCAACATTAAACCTCATTTGCCACATAGTTGCCCAATGAAACAGTGCATTGAGGTCAGATTGTAAGTTGGAGACATCCTGTAAAGAAGTTATTCCACTGCAAAGCTTGATGTCATCTGCAAAGACTGAAATGCTACTTTTAATCCCAGACCCTATATCATTTATAAAGATATTAAAAAGTAAGGGTCCCAACACTGAACCTTGGGGTACACCACTGATAACTTTAGACCATTCAGAGTAAGAATCATTAACCACTACTCTCTGAATTCTGTCTTTAAGCCAATTTTCTATCCAATTACAAACCGATCTTTCCAAGCCTGTAGACTTTACCTTACACATTAGCTGTGTGTGGGGAACTGTGTCAAACGCTTTTGCAAAATCCAAGTATACTACGTCCACAGCCACCCCTCTGTCCAAGGTTTTACTTACCTCCACATAAAAAGAAATCAGGTTTGTTTGACAACTTCTGTCTCTCATGAATCCATGCTGTCTGTTGCTTAAAATATTTTTTTCCAGCAAGAACTCATCTATGTGATCTTTTATTAAACTCTCCAATATCTTCCCGACTATAGAAGTTAAACTAACAGGTCTATAGTTACTTGGCAAAGACTTTGATCCCTTTTTAAATATAGGCACCACATTGGCCCTACGCCAAACAAGTGGTACTATTCCAGTCCTTAACAAGTCCCTAAAAATTAGAAACAAAGGCTTAGAAATTGCAGCGCTCAATTCTTTTAGGATGCGTGGGTGGATGCCATCTGGTTCAGGCGCTTTATCCACCCTTATTCTGTCTAAATATTTCTGGACCATATCACTTTTGAGCCATTTTGGATCATTTGGGGCTGTGTCAATACCGTCCTCATTATGGTCATGAGCTCCCCCATGCTCCTTTGTATATACAGAGCTGAAGAAAGTATTTAATACATTTCTTACTTCTCTTTGTCCCCTGTCACCCACTCCTGGTTATTTTGTAAAGGGCCTACATGTTCAGACCTAACCTTTTTACTGTTAATATATTTGAAGAATTTTTGGGGGGTTTGTCCTACTATCTTTTGCAATCTGTCGAATTTTTGCGTCCCTGATTTCCTTTTTACATATTCTGTTATATTCTTTGTAACAATTAAACAATGATAGTGTTCCCTCATTTTTATATTTTTCAAAAGCTCTTTTCTTTTTATCTATAGCTTTTTTAACTTTTGCTGTGAGCCACATAGGATTTTTTTCAGCCTTTTAAACGTATTACATAGTTACATAGTTACATAGTTAGTGAGGTTGAAAAAAGACATCAGTCCATCCAGTTCAACCTATGATGTGTGTGTGTTTGCTTTTAACCGTACATCGTATACCCCTGTATGTTGTTGTCTCTAAGGTGCCCATCTACTAGTTTTTTGAAACTATCAATGTTTACTGCTGATACGACTGCTTGTGGAAGAGAATTCCACATCCTTACCGCTCTTACAGTGAAGAACCCCTTACGCACTTTAAGGTTAAACCGCCTTTCCTCTTGTTTTAGTGAGTGGCCACGTGTCTTATTGTATCTCCTTTCTCTGAATAGTTTGTTCCTTATGCTAGGGTCGCCAGTACAGTATTTGTACATTGATATCATATCCCCCCTCAATCGTCTCTTCTCCAGAGAGAATAGGTTCAGTGCTTGTAGCCTATCCTCATAGCTGATGTCCTCCATTCCCCTAATCATTTTTGTTGCCCTTCTCTGGACTTTCTCCAGTTCCAGCACATCCTTCCTGAGGACCGGTGCCCAGAACTGGACAGCATACTCCAGATGTGGCCGGACCAGAGTCTTGTAGAGCGGGAGAATAATCTCTTTATTTCTGGAGTGAATCCCCTTTTTTATACATCCCAGTATTCTGTTGGCTTTGCTTGCAGCGGCTTGGCATTGCATGCCACTGCCAAGCCTGTTGTCTACTAGTACCCCCAGGTCCTTTTCCATCTTAGACTCACCCAGAGGTTCCCCCCCTAGTGAGTAGCTTGCTTTCTGGTTTCTGGCCCCCAGGTGCATTACTTTACATTTTTCCACATTAAACCTCATCTGCCATGTAGTTGCCCACCCCGTTATTTTGTTCAGGTCCGCTTGCAAGGTTTCCACATCCTGCATAGAAGATATTGGCATGCCTAGTTTAGTATCATCTGCAAATACTGAGATTGTACTAGATATCCCCTCCTCTAGATCATTTATGAATAAATTAAACAGGATTGGTCCCAGGACAGAACCCTGGGGGACCCCACTTTCCACACCCGCCCAATCCGAGTACTCCCCATTAATCACCACCCTCTGGACTCTCTCCTGGAGCCAGTTCTCTATCCAGGTACTCACCTTATGGTCCATACCTACCTTCCTTAGTATTACCAATGGGAATATACTTTGCAGTGAGTTTGCATAAAGTCTTTTTGAAATCTTCCCATTTCTGTTCTATGCTCATCGATGCCAATATTCCCTCCCAGTCTAAATACTGGAAAGCAGCCCTCATCCTTGGAAAATGCATGCGTTTTTTGCTTACAGCTAACATTAAATGAAATCATATTATGGTCACTGCTACCCAGATGTTCTTTTATATGAACATTGTTAATAAGCTCAGCATTGTTTGAGATTACCAGGAAGAGAGTTTAGAAAGTTTTATATTTATTTGCATAGACCTGAGACCACAACTGGCCAACAAACAAGTCTCAAAATAAATTTTACTTCTTTGAACTGTACCAAAAATAAGTAAATAAAAAAAAAATAATGAATCAACTCTTTGTTGTGCAAAATAAAAATATAAAACCGTCACACAACTTTACAACTGGTATAATAAGTGAAAAAACACCCGCGCCAATCTACTGAAAATAAATTAATAATTAAACCGTGTGTGGATTCTATGAAGGAGAACGCAGCTGCTATACTTTCACCATTTAGGGAAAAGAATGATCAATAATACCAGAACCAGCAGCGCAGTAATCCTATTGTGTATAGATCACCCTACTACAATAATAATGTTTTAAATATATATATAATTATACCAAATGCATAATAATAACAATAAATAATGTGCAATGTATAAAGTGCAAAAATATATACCACTTAGCAGCAGTAGGGAATAATGATCTTCAATTAATAATAATCTAAAGTATATATGTGTGTAAACAATATCACTTTATAAAGTGCATATAAACCATATATCAAGTGCTTCAGTGCTCAGTGCAAATTATCAGATCAGTCCTTTTTCCTGTGCTATGCCTTACACCAGTCCATATACATTCCCAGGCATGCAGAAGAATATTGGTGGTGGGAACCTCTTAACACCAAATACACCCTGTGGAGAGGGTGGGGGCTTACCGGATAAATTAATTCACTTGAGCCTTATTGCAACAAAACCATCAGCTGCATACAAGAAGGCTCCAGGACTTAGGTCCACTGCAAATAGCGTCCTTTGCATCAGCGCCTCCTACAAAGCTTGGGCAAAGACAAGGGACTTCACATAGCGTAATTCGTTCAGAATCTGACTCAACTGTCGACAATGGCAGCATCTCCTCAACTATATATCTGAAAATGATTTTGTTTAATTCTGTCTGCGTCATAAGAGTTTGCGGTGATGAAAAATCGAGTTTCAGTTGCTTTGATATCGTGGCTCCATCTCCTCCTTCGATAGCGGAGGTGTAGAGACTTTTATACCCTGTGCATAAATTGCACGTTAAATAAACATTCTTGCCTTTCACCTCAACGAGGGAAAAGTAGTGCTTACACTTCCAGTTTGCGAAAGTTACCTTTGAACTCGTTGGATTTGCCATCGCTCTGACTCTTGGTCGTCGTCGGTGTGTGCGACTGTGACTGTGCTTATGTGTGAACTGAACAGCAGTAACACAAAAACAATCTCTCAAAGGACTTGTAATAATAATAATAATGGCTCAATGAAGGTGAATCCTGAGTGGTATTTGCTGAGTGGTACCGGTGGCGTGGTACATTGGTACCTGAGTGGTATTTGCTGAGTGGTACCTGAGTGGTATTTGCTGAGTGGTACCTGAGTGGCATTTGCTGAGTGGTACCGGCTGCGTGGTACACTGGTATCTGAGTGGTATTTGCTCAGTGGTATCTGAGATATATTTGCTGAGTGGTACTGGCTGCGTAGTACACTGGTACCTGAGGGGTATTTGCTGAGTGGTACCGGCTGCGTGGTACACTGGTACCTGAGTGGTATTTGCTGAGTGGTACCTGTGTGGTATTTGCTGAGTGGTACTGGCTGCCTGGTACCTGCATGGTATTTGCAGAGTGGTACCTGAGTGGTATTTGCAGAGTGGTACCTGAGTGGTATTTGCTGAGTGGTACTTGTGTGGTATTTGCTGAGTGGTACTGGCTGCCTGTTACACTGGTACCTGAGTGGTATTTGCTGAGTGGTACCTGAGTGGTATTTGCTGATCCTGAGTGGTACCTGCGTGGTATTTGCTGAGTGGTACCGGCTGCGTGGTACGCTGGTACCTGAGTGGTATTATTTGTGAGTGGTACCTGCGTGGTGGCTGGTGGTGGGGTACCTGAGTGGTATTTGCTTGCTGTGTGGTACTGGTACCTGGCTGCATGGTGGTGGTATTTGCAGAAGCGCTGTACTCCAGGACCAGGACTCCAGGAATTAGCAGTGCTTAGGCCTCAGTCAGAAGGAGTCTCTCAGGACCGAGGAGCGGACAGCGGCAGGCCGAGAGCCTGGAGATGATGTCAGCTGATCATCATAGAGAAGTTCGTTTTCTACTGCTAGTACTACCCTCTAGTGGTAGATTAATTGTAATTACAGTAACGCACGCCGCATTAGTAACGGCGTTACTGCGGGGAAAAAAGTCCCATATGTATGGAATGTGAGGGAGCTGAGAACTGGAATGTTGGGGGGCTGAGGACATCAAAGTGGGGGGGATCTGAGGACTGGAATGTGGGGGAAACTGAGGACTGGAATAGGGCTGAACGATAGTCGATGTGATATCGACTATCGTTCTGCAGGCACGGGCGATATTCATATCGCCGAAGCCACGATATTTAGGCATTAGGCAGAGCGGGGAGAAGTCGGGACTCGGGGGGAGGAGGAGGACTTACAGTGACTGCGTCCGTCCCACACTTCCCTCCCAGCTCTGCCTCTAGTATCCAGCCGACCATTACTCCGCCCTGCTCCGCCCATTGTCTCTCCTGGCTGCATCGGGGGCGGGATCAGGCTGTAATGTTTTTCAATGGAGAGACAATGGGCGGAGCAGGGCGGAGTAATGGTCGGCTGTTGACTAAGAGGGAGGGCTGGAGTACGGGGCGGATTGCATGGCGGCGGAACAGTGTTTGCAGCAGGAGAGGGGGGAGATGTCCGGAGCATGGCGGAGGAGCACTGCGGGACAAAGGCTGCTACCGACAGCCCGCTTCCTCTACACTGGCTCCGACAGAAGGCTCAGGCGGGAGAAGTTCTAGGAGTGTGGTGGATCCCCTGGCAGAAAGCTGAGCTCTGCTAACTGATCCCTCCTCCGGAGACTGTCTGGAGAAATATCGCGATATATATCGTTAAAAACGAAATATCGCAATATACTTTTTTACCCAATATCGTGCAGCCCTAGACTGGAATGTGGGGGGAGCTGAGGGCTGGAATGTGGGGGAATGGTGTAAATAGGGGCAGAGGACACTACTGGTAATGGGGGTTGATGTTAAGGAAGTGTGAGAACACTACTGTGAAAGGGGGTGGAGGGGGATGATGTAAAGGGGGAGCTGAGGACTTTCATCAAGAGGGCATCTTGGTGTGAAGAGGGAGGGGACTGTGGTTTGCAGTGGGGACTGAGGACGCTGATGTAAGAATGGGTTAAGATCTGTGCATGTGCATTAGGTGCACACATCATGGGCTGCACTACCCACTAGAAGCACAAAAATAAGTCCTTTACCTTTTTTATAAAAAAATTGCGCTGCACCAAGCCGCATAGTGCTGCAGCAACATGCCGGTTGGCGCACGTGAAAATGTGCAACGGTATCGACATGATATTCGGACCTCTGCTAGAAGAAAATTTCACTGACCGGACCTTGGTGAATTGTAATTCAATACCCCTGATTTAGAGGTTCTTTGTTGATATAGAGATCTATCCTTTTCTTTTACATATACAATTTTTTTGTATATATAAAAGATATATTTAAGATATATCCCCTGTTGATAGATATAGGATCAATCGATGTGTCTCCTAAAATGGGAACAAGGATTGTAATGAGCAAGCTTGACCACTTAATCAATTATTACATCCGTATAATCATGTGATGTTTAATATATGTATTGTGGCTATGGCTGTGGTTTTGACAAAGCACGCCAGTTGTGTGTAAAGTGTCACCTTACTTTCCCCTGCCTGTACACCATTGTGTGGTTTTTTTTTGCTTTTACTTTGTCTCCTGAATAAACTCAATTGCATTGTCTATGGTAGTGCGGCCATCCTTCGTTGTTATCTACACAGCCCAGGGTTGTGGGGAAGAGGCCCTTGTCCCCATCAACATGGGGACAAGATGCTTTGGGTGGGCGGCAGAGCTCTCTTCTCCCCTTCCTTACCTGACCTGCTTTGCTGCATGCTCAGATAACGGTCTGGTATTGAATTCGGGGGAGGAAAGTGTGGTGAATCTCCTTCATTTTCCATTTTTATATGTTAGGGATCAACCTCAAATCCATACCAAACCCGAAGGGCCTGATATGGATTTTGGGGGGGGGGGAGGGGGGGCATGCCATTTTTTTTCCACAATTTTTTTAGCCTGCAATTCTTTTTTTAAATCCTTTTTATTATCTCCTCCGCAGCCTGTTTATGAAGCTGAGAACTTCTGTTCCCAGAGGGAGAACGGCCGAGATCTGTATAGAAGGAGGTGGGCTGCCTGTGATCTCGTAAGATATTGTGAGATAACAGTTCCGCCCAGTTTGAAAAGTGAAACCAAAGATGAAAAATACATGTAATTAGATAGCTAACTAATATATACAGTATCTCACAAAAATGAGTACACCCATATCTTTGTAAATATTTGATTATATCTTTTCATGTGACAACACAACACTGAAGTAATGACACTTTGCTACAATGTAAAGTAGTGAGTGTACAGCTTGTATAACAGTGTAAGTTTACTGTTCCCTCAAAATAACTTAACACAGCCAAAAATGTCTAAACCGCTGGCAACAAAAGTGAGTACACCCCTAAGTGAAAATGTCCAAATTAGGCCCTATCAGCCATTTTCCTTCCCCGATGTCATGTGACTCATTAGTGTTACAAGGTCTCAGGTGTAAATGGGGAGCAGATGTGTTAAATTTGGTGTTATCGCTCTCACTCTCTCATACTGGTTACTGGAAGTTCAGCATGGTACCTCATGGCAAAGAACACTTTGAGGACCTGAAAAAAAGAATTGTTGCTCTACATAAAGATTGCCTAGGCTATAAGAATACAAGAAAAAGACGCTGATATATGTGGAAAGTGTAGTTGTCTCAGTCCCAAATTTGAACACAAAAACACAGGAAATGGCCCGCTGGACTTTTAAGAGACACATACCAAATGTTAAAAATATCCAAGTTTATTGCACATCCTAATGTACATTCAAAATCAATAATAACAACATGATGAATTCATCAGTAGAAAAAATATGGATAAATAATGAAATACAAATTCATAACATATGCAACTTCATATATGGATAACCGTTTGCATTGTATAGATCCTGTTGTGCCCAATATCATATAAAGGCAAGAATCTCTGCTGCATGAATCTCAACGTGTTTTGTGAAATGTTTAATTCGCTTCACCAGGAGAAGCACAGATGTATATAAATGATGCAGCAATTCAGATTATTGCAAATCAAACAACAAGGCTCTGTAACATCCCAACGGTCATTCCATCAAAAAATGTTGTAGATAATGGTTACGGGAAAGTCCGCCCAAAAATAGAGGTGTATAGAGGAAGAAGAGCCGACAGCAAAAGAGCAGAAGACCGGTGAGGAGAAGAAAAGAAGAGAGGACAGCAGAAGAGGGGACAGCAAAAGAGCAGAAGACCCCGGAGAGAAGAACACAAGAAGAGGGGACAGCAAAAGAGCAGAAGACCCCAGAGAGAAGACAAGAAGAGTCGGATGAAGATTTTTAATAAACTTTCCAAAACGTCTCCTGTCGTTATTTCCATACACTGCCTTTTATGTGGTGAATGAGTAGGGGTACAGTGTACCCCATAACCATTCACATAGGGAGGGGGTCCGGGATCTGGGGGGCCCCCTTGTTAAAGGGGGCTTCCAGATTCCGATGAGCCCCCTGCCCGCAGACCCCCACAACCACCGGCCAGGGTTGTGGGGATGAGGCCCTTGTCCTCATCAACATGGGGGCAAGGTGCTTTGAGGTGGGGGGTGCAGAGCTCCCCCTGCCCCAAAGCACCAACACCCCCCCATGTTGAGGGCATGTGGCCTGGTGTGGTCCAGGGGGGTGGGGCCGCTTGCTCGTCCCCTCCCCTTTCCTGGCCTGCCGGGCTGCATGCTCTGATAAGGGTCTGGTATGGATTTTGGGGGGACCCCACGCCATTTTTTCGGCATGGGGCTACCCTCAAATTCCATACCAGACCCGAAGGGCCTGGTTTGGAACCTTGGGGGGGGACCCCCACGCCGTTTTTTTCCCATTTTGGCGTGGAGTTCCCCCTCAAGATTCCCACAGCGCAAGTCGGATCCGAGTTGCGGTGTTACGGTGCGACCTCCATTCAAATCAATAGGCTCCCATAGGTAACCAGTGATTTTGAATGGAAGAAAAAAAAACTTATAACGTGGCTTAACGCACGTTAAGCCACGTTATAGCAACGTTATTCAGCTTTTAGCAGCGTCAGGCGTTTTTAACGCTCTAACGCTGGTCCTCAGAACGCGCAGGTCGTGGGTTCTTGTTGCAGCTTAAAAACGCCTAGGCCACTTACAGCTCAAAAACGTCTGAGTGTGCATGAGGCCATAGAATAACATGGAGGGGCGTTTTTAGGCTGCAAAAAGAAAACGCCTGACACTGCTTACAGCGGCGTTAAAAACGCCCCGTGTGCATGGGGCCTAAACCTTGTGGACAGCCTTCCTGGAAGATTTAAAGCGGTTATAACTGCAAAGGGTGGGCCAACTCAATATTGAACCCTACGGTCTAAGACTGGGATGCTATTAAATTTCATGTGAGTGTAAAGACAGGCAGGTAATATAGTGTGTATATATACAGTATCTCACAAAGAAGAGTATACCCCTCACAATATTTTATTACTGTATTTTCTGGCGTATAAGACTACTTTTGAACCTCAAAAAAATCCCCCAAAAATGGAAGGTCGTCTTATACGCCGAGTATAATATCTCCAAGGTAACCTAAGTATAAGTGTTACCGGTAGATCAAGTAATAGGGGGGTCGTCTTATACGCCGGAAAATACGGTATATCTTTTCAAGTGACAACACTGAAGAAATTATACTTGGTTTCAATGTAAAGTAGTGAGAGTAGAGCTTGTATAACAGTGTAAATTTGCTGACCCCTCAAAATAACTCAACACACAGCCATTAATGTCTAAACTGCTGGCAACAAAAGTGAGTACACCCCTATGTGGAAATGTCCAAATTGGGCCCAAAGTGTCAATATTTTGTGTGGTCACCATTATTTTCCAGCACTACCTTATAACCCTCCTGAGCATGGAGTTCACCAGAGCTTCACAGGTTTCCACTGGAGTCCTCTTCCCCTCCTCCATGATGACATCACAGAGCTGATGGATGTTAGAGAACTTGCGCTCCTCCACATTCCATTTGAGGATGCCCCACAGATGTTCAATAGGGTTTAGGTCTGGAGACCTGCTTTGCCAGTCCATCACCTTTACCCTGTGCTTCTTTAGCAAGGTGGTGTGTTTGGGGTCATTATGTTGGAATACTGCCCTGCAGCCCAGTCTGGGTGGGGATCATGCTCTTCTTCAGTATGTCACAGTACACTGGTGATCGAAAGTTTGGGCACCCCAGGTAAAAATTTGTATTAATGTGCATAAAGAAGACAAGGAAAGATGGAAAAATCTCCAAAAGGCATCAAATTACAGATTAGACATTCTTATATGTCAACAAAAGTTAGATTTTATTTTCATCATTTACACTTTCAAAATAACAGAAAACAAAAAAAATGGCGTCTGCAAAAGTTTTGGCACTCTGCAGAGTTAATATCTTGTACTGCCCCCTTTGGCAAGTATCACAGCTTGTAAATGCTTTTTGTAGCCAGCCAAGAGTCTTTCAATTCTTGTTTGAAGTATCTTTGCCTATTCTTCCTTACAAAAGTCTTCCAGTTCTTTGAGATTTCTGGGCTGTCTGTCACGCACTGCTCTTAAGGTCTATCCATAGATTTTCAATTATGTTGAGGTCAGGAGATTGTGAAGGCCATGGCAAAACCTTCAGTTTACGCCTCTTGATGTAATCCCCCGTGGATTTCGAGGTGTGTTTAGGATCATTATCCATTTGTAGAAGCCATCTTCTCTTTAACTTCAGCTTTTTTACAGATGGCATCAAGTTACCATCCAAAATTTGCTAAAAATTTAATTGAATCTATTTTTCCTTTCTACTCGTGAGATGTTCCCTGTGCCACTGGCTGCAATACAACCCCAAAGCATGATTGATCCACCCCCATGCTTAACAGTTGGACAGAGGTTATTTTCATTAAATTCTGTGCCCCTTGTCCAAACGTACCTTTGCTCATTCCAAAAAGTTCAATTTTAACCTCATCAGTCCACAGAACTTGTTTCCAAAATGCATCAGCCCTGTCTATATGTTCATTTGCAAAGTTCAAACGCTGATTTTTGTGGTGAGGACGTAGAAGAGGTTTTCTTCTGATGTCTCTTCCATGAAGACCATATTTGTACAAGTATCTCTTTATAGTGGAATAGTGTACCACAACTCC
Organism: Pelophylax lessonae; assembly: GCF_965119305.1. NCBI lineage: Eukaryota > Metazoa > Chordata > Amphibia > Anura > Ranidae > Pelophylax > Pelophylax lessonae. The sequence goes on along the minus strand of NC_138778.1, from coordinate 194,426,901 downwards.
AGTGTCTGCCAGAGCTTTCTGGAGGGATCGTGCAGTCAAACGTAGGTTTTGAATTGTTTTTCTCACAATCCTGCGAGCTGTCCTGTCTGATATTTTTCTTGGTCTTCCAGATCTTGCTTTAACTTGCACTGTTCCTGATGACTGCCATTTCCTAATTACATTCTGAACAGAGGATATTGACATCTGAAAACGCTTTGCTATCTTTTTATAGCCTTCTCCAGCTTTGTGAGCGTCAACTATTGTCAGTTTCAGTTTTCTAGACAACTGCTTAGAAGATCCCATGGTGCTGATTGTTGGGGCAAGGTCAGATGAGTCAGGGCATTTAAAACCTTTGAGATTGACATCACTTGGTCTTCCCAGACGATGATTGAGAACAATCCATGACACTGGCAGGTCTCAGCCTTGCAAAGGGGGCAGTGCATGCTATAAATTCTGCAGGGTGCCCAAACTTTTGCAGACGCCATTTTTTTGTTTTCTGTAATTTTGAAAGTGTCAATGATGGAAATAAAATCTAACTTTTGTTGACATATAAGAATGTCTAATCTGTAATTGGATGCCTTTTGGAGATTTTTCCATCTTTCCTTGGCTTCTTTATGCACATTAATACACATTTTTACCTGGGGTGCCCAAACTTTCGATTACCACTGTATTTATACATCACTTCTATGTTGTTTTTATTACTTTATTTCAATCAATTGATATGATGTGATCAATGCGCTGATGGGCAGTAATGAGTCAACACTGACGTGCACTAATAGATTGTGATTGTGGTCTGGAGGTCATACACTGGATGGAGTGTGGCTTTTACAGGTAGGGGTTGGTTAATATTTCAGATAGGGGGTGAACAACACCTGAATAGACAGAATGCGGTTACCTTTAAATATTCACTTTGCAGGACCATCACTATAGCTGCACATGTTTCTGGGATGATGCGACCAAGAGACTGGGCCGATATGCCTGTGCTGAACTTCAGATCCTCAAATGTCCTTCCAGTTGCTAGGAAATGCAGTGTTGCTATTAAACGTTGCTCTGCTGTTATACTTTGTCTGAGCACAGTATCCTGTTTTTTTATGAGTGGTGCTACTTGACTCAATAGCAGCTGAAAGGATTCATCGGGCATTCTGAGATAATTCCGAAAGTCATCCGGATTATTCTCCTTCAGGTCTTTCAACAATGTCATGTGTGAATATTTTTCATGGTTTCTTAGACATTGCTTGGTTCATTGACTTCTTCTTTTCTTCTCATTTGCCTGTTGTATTGCCATGAAACCTAGCATTGCTATGGCAATGGTACTCTCATCCACATGATCCATACTGAATGAATAAGCGAAGGAATCCGGAAAGATAAATCTGTACACACAATGAACGTACGGTACTCCAAGCGAGGATAACCCAGGAGGGACGTCTAGAGGTCCCTTTTATGTTGTCATTTCCCTTCTAATTTAACAAAATTGAACGATAAACCGGGTAATTTATGTCCATTGAATGTTTATCTTTTGAAATTTCATCGCTACATGATTGTAGTATCTTTTGCCCTTCTGAAACATTGTTCGGTTACTAGCTCACCCTTTTTTGAAGCCTATTAGAGCTCTGGCTCAAATCAGGTGCTCAAAAAAAAAAAAAACATTGGAATCCATGCGTCCGGCGCCCTGCATGTAGATTAGGGGGCCGGATGCATGGATAGGGGGGACGGTGCCCCTGCGCCCTCAATGGACGGGCCGCCACTGGTCACGGCTTTTCTCTGTTTCATAAACTGACACCTTGAGCTTTCAGCTTCAGTGTTCAGTAACTAATTTAACTACTTTGGGTTGAACCTCTCAGCTAAATAGGTGTTCAAGCATAAGTGTGTGAATATGCAAATTGTGTGTGCTAATAAAAAAATAAAGTTGCTGGAGGTGTATAAAGGGTTGCGATTCTCTAAGTAAACCCCTAAGTAGTTGGTTTTGCCAACATCCCTTGGATATAAATTGTTTAGAGGTTTGGTGCCTCAGGCCAAGTGTGAATGGGACTTTGTAGGCTAGTAACACAGATTTCATAAAAAATTTAACAATTTATTGAACAAAATAGAAAACAAAAGCAAAATTTCTAGAGCTCAATTTTGTGAATTGGATTAAAGACCCATTGGTGAGGGTGAATAAGTATTGAAAGTTTGGTGACAAAGTGATATGGTGACTTGTTTGAATATTGTTCTCTGCTGTTCCATGCATGTGGATCAGCTTGGAATTTGCAGAGACGAAATATCCTAGAAATCCAACGCGTTTCGGCTCGTTATGGTAGTATGCCTTTATCAAGGATTACTCACCATATCTGTAATTACAATAAAATATATTAATTCAAAAACATATGCGCACAAGGGGGAAGTTTCCCGTTGTAGCCTAGTGGTAGGATAGATACATTTATAGGCATTTGCCTGATCCATATTGGAAAACCTTTAACTGATCCTCAAATTGCAATGAGAACTGTATTGGTGCTGCTTCTGGTGGTAAAGTATGGTAAGTGTGTTAGTAGATATGTTCTCATTGAGGGTCCCTTTAAGTAGTATTATTAGTATGTACTTGACTGCAGAGTGTTTGCAGCTGTACTGATGGGGTCCAAGTATTTCCCAGGTCTCATCAAGATTTTTAAAGGTGACTATCAAGAAAAAAGTGTGACAGTTTTTCAAATATATTTATTTGTTAGAGAAAGTGTTTAGTGGATTCCTCCAACACTTGTGGAGAAACTCCACAAGATTACTCAACTTAACTCACTGTTTTGTTGTCCAGGTAGGTCATCAAAAGAAAGTATTCCAGGAGCAGCGTCTCTGATGGTGTGCTCGTCTCCCTCTCCAAGAGGAAAGTGACACCTTGTTCAGTTCCCCGGCCTTAAATAGCGGTTCGCACATGCGCAGTAGCGCTGCGGGATACCACGTGACACGCCCGTCATGCGGCTATGTATCTGGTGCGCATGCGCAGCCAGGGGTTAGATGTTTAGCTATATCGGCCAGGGACACGGGAGGAGAGTCAGTTCCCCAGTTGGGAAAAGACGGGAAAGTGTGGTACCACCCTTAGTGACTCTGAGGAGCCCCGGCTTCATAAAAAAACGGAATTTAATATCCATGTATTAATCACTATTTTGTCAATAGAATTCAATGTTCAATTACATTATATTTTTTCTTCTTATATTGTAATGCCGACACCATGTATACTTTTTCTGATCAACATAATTGCACCTGGCACGGAAAGCCACGTTTTTTTATGAAGCTGGGGCTCCTCAGAGTCACTAAGGGTGGTACCACACTTTCCCGTCTTTTCCCAACTGGGGAACTGACTCTCCTCCCGTGTCGGCGGCCGATATAGCTAAACATCTAACCCCGGGCTGCGCACGCAGTCCCGCTGGCCGCATGCACACCAGATACATAGCCGCATGACGGCCGTGTCACGTGGCATCCCGCAGCACTACTGCGCATGCGCCAACCGCTATTTAAAGCGGTTGTATACTGCCTACAAAAAAAAAAAACAAACCTGCAAGACAAAGGGATAATGAGCTAGTATGCATCACATGCTAGCTCATGAAATACGTACCTTAAAACTAAGCCCCGACACGGACCCCCAGACACCGCTGTGGGAGCTGACATGCTCCCTCGGCTTCTCTTCCGGGTTCGGCGGCTCCGGCGCTGTGAGCGGCTGGAGCCACGATGATGTCACTCCCGCGCATGAGCACATGAGTCACTTTCTGAAAATTCCCGGCAAGGAACTCTGAAGGGCCGCTGGACCTTCAGAGTGCATGCGCCGCTAGCGTCAGCGGCTGCATGCAGGACAAATAATCCCTAAATCGTGCAGGTTTAGGAGATGTTAATTGTACCTACAGGTAAGTCTTATTATAGGCTTACCTGTAGGTAAAAGGAAAAAAAAGGAGTACACTACCGCTTTAAGGCCGGGGAACTGAACAAGGTGTTACTTCCCTCTTGGAGAAGGAGACGAGCACACCATCAGAGACGCTGCTCCTGGAATACTTTCTTTTGATGACCTACCTGGACAACAAAACAGTGAGTTAAGTTGAGTAATCTTGTGGAGTTTCTCCACAAGTGTTGGAGTAATCCACTAAACACTTTCTCTAACAAATAAATATATTTGAAAAACTGTCACACTTTTTTCTTGATAGTCACCATTAAAAATCTTGATGAGACCTGGGAAATACTTGGACCCCATCAGTACAGCTGCAAACACTCTGCAGTCTGTAAGTACATACTAATAATACTACTTAAAGAGACCCTCAATGAGAACATATCTACTAACACACTTACCATACTTTACCACCAGAAGCAGAACCAATACAGTTCTCATTGCAATTTGAGGATCAGCAAAAGGTTTTCCAATATGGATCAGGCAAACGCCTATAAATGTATGTATCCTACCACTATGCTACAACGGGAAACTGCCCCCTTGTGCGCATATGTTTTTGAATGAATATATTTTATTGTAATTACAGATATGGTGAATAATCCTTGATAAAGGCATACTACCATAACCAGCCGAAACGCGTTGGATTTTCTAGAATATTTCGTCTCTGCAAATTCCAAGCTGATCCACACGCGTGGAACAGCAGAGAACAATATTCAAACAAGTCACCATATCACTTTGTCACCAAACTTTCAATACTTATTCACCCTCACCAATGGGTCTTTAACCCAATTCACAAAATTGAGCTCTACAAATTTTGCTTTTGTTTTCTATTTTGTTCAATAAATTGTTAAATTTTTTATGAAATCTGTGTTACTAGCCTACAAAGTCTCATTTACACTTGGCCTGAGGCACCAAATCTCTAAACAGTTGCTTGAGGTGTAACTTCTGTGCCTGTTACAACAAAACCAATTTTCAAAAGTCGGAAGCACGTGTATCGTGTCCTGAGTGATCAAGTAAATAATGAACGCTGTTAAGCCCAGTTTCAAAGCTGACATTCTGACTATATCTGGTTATCCATAATGATTACTGCAGTGAAGCTCTGGTGGTCTGGGCAGCACTGAAAAATGACAATGTGGTCTTTATGCACACTATGATGGAGGCCTCTGCAGGAAGAAGACAGTCTAATCTTCCCTCATTAAGAGAAAATATAATTCCAATTACGCAATCTTTACATCTGGTTTCCTGCTTGTTCTTTTTATCTGGAAATGTATTTTGATCCCAGGGATTAGGAACATGGATACAAATATTGTACATAGCCTGAGTGCACTTGATATGGTTCAAATTTATGTCATAATGGTTTGCCACATGGGAGATATTTGAGAAAGGAGGTGATGGATGCATATAGTATGCGGAACTGTAAGGAGATTTTATTTGCCTTTGATAATCTTATCATACTTGTTAAGTGTTGCTGAAACTTTATAGTTCTGTATTTCTGTATAGGAGGCCCAGGGAATTACTTTCATTTGGATTGGGATTCATTCCTGAAAGCAATGAAATGAATTAATGTATACCTGTATGCTGGATTAATCCAGTAAACTGGCGTTATGTTTTGTTTGTAGGCACATTTTACATCACTGACTTGGCAAATGCTGGTACCAGTGGAAAAGGCATTATGACCTGGCATCAGACATTTTCAGATAGATTAGCATTTGCAGCCTTCATTTCCTTTAATGCCAACCTGTACTTACCCCACTCAGGGAAAATAACAAATTTACCTGCTAGTACCCCAACTGCCTACCTATTGGTAACTTATTAATTTTAGTATTGTACTGTGAATAGACTATTCAAAGCACTCAGCAGAATGTGATGGGGAGGACATACTTCCGCTCCTGCTCATATAGATACAGTCAGGTCCATAAATATTGGGACATCGTCACAATTGTAATCTTTTTGGCTCAATACACCACCACAATGGCTTTGAAATGAAACAAACAAGATGAGCTTTAATTTGAGGGTAGTTACATCCAAATCAGGTGAACGGTGTAAGAATTACAACAGTTTGTATATGTGCCTCCCACTTTTTAAGGGACCAAAAGTAATGGGACAATTGGCTGCTCAGCTGTTCCATGTCCAGGTATGTGTTACTCCTTCATGATCCCATTTACAAGGAGCAGATAAAAGGTCCAGAGTTCATTTCAAGTGCGCTATTTGCATTTGGAATTTGTTGCTGTCAACTCTCAATATGAGATCAAAGAGCTGTCACTATCAGTGAAGCAAGCCATCATTAGGCTGAAAAAACAAAACAAACTCATCAGAGAAATAGCAAAAACATTAGGTGTGGCCAAATCAACTGTTTCGAACATCCTTTAACCGCACCGGTGAGCTCAGCAACACCAAAAGACCTGGAAAACAACTGTGGTGGATGACCGAATAATTATTTCCCTGGTGAAGAAAACACCCTTCACAACAGTTGGCCAGATCAAGAACCTCTCCAGGAGGTGGGTGTATGTGTGTCAAAGTCAACAATCAAGAGAAGACTTCACAAGAGGGAATACAGAGGGTTCACCACAAGATGTAAACCATTGGTGAGCCTCAAAAACAGGAAGGCCAGATTAGAGTTTGCCAAACAACATCTAAAATAGCCTTCACAGTTCCAGAACAACATCCTATAGACAGATGAGAACAAGATCAACTTGTACCAGAGTGATGGGAAGAGTATGGAGAAAGAAAAGAACTGCTCATGATCCAAAGCATACCACCTCATCAGTGAAGCATGGTGGTGGTAGATGTGGGCATGTATGGCTGCCAATGGAACTGGTTCTCTTGTATTTATTGATGATGTGACTGCTGACAAAAGCAGCAGGATGAATTCTGAAGTGTTTTCGGGCAATATGATCTGCTCCTATTCAGCCAAATGCTTCAGAAGTCATTGGACAGCGCTTCACATTGCAGATGGACAATGACCCGAAGCATACTGCAAAAGCAACCAAAGAGTTTTTTTAAGGGAAATAAGTGGAATGTTATGTATTGGCCAAGTCAATCACCTGACCTGAATTCAATTGAGCATGCATTTCACTTGCTGAAGACAAAACTGAAGGGAAATGCTCCAAGAACAAGCAGGAACTGAAGACAGTTGCAGTAGAGGCCTGGCAGAGCTTCACCAGGGATGAAACCCAGCGTCTGGTGATGTCCATGTGTTCCAGACTTCAGGCTGTAATTGACTGCAAAGGATTTGCAACCAAGTATTAAAAAGTGAAGGTTTGATTTATGATTGTTCATCTGTCCCATTACTTTTGGTCCCTTAAAACGTGTGAGGCACATATACAAACTGTTGTAATACCTACACCGTTCACCTGATTTGGATGTAAATACCCTCAAATTAAAGCTGAAAGTCTGCAGTTACAGCACATCTTGTTTGTTTCATTTCAAATCCATTGTGGTGGTGTATAGAGCCAAAGATTACAATTGTGTTGATGTCCCAATATTTATGGACCTGACTGTATGTATACATTTCTCTAACGTTCATTGATGGACGCAGTCTTCTTATCTTGATATCAGTGAGGTTATGCTGCCCCCTACAGGAGTAGGACACTAGGCAGAAAAAAGTTCTCGTTACACCTATGGGCAGTACCAGGTATACCCTCTCTCTCCCTGCTATAGGATGTCAGTTTTAATCTGCCTAGTCAGGATTAAGGACCTAGTTCCTTGCTGGGATCTCTGGTCCTGGCAAATTTTTTTTCTAGATAGTTGTTTTTTTTTTAGTTATCTTTTTCTCCGTATTTTTTTCCTGTGAGATCTACAAGCAACTATGCTGGATCTGGGCAACGGGCTGGTTGTATAGATCCAGTGGTCACCCCCAGCCAGCAAACGAGCATGTGCAGACCTTCGCTCCGCGCTGGGTCGGCCGTGACATAAATGTCTCGCCAGGTCGCATACGACCGGGTCTAGGCCCGAGTCGAAGCTTTGCTTTTAGGCCAACAGCCCCCCCACTTCGGCGAAGAGGGGTCTGTCAGGAGATGGCACCCAGTATGGTGAGTAAATGTTCCCCCCTCTTCCCCTGGCGGATTTTGGGGTGGACGTTGGCCCCTCCCTGGGACTGTTCGGACCCTCACAATCCCGGGTTCCCCTCTGTCCTGTCATGCACCCCCGCCTACCTGCCCCCCCTCACTACTGGGGATGTTGGGACGTTGGTGACTACTCCGGGGGGCTGTGTCAGAGCTTCAGGCCACAGGTTGGGGGTGTGTGCCACTAGTGACGGATGAACGATGGTGCGGGGGGGTTGGGTTTCTACCTATCGCTCCAGGGCCCACCAACCAATCGATTCCTTTCAGTAGGCTGGGGGGGTCCCCCCGAGGGTCCCCAGTAGCTCCGCAGTCTGCCATTTCTTGTAGCCACATGAGCCCTGCATGCAGCGGCAGCCATCTTGGTACACCCGGCGCCATTTTTCAGTGGATTTCTCATAGGAATCACTTAATGGGAGTTCCTGGAGGTGTTTTTGTTGGTGGAGCCCCTCCCTATACCCTGGTGCTGATCTCCAGATCTTTCTTTTCGGATTGAGATCGCTGCTGACACACATGTACAGACATTCTGGGCCTCCTGGTGCATCTTTACTGTAGAGTGGCGAGTCTGGGGGGTCTCTCTCTCTTTCTGCTGGGGGTCTCCAGTGTACGCTGCCTGTCCTCTTGGGGGCGCTGTAGCTGGGTGGGATGTTTTTAAAAAAATTAATTTTTTGCTGACGGGTTCCCCTGGTGCAACATGGACCCTGCAGAACATGTGTCCCCACCTGACCCCCTCTCGGAGGCCGCAGGGCCCTCTGGATCCCAGCCATCAAAAGATGCATTTTCGGCGGACCTGGAATCATTTGTGTCTTGGGTGGAGGTGGCCTTTAAAGGAAGAGGTACTAGAAAACGCCCTCCACCTACCCTTGTCTCATCTGATGTCTCCGATTCGGAGTATGACTCAGCCACCGCAGACACGGGTCTCCCTGCCGGGCCTACTACCTCGCGCCCTGTCTCCTCCGATAGTGAGGATGACATTTCTACCTCCACTGTGTCGCAAGACAAGGCGTTGGTGAACGCACTGGTTGTATCTGTGCATGAGACCCTAAAAATGGAGGGCGCAGCTGCCACTGCGACTGAGGCGCAGGTTACATTTGGTACTCACTCACAAGCCATCCACAGCGGCAAAGGTTTTTCCTTTTCCCGCGTATTTTGACCTTGTGCTCAAAATAGAATGGGACCGCCCAAAGCGTTCCCCTGGGGTGCCTAAGCGGATTGGTAGATGCTACCCTTTTGAGGAGTCCCTTGTAAAGAAGTGGACTGTCACACCTACGGTGGACCCTCCGGTCTCAAGACTGAATAAAGCTACCATGATACCAGTAGAGGATTCCCCGGCCTTTGATCCGGTGGACAGAAAGGTGGAATCTGAGACCCGGAATACGTACTTCCTGGCAGGGTCTGCACTTAGACCGGTGTTTACGGTTGCCCTTGTCTCGCAAACATTGACTGAATGGGCTAAGTTACTATGCCGTGACCTGGAGGGGAGGCAAGTCCTCCCTGCCTTTGTGGAGCTGTTGGACCAGTTGGTACAGGGGCTGCAATTTGTTTGCGATGACGCGCTGGATACTGCTTCCATATTGGGCCGACTGTTGGTTTCGGCAGTGATCCTCCGGCGTATACTTTGGCTAAAGTGCTGGTCCGCGGATTAGACTTCAAAGAAGGCCTTAACTGATTTACCTTTTCAAGGAGAACACCTGTTTGGGGCTACCCTGGATGACATTATCAAAGGTCTCACAGGGGGTAAGAGTACTTTTCTCACGCAGGCTAACAAGGGTAAGGACCGTCGTCGCAGACGGGGTCCCTTTTCTTTTTAGCACACAAGAAGTTTTTTTGTCCCTCTGGGTCAGTCGATAAGGCAAAGTCCTTCAAGGGCCCCTCGGGTGGTTCCAAGCGACCCTGGTCTGGCAAACAAAAATCGTATTTTCTCTTACGTCCTCCGACAGTCGCCGCCCCTTCATATTCATCACCAATGGGTTATGTCCTCTTATCCGTAGGAGTAGCTAGGCAATAGAATATGTTAGTACAAAGACTTTTAACATATCCCACCCCCAGGGGGTGGACCCCTCAGTACATAACCCTCCACTTCCTGTAACCAAGCCAGTTTCATTTGTCTAGCTGTCAGGAGTGGCTGGAAGTTTCTGTGCTGGGACACCTTGTCCCAGCTTTCTTTCCTTTCTTTGGATTTTATTTGAGTTTTTTCTCTCTCTCTTGTTAGCTGTTATTTTATCAGCGTTAGTTAGTTCTTCGGAAGAAGAGGATCATGCGGGCTGCGTCTCGGGCTGACCCCCCTGGTCTCAGGTTGTGGGTCAGTGGTTTCTCAGCCCGCCATCGAGCGTTCAGTCAGGTATCGCTCCTGAGCTATCTGAACGACCCATCCCTGTGTCGTGCAGGGATGCCAGGTGAGGTGGCTACCTCACCGGACGCTGTGCGGTTTCTCAACCCACCTTCTGATGCGTCCTAGATGCGACTCTCCCTGCCTTAGTTTCAGCGGTTTGTTCGCCTGTGCGGGTTCCCCACGCCATGTCAGAGGTAAGTGTATGTATGTGGGGACCTGTCTGTCTGGGGGGTGTCAGTCTGGGACTGTGTTACCTTGCCCTGTGTTCACAATGTCACTGTCTCCCTATCCCTCATATTGCATGCTGTGGGCTGCAGGAGGGGGGGTTGTGCTGCACTCTGTGTCAGTCTGTATGTGAACGGCTGTGTGCTGTGGGGCTTGAGTTTCTCATGCTTGGGGCACATTACAGCGCCGCTGCGGCGGTTTAACATGCTTCCTTTTTGCTGGGCGATTAGGATGTCTTTACTTCACCCTCATGGGGTGTGGGAGCGGCAGTTTCGGCGCCAAACGGCGCCATTTTGGCTGCGATCGCTCCGGCCGCATGTTTTACATGCATGGCGGCCATTTTCTTGTAGCCTCCATAGGCTTTAATAGAGCTCCCTGTATACCAGCACTTCCTTTCATTCAGGAGCACCGCAGGCAGCAGCAGCAGCAGCGATCTCCAGGTTCATTTCCCTCTATTCCCTGTATCCTGCCTTGGTTTGCTTGTCCCTGTGGGGGTCCCTTGTGTGGGGGTGTTTGTGTGAAGTGGGCTACGATCGCAGCGCTCTCTTAAAGGGGCGGTCACCCATTTATTTTACTGCTACAGGGGCATGGATTCTCAGGAAAACAAATTTCCTACAACTTTAGTGGGGAGCCAGGGGTCTGCACTTTCCCCCCCAGGGGGGGATTTGGCTGCGATTGTGGCTAGCCTTGCGACTCAGGTGCAAATGCTGGTGGCTGCTCAATCCACAAAAAGGCCCAGAGTTTCAATTTCCTCTGATTCAGAGGGTGATGGTACTGGGGCTGCTGTGGCTGGGGTCTCCTTATCGGGGTCCCGTTCCTCCCTGGACCTTATCGGGTCAGAAATGGAGGCTGAGGTGGAGGGGGTTGATAATTCTCCCCCTGGCTCGTCTGAAGAGCTTGCACTCATGGATGAATTGGTTGCTTCTATCAAGCAAACACTGCGGTTAGAGGAGGAATCATGTCCTCCAGCTGCCTTGGCGGCTTATGGGACGCAGAAAAGGCGCAAAGCGTCGCAGGTGTACCCCTGCACTGAGGATTTCCAAAACGCTGTGAAAGAACAGTGGCGTAATATACGCAAGCCTTTTGCTGTACCTAGTAGGTTTAAGCTACGCTATCCCTTTACGCCTGCTACTGATGAGCGCTGGTGTATTCCACCGCCGGTGGATCATGCGATAGCTGTTTTAAACAAATCCACTGCGATTCCGGCTGAAGACACCCCGGTGTTCCGGGATGCCACGGACAAGAGAATGGAATCTCTTGCCCGTCACACCTATTCTATTATGGGTTCTATGTTAAAAGCCTTATTCGCTTCTCTTATGGCGGCCCAGGCGGTCGCGAGCTGGACGCAGGTGCTTAGGCGGGTCCTGGTGGCTGATTCTGCTCCCCAGGCGACTTTGGATATGGTGGATCAAATCCACCAGGGTGTCATGTACTTGTGTGATGCGGACCTGGATATGGTTCCGTTGGCTGCACGGGTACACAGTGTGGCGGTGTTAAATCGCCGCCTGGTTTGGTTGAAGTGTTGGTCTGTGGATCAATCTTCCCGTAAGACCTTGGCCAATCTGCCTTATGATGGTTCTCGCCTTTTTGGCGAATCCTTAGATGCACTGATTAAGGGAGTCACGGGTGGTAAGAGCACGCTCTTGCCTCAATCCCACAAGCCTAAGGCGGCTCCTGGTAAGAAGCATGCTTCCTTTAGACCCCATCAAGGGTCCTTTCGTGCCTTTCGGTCTCACTATAGGGGCAAGCCGTCAAAGGGCCAAGGCTCCCACAAGAAGCCGTGGGCAGGTAAGCAAAAGTCCGGTCAATCCGGTTCTGCGGCCCACAACAGTGCGGCCTGAAGGGGCGCCCTCACCCGAGTCTGGGGTGGGGGGACGCTTGCTCGGTTTCTCTCGGCCATGGCTGTCCCGGGTTCGGGACAGGTGGGTTCAGGAAATCGTTCGATCTGGCTACAAGATCGAGTTTCTCTCTCGGCCGAGGAACAGATTTTTTCCCTCAAATCTTCTGTTGTCCCCGGAGCGTTTGCGGGACCTGCGCCTAGCGGTGCTGGACCTAAGGGCTCAGGGTGTGGTGGTCCCGGTACCTCATCGGGACAGATTTCGGGGGTTCTATTCCAATCTGTTCACCGTGCCCAGAAAAGAGGGCAAGGTCCGTCCGATTCTGGACTTGAAGGCGCTGAACCGCTTTGTGCGGGTGCGCAAGTTCCGCATGGAATCCCTGCGGTCGGTGGTGGCTGCCCTGGTTCCGGGGGAGTTCATGGCTTCCATCGACTTGAAGGATGCGTATCTTCACATCCCCATTTTCGAGGGTCACCAGAGGTACCTTCGATTCGCCATAGCGGAGGATCATTACCAATTTGTGGCTTTGCCTTTCGGTCTCGCCTCGGCTCCGAGGGTGTTCACCAAAGTGCTGGCACCGGTTCTGGCCTTGTTGAGAGCCCAGGGCATATCGGTCCTGGGATATCTGGACGATATTCTGGTTCGGTCTGCGACCAACCAAGGTCTGGTGCAGGATCTGTCCGTCACGTTGCAGACTCTGCAAGAGTTTGGTTGGACGGTCAATTTCCCAAAATCGACATTGTGCCCGTCGGTCCGCCTCCCGTATCTGGGAATGATTCTGGACTCTGTCCAGGCGAAGGTCTTCCTACCGGACGACAAACTCAAGACTCTTCAGGAGGGAGTCAGGTCCCTCAGGGACAATCAGTTCTCGTCCATTCGGACGTGCATGCGGTGTCTGGGATTGATGGTCTCGGCTTTCGAGGCGATTCCCTTCGCCCAGTTTCACACTCGGGGTCTCCAAGCGGAGATATTGTCCGAGTGGGACGGGCGACCGCACTCTCTGGATCTTCAGATATCCTTGAGTTCTCGGACCAGAAGGGATCTTCTGTGGTGGCTTCGTTCCCCCTCAGTGTCGGGGGGCAAGTCTTTTCGTCCCCTTTCGTGGACGGTGATCACCACGGACGCCAGCCTGTCGGGCTGGGGTGGTGTTCTGGGCGTTCTGTCCGCCCAGGGTGTTTGGTCGAAGGAGGAATCCTCCCTTCCGATCAACGTTCTGGAACTGCGAGCGATACTCCTCTGTCTTCGTCGTTGGACGGACAGGCTTCACGGCTGTCCGGTCAGGGTGCAGACGGACAATGCCACGGCGGTGGCGTACATCAATCACCAAGGGGGCACCAGGAGTGCCCAGGCGGCTCGAGAAGTGGCCGCGATTCTGTCTTGGGCCGAGACGCATGTCCCGGCAATATCAGCAGTTCACATTCCGGGAGTGGAAAATTGGCAGGCGGATTATCTGAGCCGCCAGACCCTGGACCAGGGGGAATGGTCCCTTCACCCGGATGTCTTCCAGATGTTGTGCGCGAAGTGGGGTCTTCCGGAGGTAGACCTGTTCGCGTCTCGTCTGAACAACAAAGTTCCACGGTTCGTGGCGAGGACGCGCGATCCTCGGGCAGACGCGTCGGACGCGTTGGTTGCCCCGTGGCATCAGTATCGACTGATGTATGCGTTTCCACCGATTCAATTGCTGTCCAGGTTCCTTCGCAGGTTGCACTCGGAACCGACCACGGTGATTCTTGTGGCACCGGACTGGCCTCGCCGGTCCTGGTACGCAGACCTCGTAAATCTGGCAATCGACGCCCCGTGGCGTCTGCCTCTTCGAGAAGATCTTCTGTCACAAGGACCGATCTTCCATCCTGCTTTACAGTCGCTGGCTTTGACGGCCTGGCTGTTGAAACCGAGGTCCTGAAGAACAGGGGTCTTTCCCCTGAGGTCATTCACACCTTGATCAATGCGAGGAAGTCTTCCTCGGGGAAGGTTTACTACCGTACTTGGAAGGCATATTTTGCCTGGTGCGAATCCAGGGGTTTCTCTCCTACCACTTATTCAGTGTCTAGGGTGTTGTCCTTCCTTCAGACGGGTGTTGAACAGCGTTTGGCGCTGGCTACGATCAAGGGTCAGGTGTCTGCTTTGGCCGTTCTGTTTCAACGTCCTGTGGCATCTAATGCTTTGGTTAGCACTTTTGTGCAGGGGGTACGTCGTCTGATCCCCCCTAGGAGGGACCCTCTGCCCCCTTGGGACTTGAATCTAGTCCTGTCTGTATTACAGCGTGCTCCTTTCGAAAGGATCAGGGAGATCTCGCTGTCCTTGTTGTCCAAGAAGGTCGCCTTTTTGGTAGCTATCACCTCGGCTCGTCGAGTGTCGGAGCTGGCAGCCTTGTCCTGCAGGTCTCCGTATCTGGTTGTGCATTTGGACAAGGTGGTCCTGCGACCTAACCCTTCTTTTCTTCCAAAAAGGGTTTCGGAATTTCATCTCAATGAGGACATTGTCCTGCCTTCGCTCTGCGCGAAGCCTAAACATCCGACGGAGGTGCTGCTTCACTCCTTGGATGTTGTCCGGGCGCTTAGTGTCTACTTGAAATCGACTGAGTCTTTTCGCAAGTCGGATGCCTTGTTTGTTCTTCCGGAAGGTCCTCGGAAGGGCATGGCGGCGTCGGCTTCTACCATCGCCAAATGGATCAGACAGACCATTGAACAGGCCTATGCTTTGAAGGGGAAGATTCCCCCTGTACCTGTGAAGGCGCACTCTACCAGATCTCTGAGTACGTCTTGGGCCTGTCGTCATGGGGCCTCTGTGGCCCAGGTGTGTAAGGCGGCGACTTGGTCGACCGTACACACTTTCACAAAATTCTTCAGAGTAGATGTTCAGGCATCGGCTGATGCTTCCTTTGGCCGCAAGGTTCTCAGTGCGGCAGTTCCCTAGAACCCTTGTTACGGGTTCTTTGACTGTTTGGGACATTTGTTTTTTCCCTGGGTTTTCTTGCTCCTGTTGAGCGAGTGTTTTGTTCTTATGCCCGACTGGTTTCCTTCCTTTGGTAAGGTTCCTTTCTCTGATGGGGAGACGGCGTTGCCTTGGGCGCGGCTGCGTTCTTCCCACCCCTCATGTTTACACTGCTTTGGGACATCCCATTGGTGATGAATATGAAGGGGCGGCGACTGTCGGAGGACGTAAGAGAAAACGGAATTTTTGTAAAATCTTACCTGTAAAATTCCTTTCTCTGAGTCCTCCGACAGTCGCCGCCCCCGCCCCTCTTTTGGGGTTTTGTTATACTCTCTACTGCTATTTCACTGAAACTGGCTTGGTTACAGGAAGTGGAGGGTTATGTACTGAGGGGTCCACCCCCTGGGGGTGGGATATGTTAAAAGTCTTTGTACTAACATATTCTATTGCCTAGCTACTCCTACGGATAAGAGGACATAACCCATTGGTGATGAATATGAAGGGGCGGCGACTGTCGGAGGACTCAGAGAAAGGAATTTTACAGGTAAGATTTTACAAAAATTCCGTTTTCTCCAGGCCAGAGGACAAGGCCACTTTGGCCTGAAGGTTCACCCTTATCTGGGGTGCGGGGATGTCTTTTCTGGTTTCCGGACCTGTGGCTATCCCGGATACAAGACAAATGGGTTCAAGAGGTCATGTGGTCCAGTTACAAGATCGAGTTTTGATCCGTCTCGCCAGTAAGGTTTTTCTCTTCCAATGTGTGACTGTGTGCTTACAGGCTCTCCTTGGGGCAGTTGAGGACCTGGTACAACAGGGAGTAAAAGTTCCAGTTCCATGTGCGGAACGTTTTCAGGGTTTTTATTCAAACCTGTTTACGGTCCCCAGGAAGGAAGGCAAGATGCGTTCAATCCTGGACCATGGTGGCTTCGGTCCCCGATGCTCAAGCAAGGGAAATTAGTCCTCCCTGTATATTGGCTGATTGTCACCACAGATGCCAGTTTGTCCGGGTGGGGAGGGGTTCTTGGCAGGAAGAATCCAGGTTACCGATCAATGTTCTGGAGCTGAGAGCAATCAGGCTTTGCCTAGTCCTCTGAACCGAACACCTGGAGGGTTGTCCAGTGCACATTCAATCGGACAATGCCATGGCCGTGGCTTATGTCAATCACCAAGGGGGCACCAAAAGTGTCCTTGCGGCCTTGGAAGTGGCAGGCATTCTTCGGTGGGCAGCTCTCCGCTGTTCACATTCCAGGGGTGGAAAATTGGCAGGCGGATTACCTCGGTCGACAGGCCTTGGATGCAGGAGAATGGTCTCTCCATCCGGAGGTATTCCAGCAGTTGTGCCTTCGTTGGGGCACTCCAGATGTAGATCGTCTTGGATCAACAGGAAAGTGCAGAGGTTTTGTGGCCCGTTCCCGGGATCCTCTGGCAGACGCCGCAGACGCACTGGTGGCTGAGTGGGGTCAATATCAGCTGATGTATGCCTTTCCTCCTCTCATGTTGCTGCCAAGACTTCTTCGCAGGATCGAGGCGAAAGGGATTCTGGTTTTTCTTGTGGCTCTGGACTGGCCATGCCAAGCCTGGTATGCTGACCTGGTCAGGCTAGTTGTGAACGCTCCTTGGAGACCTCCTCTCAGGGAGGACTTGCTGTTTCAGGGGCCAGTCTTCTATCCTGCTTTACGGTCACTGGTTTTGACAGCTTGGCTGTTGAATGCCAGGTACTGAAGGACAAGGGGTTGTCTGCTCGGGCGCTTAGTGCTTCCTGGGCTTTTTGCCAACAGGCATCTGTGCTTCAGGTTTGCAAGGCGTCTACCTGGTCGTCTGTTCATACCTTTACAAAATTTTATAAGGTGGATGTGCTGGCATCTGCAGATGCCTCTTTTGGCCGCAAAGTTTTGCAGGCTGCTGTTTAAGGGGGCTCTTAGTCTCCCTTGAGGGTTTTTATGGTTTTTCTGTTGGGTCTCATCTTGTTGTTCTGATGAGTCCTAGGTTGCCTGGTTGGCTATGGTTTTGCCTTAGGGACTTTTTTTTTTCTGCTGTCCCACCCCTTGTATGGCAGTGCTTTGGGACGTCCCTACTGATATCAAGATAAGAAGACTGCTTCCCTCAATGAACGATAGAGAAAATTGGATTTTTATCTTACCGTAAAACCCTTTTCTCTTAAGTTCATTGACGGACGCAGTACCCGCCCCTCTATTTTTGAGTTGAGTTGGTATTATTTTCTCTGACACTGCTTTGATACAAAACTGACATCCTATAGCAGGGAGAGAGAGGGTATACCCACTGGGCCTGCCCATAGGTGTAGCCAGAATTTTTTTCTGCCTAGTGTTCTACTCCTGTAGGGGGCAGCATAACCCTACTGATATCAAGATAAGAAGACTCCGTCCGTCAATGAACTTAGGAGAAAAGGATTTTATGGTAAGACGCAAATCCAATTTTTTATTCAGACATAGTTTAAACCACAAATATTGTGTCATATAGAGCCTTATATTAAATGTTTATTTGTTCAGTAAAATATATACAAATATTGCAGAGAAGATTGGTTCAGAAATTTGTTAATATGGGCAAAAAAAAGTAAACAAATTGACTGATAAAATTCTAGTTTTCCTTTTACCAATTTTTATAAATCCTCTTGAATTGCTTTTTGTTTTTCTTTTTTTTAAAGATCTCTTTATTGAGTTTTTCAAACAGAAAAAAACGAACATTACAAAACAATAAGAAAAAAAAAATAGTCACAAGGTGACTAAACAAATGCAACAACTGTTGCAAGCGCTCCCTGGTCACCCCCCACAGTGGCAGATATGCAAAGGAATGTGAGCATAGAAACAACAGAAAGCATAGTACAATACAGGATAAACTATGATCACTTCAGAGGAAAGCAGTAACATTAGTTAGGGGGATCATTACTCCCGTAAACTTGGAGGAGTCAAGGTGAGGGGACTGGATATGCAGCTGCCCCAAATTCTGTCAAATAAGTGAGGACAACCTCTTAATTCAAAGGTTTGTACAGAGGAAAGCAATTGTAGACCAGCTGAAGCCAGGTGGCAACAGCAGGCCCTGTGGACCCCTTCCAGCTCAGTCTTTCTAGCATAAAAGTACAGGATGCAAAGTAGTCGCTTTGTGTGCTTGGAAACCATCAGGTCCCCAAATACGCCCAGTAAACAGTTTTTTGAATATAAAATATTAGGAATTCCATGGACAGTAGACTAAATGGAGTCAATATCTGACCACAGATACTAGGGGACAGGACCAGAAACAATTAAGAAAATCAGCTGTCACCCCACAACCACTATAACATTCAGGAGTGGGGTGCAAACCCAGTTTATGCAGTCGACTAGGGGTGAGATGACTGTGATGGAACACCTTAAGCTGTATAAGTCGGTCATTGGAGGCTAGAACGGATTTGTGGTAAGTTTCGGAAAACTCAGTCCAGTCATCCTTGACAAGATCCACACCCAAGGCTGTCCAGCGAGTTTGTGCCCTCACAAATCTGGGGTTAGAGTCAGCTATCAAGAAGGAGTAGTACTGGGAAATCATCTTAGTATTGTCAGGGTCCCTAAGCAGCTTTTCCAAGGCAGCCATATGCAGAGGGGCCGTAAGGGAGCCAAACTGGACGTGCAAGGCATGCCTGACCTGGAAATAGTAAAACCAGGATGATGAGGGAAGTTCGAAGTCCTCACGGAGTTGTTGGAAGGACTTGAATCCATGAGCGTTATATAAGTGGTTAAGATATTTAACACCTCTAGTTATCCAAAAATGGGAATGTGGAATAGTTAGTAATTCAGCAAGCATGGGATTGTGCCAGAGTGGATTATTGGGGGAAGGAGTCCAGGTTTCCCTAGAGAAGCGTTGGACCACTATTTTGAAATGGGATATAGTAGTCTGCAGCATTATTGTGCCCGGGCCTGATGGAAGTTGCCTACGGTAGATGATATTGTGTAGGGATTCAAAAGACGTGGCAATATGAGAGGAGGTGGTGTACCACCACCAGCTGAGATGCCAAGTAGTAGAGGTAGAAACTAGGAAAAGCAAGGTCGGCCAAATGAGTGGGTAACTTCAAGGTCCACAGAAAAGAAATACAAAGGGAGTCAATGCGCCTAAAAAGGGACTTAGGGATTTTGCAGGGGGCGTTAGCTAATACATACAAATTTTCTAGAAGCAAAATAATTTTTTATCATATTTACCCTACCCACCAGGTTCACTGGAAGATCTATCCATTGAGTAATGCGCTGCTGAAGTTGTTGAATGAGGGGTCATAAATGATTAGTTACATAGGAATAAAGAGGTAACTGGACTATCACACCTAGCCAGTGAGCATGGGTTAGCGAAGTGTAACCTGAAGTTGGAAACCCGAGTAAATTACCTGTTCAGCTCCAGGGTCCAAAGGAAAAAGATTACATTTGGACCAATTGATCCGAAAGCCTGAAAGTCCTCAATCTCCCTCAAAAGGGCGCACAGAGATTCAGAGGGATCCGCAAAATATATGAGGGTATCGTCGGCATAGAGGGATATCTTTTCCTCTATAGTACCAACAACTAGGCCACGAATATCCGAGGCAGAGCAGATACGAATGGCCAGAGGCGCAATGGCCAATGCAAAAAGGAGAGAGGACAGGGTAGCAGCCTTACCTTGTACCCCTGGAGATTGAGAAGAGACCGAGGAATTCACCCTAACCCTGGCGACTGGGTCGGTGTACAGAAGCCAGGCAATCAGTCGGGGTCCAAAGCCATATAGCCGCAATACTCGGAACAATTAAGGCCATTCCACACTGTCAAATGCCTTACAAGTGTCCAGGGAAACAATTACTCGCGTAGAGGAGTGGGCATGGGGATATTGTACATTTTGGAAGAGTCTACGGATATTCATACGGGTCGAGCGGCCAGGTATAAACCCGCCCTGGTTGTCCGGGATTAGGGAGGGAATTATTTTGTTCAGGCGATTGGCAAGGACATTTGCAAGTATTTTCACATCTACTTTAATCAAGGAAATTGGCCTATAGGAGTCACACTCTAGGCGATTCTTACATGGCTTAAGGATAAGGACAATCAGAGCCTTTCGCATAGAGGGGGGGAGAACACCTGCTTCCAGGGCTGCCTCAAAGGTGCGCAGGAGGTGGGGGGCTTAGGACGTGCTTAAAGGTATGATACCACTCAGGGGGGGACCTATCTGGGCCAGGGGTCTTCTACTTCGACATTTGTCCTATGGCCAGTTCTATTTCCTCCTTTGTGAGGGGGGCATCCAGTTCCTCATTACACTGTCCAGTCAAGGGGGGGGGGGGATACCAGTGAAATATGCAGATAAGGAATCATCGTCATATTGAGCAGTAGACGTATACAGTTCAGCAAAGAATAAGCCAAAGGCTTCCAGAACAGCCTGGGGAGCGTCCACCACCTCGGTCGGAGAAAGACGGATTCTCAGGATAGAGGTGTGGGAGTACTCCGGGCGCGCCAGATAGGCCAGCATGCGCCCTGCCTTATTACCATGTTCAAATAACTTTTGAGAGGTATACAACATACGTTTCTGCGTAAGGTTCAAAAGGCGAAGTTCATAACTCCTGACAGCATGTAGCCAGTGAGCATGGGTAAGAGGGGTGGGGTGATCAGAATAATCAGCTTTCGCCCGCAGCATGGCAATCTCAAGCTCCTCCGTACAGACCTTATTTTTTTTCCTAAGAATGCCAGTAATGAACCTAAAGATATCTCGGGCTGAAGGCTTGAACGCCTCCCACACTGTAAGGGAGTCCCTAGTGCACAGGCTAGCAGCCCAATACTCCGCAATGCCCCTAGCACATGCACCGAGGACCGTCGGGTCAGTCAACCAGCGAGCATTCAAACGCAATTGCTTGGGGCCAGAAGCAGGGAGCAAAGACATCTCCACCATCAGTGGGGCATGATCCGAAACCCCTCGAGGGAGGATAGATGCCCCAGTGATAAGCGGAAGGGTAGAGGAGGGGGCAAAAACCATATCAATGCGGGACATAGTCCGAAAGGAAACTGAATGGCATGTAAATTGTTTAATCTCAGGATGCCTCCACCTCCACACATCAGTAAGAGCATACACTTGAACCCAATCCAGAAGAGACTGGAAAATTCGCCCCTCTCCCCGCAAGCGGTCCATAACCGGGTCAATGACAGCATTATAGTTTCCTATATATAGGACAGGTCCCGTGGGTAAATCAAGGACGTATGAGGTGACTTTAGTAAGAATCTCAGCCGAAAACGGCAGTGGAATGTACAGACTAACTAAGTTTAAAACAGAACGCCCTGTCTGTAGAGCTAAGAAGACAAACCTGCCCTCTGGGTCCGTCTTTACCTGAATAACCTCCGCTGGAAGAGATTTGGCCAGCAGGATGGAGACCCCTCTGGAGTATGAAGTATGGAAGGTGTGGAAAGAACGAGCTATCCAGGCTCTTTTTAATGCCAAGTGTTTAGGGGCCGTAAGGTGGGTTTCCTGTAGACAAATGATATGAGGCCTATACTGCTTGAGGAAGGAGAAAACCAGGGACCACTTGTGGGGAGAATTCAACCCCCTAACATTCTAAGAGATAATTTTTTTTTTTTTAAAGGTATTTTATTGAACAAACAAAACAATACTTAACAGAGAAATAAAAGGAAGCATGTCAATTGAGGAGCCAAAAAAAGACACACAAGTCTTCATTTTACATCAAAAGCATGACATAAATAATATACATAACTGTCAGCTGTAACATCAGTAGAGAGCCCTCCCAGCTAAAAGAAAAAATCTCCCAGAGGCAGTAACGACCATCGGCTATGTAGAGTCAGAAACTGAAGAAGTAGTCCGGTCAGAGTCCACCCAAAAAGACCAAATTTTCCGGAACTTCTTGGGGCAGCCTCTGGCCTCATACGTCATTTTATACAGAGGTAATGCCTGGTTAATGAGCGCAATCCATAATGGAACGTCAGGGGGAGCAGTAGATTTCCATCTAGTAGCTATAGCCTTCCTAGCATAAAAGAATGTCAAGCGGAGAAACGATTTAGTACGAGCAGGGGCGTCCTCGTCATCCACATAACCCAGCAGACAACGAAGGGGGCTGCAAATATTGGATAATTGAGAGATATCAGCAATAAAAGCTGTGACTTCCGACCAAAAGGCACGGATAGGGGGACATTCCCAGAACATATGGAAAAATGAGCCATCTGCAACAGTACACTTGGAGCATAGCGGAGAAGGCAATGTACCTATTTTGTGCAAAAATACGGGGGTATAATATGCTCTGTAAAGAAGCTTCAATTGGATAACCCTATCCCTAGAGGAGATAACAGGTATTTGTTCCGGAAGGACGTCTTGCCACACCTCCTCCGACAATTCCGGGATATCCTCCCGCCACTGAGACTCAACCACCACCAGCCTTTTGGAATGAGAATGTAAAAGTCGAGTATAATATGTAGAGATCAGCTTCTCGTGTGAAGAGTCAGAAAAAAGGTTTTTCAAGGGGGTTGGTTCAAGCGAGACATCGCGAAGGCCAAACTGGGCGGCCGCCGTGTGTCTCAGTTGCAAGTATCGGTAATAAGCCGTGGAGGGCAGGCCAAAAGTAGATTGCATGTCCGCAAAGGACCTAAAGGTTCCCCGGACATACAAATGGGAAATGGATTTCACGCCGAGACGGGACCAGAAAAGACCGTCATCCCGACCAAAAAACTCCTTCAGCCGCGGGTTGCACCAAAGGGGGGCATTGGGGGAATGCAGCTCCGGAGGGTCAGAACCATCCAGGGTTGCAGCCGCGAAAATTCGCAGGGTGACAGAAACAAGAGCAGCGTTCGGTCTGCCCATAACGGATCTACGATGTATCAAGTTTTGCAGGGATTCATAGGAGGTGAAAATAGCTGCTTTCAAAGTAGCCGCAGCATTAGCATCCTCCGGGTGGAACCACCAATGAGCATGGGCCAATTGAGAAGCGAAGTAATACAGACGCAAGTTAGGCACAGCCAGTCCACCTGCGAGAACCGGCAGCTGCAGAGCATCTCTGGCCACACGCGCTGCCCGACCCCCCCCCCCCCAAATAAAGGAAGTCAAGAGCGAGTCAATGGCCTGAAAGCGGCGCTTGGGGACATAAACCGGGGAATGGCTGAGCACATATAAGAAACGGGGGAGAAAAATAATTTTAAAAATGTTAATCCGGCCTAGCACCGTAAGGGGAAGCGTAGACCAAAGCCGCAGTGAGGACCTAAGACGGGCAACCAGGGGATCCAGGTTGTTGAAAAAGAATCGAGACAAGGGGAGCTGAATCTCAATCCCCAAATATCGAAACCGGTCCACAACCTGGAGAGGACAAGAGGCGAGGGAAGGGGGCAGGGCCTGGGGGTCCAGGGGGGAACAGAGTGGACTTACTCCAATTCACCCTGAAACCAGAGAAGTGACCAAAGCGTTCGATAACAGCCAACAGAATGGGGAGGGATTGATGGGGATCCGCCAGGTATATCAACATATCGTCCGCGTATAGGGAGACCTTTTCTTCCAAGCCATTGATCACAAAGCCCGCAATACCCTCACAAAGGCGGATCTGCGCAGCCAAGGGATCGATGGCCAGGGCAAACAACAGCGGGGATAGCGGACACCCCTGCCTAGTGCCCCGAAAAATGGGAAAGGGGTCTAACACAAAACCGTTTACCCTAAGACGAGCACGGGGCAAGTAATACAGAAGGCGGACCCAATTTATAAATCCGGGCCCAAAACCAAATTTCGCCAATACTTCCAATAAATAAGGCCATTCCACGGAGTCGAAAGCCTTATGAGTGTCCAGGGACACAACGACCCCGGACCCCACAGAGGCATGAGTCGTCTGGAGGTTAGTAAAAAGTCTACGCAGGTTGATCGATGTAGAGCGGCCAGGAATAAATCCTGACTGATCCGCATCCACCAAATCCGTGACAACCGTATTCAGACGCCTCGCAAGGACTTTGGCAAGAATCTTTACATCAGTATTAATGAGTGAGATCGGGCGGTATGATTCACATGGCTTGGGGATGAGCACAATGAGAGCTTCTGTCATCAAGGGGGGCAGACGTCCTTCCTTCAGAGCACAATTGAACACAGTCAGCAAATGGGGGACCAGCAATTCCCTATAGTGCAAGTACCATTCAATAGGAAAACCATCCAGGCCGGGTGTCTTATTGTGTGCAAAAGTGGCTAGGGCCTTGTTTATCTCATCCGCAGTCAGAGGCGAATCCAGAAAACTAGATTGGCCGGCCGACAACTTAGGCAAAGTAATATCATATAAGAAATCATCAAGTTCAACAATGGTATAATGAGCTCTAGATTGGTACAGGGAGGAATAGAAAGCAACAAAACTGGCCAGAACATCAGGGGTTTGTTCCACAATGACACCGGCGTGGCTGGTAATCCGAGGTATGACACAGGGCTGGAATTCCGGCCTAGCTAAATAAGCCAAGAGGCGACTGTTCTTATCACCAAGTTCAAAAATGTGCTGATTTTGATACAGGAGTTTCTTCTGTGTACGTTCAACAACAACCAGATCCAAGTCTCGGCCCCTAGATCGCCAAGAAGCGTGGTTCTGGGGGGTAGGGTCATCAGTATATTGTCAGCCGCATGCAACGCCAGTTCGGCGTCAACCAACTTAGTCTGGCGAGCCTTCCTGGCATTGCCCACGGCAGACGAAAAGGTACCTCTCATGGTCGCCTTAAAGGCCTCCCAGGTCAACAATGCAGAGCCAGACTGTTTATTAAGTGCCCAATAGGAGTTCATCTCTGCCAACCCCTGATCAGTCACTTTCTGGTCCGCCAGCCACAGGGGGCTGAGCCTCCAAAGTCTATAATTAGGGGGGGACCCCAAGGCGAGATCCACCAGCAAAGAGGAGTGATCCGATACTGCACGGGGCAGATACCTGACACCCGAAAGAAGACTCAGCAGTTCCCGAGGGAGCAGGCAGAGATCAATGCGGGAGAATGTGTTGTGAGAGCTAGAATAACAGGAATACTCAGTAATCCCCCCATGTTTCCACCTCCAGGCGTCCAGGAGATCCAATTTGTCCAAGTAGGAGCATAGAGGAGTTGGTGCGGAGGAGATAGCACCAGACCTGTCCAAAGCAGCATCGAGGACCGTATTAAAGTCACCCGCCATAATAAGGGGGCCCTCAGCCATTTCCAAGACCAGACCCAGCACACGGTCAAAAAACTGTCTAGTAAATGGCGGAGGGACATAAACGTTAACCAGAGTGTAGGGTTTACCCAGAAATTCGAAGACAAGGATAATAAAGCACCCAGAAGGGTCAGTCTTCAAATGCTTGATGGTGACAGGGGCTGATTTTGCAATCAGAATCGAAGTGCCACGGGCATACGAGGAGTATGTAGAGTGTAGCGCGTACGCCACATGCGCCCTCTTTAGGGCCATCACCCTGGACCCCTGGAGATGGGTTTCCTGTAATAGAACAATATGTGGGTTATGACGTTTCAAATATTCAAAAACCAGGGAACGCTTGACTTTAGAATTAAGCCCCCTGACGTTCCAAGAGATCATACGGAGAGTAGACATAGTGATACAATAGAAATCAGCGTTGGTGTCCGGGCGGGTCCCAAAAAAGGGGGAGGCCCCCCCCGAGCACCAAAACTACACAGCATGGCAGGCAAAACCAACGGCAGACAATATGCATGGGAGGAAAATGCAGAAACAAGAACCATAATAATATCGAGTACAGCAAGGCAGAAATAAAAATCATAGCACCTAGGCGTGAGAAAAATCCCTGATAAGAGTCCAAGAAGACATGACGGAGCAAACACAAATCAAAAAAAGGAGGAAAGAATCCCCAAAACCCCAAACGAGCACAGGAACAGTAGTAGCCAAACACCCATCCCACCCTAACCCACCCGGCCCTCAGTCCCCAACATTTGAGAGCTTCAAATCCCATAACCAAGGACAGTGTAGTTCAGGGAAACGTGGATCTGCTCGTCCTGAAGCAGACAGAAATGGTAGCAACTGAAAAAGGAAAAAAGGAGGGGGAGCAACCGACCCCAAAAATGCCCTTCCAGAAGAACAAGGAGGGTCCCCCATATTCAGGAGGACACCCGACGACCATGAAAAGAGTTGCAGGGAGGATCACAAAATGTAGAGGTGCATCCCAACGACATCCAAAAGGAAAAAAAAATGGAACCCAGCAGCAGTGTCAGTACACAGACCAGCGATCACCGAGGAGGAGACCTAGGATCCTGGGAGGGAGGTGAGCGGCGTCCCAAGGAATCCACCCATTGCGCAGCATCCTGAGGATCTTGAAAAAAGTGGGCTTTACCTTGATAGATGACCCTCAAACGAGCAGGATACTATACGGCAATTGCAAGTCCCGCAGTCTTCTCTTAACTGCCATGAAGGAGGCCCTCTGTTTCTGGGTAGCAGCAGAGAAGTCCGGGAAGATGGAAATAGCATGGTTATTATACAGGATTCGGCCCTTGTCCCTAGAGGCCCGGAGCACAGCCTCCCTATCACGGAAATGCAGGAGCTTGATGAGAAGAGGACGAGGTGGGGCCCCAGGCGGTAGGGGGCGCAATGGCACTCTGTGCGCCCTTTCAATGGCAAATAATGGGGAGAAAACCTCCGTTCCAAAGGTATCAATAAGCCACTTTTCCATGAATGATTCAGGATTTTTCCCCTCCGATCCCTCCGGAAAGCCCAGAAATCGCAAATTGTTGCGTCGGAGGTGGTCCTCCACGTCCATTAGTTTGTCTGTGGTAGCAGCATGACCCCTCTGTAACTCTGACACATTGGATTGCATGGGGCGGTGGGCATCTTCCATGTCACTAATACGCTGCTCCGCGTTGCCCACCCTGTGACGAAGGTTGTGCACATCTTGTTTAAGAAACGACATGTCCATCTGGACAGATTCAATCTGTGTAGCAAGAGAGGCCTGACAGTGCTGGATGGCGTCCATTATTGCAGACAGGGTAGGTTCAGGCCTATCCACAGATAGATCAGGTTCTGATGGCACAGGGGAGCCCAGGGGAGGGGAGGGCGCGCTACTCACAGTCACCACCGACTGAGATGATCCGGGAGGGGCCGCTTCATCATCCACAGAGGCCGATGTCGTCCGCGCAGCTGAGGAGCGAGCGACCTGGGAAGAAGGACCCGCAGCGCGTGGAGGGCCGGCGCCATCTTGGGATCGTGGCAGCATGAAGTCCGGCAGGTGGAAACCAGGCGCTTCCGGACCGGGAGGACCAATTTTGACCATCGCCGCGGGTGCACCGGGATACCAGGAGTCAGGGGATGTCCGATTCGGGTGAGTAGGAGGTTGGGTTCCAGCAGGATCACGGAAGGATCAGGGCAGACAGGACGGAGCTCCGGAGCCGCGCTGCTTTCACATCCGAGTTCCGGCCACGCCCCAGAGATAATTTTTAAATGATCAGACATAGTAATAGTAACCCTATCATATAATAATAGTAACCATATCGGGGAAACGAATGCCCGACATCCATAGGGCGCCCGACACTCCTCAGGAGGTATAATGAAGTGACCATAATGGGGGAGACACAGCAGGAGCTCCAGCAAGCAATGGAGAGCATTAACCACTTAAGCCCCAGGGGATTTTACCCCCTTCCTGACCAGGGCCTATTTTGCGATTCGGCACTGCGTGACTTTAACGGACAATTGCGCGGTCGTGCGACTCTGTACCTAAACGAATTTGGCGTCCTTTTTTTCCCCACAAACAGAGCTTTCTTTTGGTGGTATTTGATCACCTGTGTGATTTTTTTGATCATGCGCTATAAACAAAGAACGTCAATTTTGCAAAAATAACAATATTTTTCACATTTTTCTAAATGAAATTCCCAAAAAAAAAAAACATTTTAGGCCAATTTTTTTTTTTTACCATGTTTGGTAAAAAAAAAAAAATCGCAAAAAGTGTATTTTGATTGGTTTGCGCAAAAGTTATTGCGTTTACTAACAAAGGGAAAGATTTTTGTCATTTTTTTTTTTTTTTTTACGCGTAATGGCGGCGATTTGCAAATTTTTTTGCGGGACTGCGACATTGGGGCGGACAGATCGGACCCTTGACTGACATTTTTGACACTTTTGGGGTTACCAGTGACATTACTACAGTAATCAGTGCTATACATATGCACTGTTACTGTAAAAATTACACTGGCAGTGAAGGAGTTAACTGTATTGGAGAGGGAGGGGTTAAGTGTGTCCTAGGGGCGTGTTTCTAACTGTTATTGGCTTTGGCTTGATGTGTAAGAACAGTGATCAACGGTCCTACATAGTAGAACCGTTTGATCACCATTCTTATACAGGGGAGACTGACAGGCGGCTTTTTTTTACACTAGCCACCTGCCTTTCTCCCGCTGTCACGGACGATCGCGAGTGCCCGGCGAACATCGGGTCTGCCGGGCACGCGCGGGGGGGGGTCCGTGACCAAGCGGGAGCGCGCATCCGGCGTCGCGCGCTCGCTCCCAAAACCCTTACAGGCTAGCGACGTAGCCCTACGTCACTTTGCCTGTGATGAGGGGCTGACTGCCGATATAAATAGTCGTGCGGCAGTCGGCAAGTGGTTAAGACTACAGCAGTACGAAACAGAAAAAAATTCAATCCCCCACCCTGCTCTTCCATCCCAACCACAGAGAGCTTACGTCCCAAACAGAAAAAAAAAAAACAGCAGTCAATAACCCTACGATGCGAACATCAACAAAAGGTAGGGGGCAAAGAAATAAAAACCAGGCATCCTATGCGGTCCTCTTCAGGTGTAGGAGAGCAGCCATCATGTAGGAGGATGAAGCTCAGTGTGGATACTCATAGGGATACCCAAAGGTCATCGGAAAACAGGACAACAGAGATGCACGGTCCAACAGGGATAAGGGCCAAAGCCATCAACCCAGGGAGATCAGACACCGGTCATGCAGGGAGGATGAGCAGAACAAACAGGGCAATTCGGGACCAGGGCCTGTAAAGGGTGGTAGGTGAAGAACCAAGAAGACTGTAGAGGGTACTGGCAGGTGCACAGTTATAGTAGCTACAGGGAGATTCACAGCGGTTAGCGGCTTCTGGGACGCTGTGAGCCTCCAAAGGTGTCATGCAGCCAGGTGGAGGCATCCACAGGCGAGTGGAAGAAGAAGGATTTGTTGGCATGAATGACCTTGAGATTAGCTGTGTATAACATGGAATACTGAACATCCTTATCCCGAAGTCTAGCTTTGACAGAGGTGAAGGAGGCCCTTTGCAAAGTCAGGGAAGATGCAAATAATTTGACCATTGTAGTGCAATTCACCCTTCAGGCGGGCAGCTCTCAAGATAGCCACTTTATCTTGAAAGTTGAGAATGCGAGCAATCATGGAACGTGGAGGGGCTCCCACAGAAGGAGGGCGAGGAGGTATGTGGTGAGCTTGCTCAACAGCAAAGGCAGGAGGGATGACATCAGGGCCCAGAGTCTGTCTCAGCCATGAAAGTAGAAACTGTTCAGGGGCAGTCCCCTCAGAGCATTCAGGGAACCCCACAAAGCACAAATTGTTGCGGCGGGATCTATTTCCAAGATCATCTATTTTGTTGCGCAGCGTCATGAGTTCACTGGAAGTTTCCCGCACAGTAACCGTTAGTGGGGCTATGGTGTCTTACACATTGCTAATACGTTCCTCAGCAGCCCCTGTACGTTCACGCAGATTCTGGACATCATTTTTCAATAAAGAGAAATTAATATGAATGGTCTCTATCTGTGCAGTGAGTGTGGCCTTGCAATCTTGAATAGCAGACATAATTTGGCCCAGCGTGGGTTCAGCAGGGGAGAGTGCAGGCTCACCTTGTTCATCCGGTGGCAACAAAGCCGCCTCCTCACAGGCAGGGGATCGCGGAATGTCAGGGAGACCAGGAGCCGTGGAGCAGAAGAAGTCCTGCAAACCAGGCGGGAGCGAGGAGGCCGTGATGACCGAGGAGACAGGAGTATCACAGGTGCCATTTTGGCTGAGGAATCGGTCCATCGCGCCGGCTGACTTAGCCGCCTTATGAGGGCCGATTTTCACCATAGCAGGCGAGTAACACAGACCCGGGGAGGCAGATGGTACCAGTCGGGGATCGATTAGTGCAAGATAGGCAGCAAGATGTGAAGAGGAAGCGCGGAGCTCAGGAACTAGTGTGCTTCTCGGTCCGCCATCAGGCCACGCCCCCCTTGAATTGCTTTTTTAATCATTCTGCATGAAAGGTCTACACACGTTTTCACCTCTCCTGTCAACTTTGATTTTTTATTTCACTTTTTTAGGATATAACTGAGTTTTTGTGCTTCATTTTATAAATGCCTTTTGTTTTCAGAGCACTACTCTTTATATGTAGCATAACTCAGCCTATGTCTCTAGAAGTAATTTACCGCCTAGGTGGCGTGGTGGTAGGAGATGGTAATCTTTTAATACTATATGTGCTTGTGCTAACCTTCCTTATAGGTGCCTCTGCACTCTTTGCCAGCAACAAAAGAGCACACATGTCTGAAATAAGCAGACTGTATGCTCCTCTCAGTAGAGAGGTGACCTCTACTGTATAACCCTCTACTCCTGCTCTCTATGTCCTCTTACAAAATCTCATGAGACACAGGGAAGGTTGTAGCTGCAAGATATTGGCAGCGGCCCAGTGCCCGAAGATGCTCCTGCCGCTTTGCAGGTTGACATGTTTATTTTATTGTAGGTGGAATTCTGAGAATAGGCTGTCCTCTCTGATTAATAGCTCTTTAAAATGATACCAGTGTTCTAATGTACAGTCATTGAGCCACCCTTATTGTTCACAGCTGTTCGCTCCTAACTGAAAAACTGAACAGCACATTTGTATGTGAAGACTAGATTGGGAGCAACCTTGCATTAGAGCTGCACGATTCTGGATAAAATGAGAATCACAATTTTTTTTGCTTAGAATAAAGATCACGATTCTCAGCGTTACATCATCTTTCATATTATACACATTATACAAAAACAAATGGGCTATCTTTACTGTTTAGTTTCTTTTTTGATTTATTGAAGTGTATTTTTCCCAAAAAATTGAGTTTGAAAAACCGCTGTGCAAAAACATTGTGACATAAAATATTGCAAAGACCGCCATTTTATTTTCTAGGGTATCTGCTAAAAATATATATATAATGTTTGGGGGGTCATTTTCTAGCAAAAAAATCCTATTTTTAAGTGGTCCATTGTTTAGATGTGGCTGGACTTCCATAATTATTATCTGATTATTATCAGATTTTGATTGTGCATGCAAGGTAGAGTTGCACAATAAATCATTGTGATCTAGATTTAACCCCCCCCCCCCCCCACTATCTTAATCCAGCATTTTCGACAATCCCTACTCACAGCTGTCAAAAATAAAAATTGTATCTTTCAATTAATTTACAGATCACAGGGATGAACTTTCTGTCTGTAAGTGAGGTCAGTTTCTGACACTTGTTGCTTGCAACTTAAAATCTGTATTTTTTTACTCACCATAAAATCCATTTCTCTGAGTTCATTGATGGAGAGTAAAGTTTGGGGTGCACCCGCGCTGTGGACAGAAACACAAATACCGAACTAGTAATGTGTTTAAAATATGTGTGGGGATCAGATGGTTATGCTGCCTCCAACTTACCGCAAGGGTAAAAATGTGGGGGGTCGGGAGGTGGTGGTATGGGGCGTTACCACCTTGTACAGCAAATTACTTCGTTGTGTGTGTGATCCCACTTGAAAGTGCACAGTGCTTGCTTGTAAACAGATATTGTGCAGATATAAGAAGTGCTGCGTGCTTTACAAAATAAATGTGCAACTTGGTGCAAACATAAAAATTGGTACTGTATTACCGATTTGATTGTACCATCTATGTGTCATTCATCAGATGAGAAAACAACCATATATTAGGTGACCAGTGCCAAAGTGCAAATGTGCAAAAACAATATTTAAAACCTTGATTGTGACCTCCTATTGCAGAGGAAACTAACATCCGTGATGAGTGTTAATTTAATAAGATACAATATAAGATCAATTTTTGTTCAAAAAGAGTGGAAGTGAGTAGCGCTTGTTTGCGCAAGCTGAGAGTGCTAATACCTGGGTAAAGCACTTACCAAAGAGACTCTCCCTTGTTCCCTTGGTGTAGCTATTTCTCCCTCTCACTGATGCCTGCACAATCTCTCAATGCTGTTTGTTCCGCATATGCCGTAGCGTGTGCATCAAAGAGACTCTCCCTTGTTCCCTTGGTGTAGCTATTTCTCACTCTCACTGATGCCTGCACGATCTCTCAATGCTGTTTGTTCCGCATATGCCGTTGCGTGTGTATCTAGGGAGTTAGTGGGTGAGAAAACAAGAGAGCTTCCATTGCGTAGTATAGTGTGTCATGGGGGGAAAAGATAGTAGCGACTCACTGTTTGGGAAGTTCACTGTCAGCTTGAAGATGGGTCTCTGGCGTTCGGCCGTGCGGTGCTTCCGCGTTCCACTGGCCAGAGCCACCTAACCAGAAGTGACGTATGACGCTGATTGCCGCTCCTATGCGTTTCGTCACTGCGACGTCATCTGGGGGCGGTACTAGGCTACGTACTCCCGGGGCTTTTATGGACCTTCGTATCCTAGCGACCGTTGTGTGTACCGCCGCCATATTGGTAACCTCACGCGAGTCATACCGGCGGCCATCTTGGTACCTCTGAGTGTGTTATTATTTGGTCTGCTTTTACAGGATACGTGGTTTGTTTACATCATGTGAACTTCCTTTTTCAGCGGGCCCCAACTATTGGATTGCATAAATCTCATCAACTTAAAATACCAGTGATAAGTGAAGATATAAAAACATGCAATAAAGTGCTATGAGATGTGCCGTTTGGGAAAACCGCTTACATTTAAATGATAGATTAATCCTTTATTAGACAAGAAAGATATGTATAAAATTTAATTGTGAGATTATAAAGGTTAAAATCATTGTGAGGGAGATTGTTTTTATAAGGAGAAAAAATCTTGGTATGAGAGTTTGGAATAAAATTATTATTAAAAATGATGTTAAAAATAAATTAAAATACAAGCTAAAAAGGTTGAGAACCCAAAGTTTTATGTGAGGAGGGGTCAACTTCAGGTGGTTGGAGGAGGGAATAAATTGTATTGGAGGAGGTATATGAAGTTATTCTTGTGTTGGAGGAATATAAGCCATGTTGGAGGAGCAAATGGAGGAAACAATGTTGGTAAAATCCGCGTGTAAACCCCTTGTAAAAAAGGGGGGACAGTAAATGTTGGTAAAAAAAACGCATGGGGAACTCATGTGTTAAAAATACCTTACTTTCATAAAAATGTTAAAACCATATAAAACGACCATGTGTTGAAGGTCGAGCTGGATAAAAAACATGAAGGTCAAACCATACAAAAGGCTCATAAAAAGTCATACAAAAGGCTCATAAAAATCATAAAGGCCATGATGCGTAAGCCGTCTTCCTAAAAGTCAGTGATAAAACAGTTAAAATCGATGTCCTTGTTAAGGCCTTCAGGCTGGAGTGTTTGTAATAAATATATCCACTTTGTCTCATTGCGGGATACATTGATTCTCTTATTGCTGCCCCTCCATTCATTTTTTATTTTATCGATCTCGTAGAAAGTCATGACTGAGGGGTCTTTTGCATGGGCTGTCTTGAAATGACGTGAAAGGCTATGCTTGTCAAAGCCCTTTTTAATGTTTTTCACATGTTCCCTTATCCTTACGAACAATGGACGAGTGGTTCGGCCCACGTACTGCAATTTACAAGGACATTCGATCACGTATGTCACATGTGTGCTTGTGCATGTGATGGTTTCGTTGATTTTGTACTCTCTTCCAGTTGATGTGGATTGGAAAGCGACTTTTCTTCTTTCTTGTGCCCTGTTTGTTCTGCATGGTAAGCATTTCCTGCAGCGAAAAAAGCCTTTGAGATTTGAGGGGAGTTGTACTTTCTTGGGAGGGTCAATCACATTCTGCACCAGTCTGTTTCTGAGTGTGGGTGCTCTTCTGTATATAAAAGTTGGCTGGTTTGGTAATAAATGTAAACAGAAAATCCTGGCGCTGTGGTGCCGGTGATCAGACGGCAGGGCTGGAACAATGGGGTCGGACAATGTCCAAAGGGGTCCACCATGAATTACACGTCCAAGTCCGGGCTGCTGCCTACCCTAACCCAGATCCCAACTGGGAGAATAAAGTAGTAACACAAAAGAACGGGTATGATGGCGCTCCCGGACAAAATGGCACAAAAAAACTTGGATGCTGCTCGGGATCTTAAATAATCAAACTTGTTTATTAAAATCAATTTAAAATAAGCTCCTAGTCAGGGAAAGCCAATAGTGTGCCAAGGGTGCAATACTCAGCAAACAGATATGATTCCAGAGGAGACAACTCCAAAGCAAGGAGGACCCAGAGACAGGGAGACAACGCCTTACCACCTGTAAATCCTGAACGGTGTGGCACTTGTAGATGGACTAGCTGCCTCGAACAGATCGGGAACCTTCACTGCGAATGTGCCTCCGAGCTGGGCGATGCCTGGGGTGAGGAAAAGAGGCTGACAGGGGGGGGATGAGGTGCTCAAACCCCGGCGAACAACTCCGGTGGCGGTGCGCGCCCGAGGCAGCAGCGGCCGCTGGTCGTCAGTCCCTGCTGACGTGGCGCCGGAAGATGACGTCACCAGGCGCCTAGCGCAGACTTGCGCACCGGGAACTGCAGCACCGATGTAGTCGGGAGTATGGAGGCAGCTCACCGAGGGCACAGCTGTTGAGTGCAACCAAGGGTCACCTGGCGGAGCTGATTGGGGAATGCCACAGATAGAGGAGATGACATGTTTCGGGCCAAGCCCTTCTTCAGATCTCCTGTGGCTAACATGAGGGACAAATTTATTGAATATAAAAAGGAAGAGGCGTTGCCCTCCACTCTCTGGCTCCACCTTGTGCCAAAACAATAAAACAACAAACCAAACATCAACAAGACATGACTTAACATAACATCAAATGTCAAGAATCAAAGTATAAATGAATATTGCTAAATATTACAAAACTGAGAAAAATGTATATATGATGTAAAAAAAAAAAAAAAAAATTGAATTAAATGGATAAATAAATAAATGACAGATGACAACCTCAGACCCAAACAGGGTGTATGTTACACCACAGTGTAAGCGTCGAGTTCCTCATTCAACCCATGGGGGGACAAGGTATTTAACTTATAAATCCAGAACGTCTCTCTTTTGCAAAGCAAGGAGAGACGTTCATTGCTGGACAAGGAACCCTTGGGTACGCACTCCACCGCCCACACCTTCAGATCTTGGACTAGGCCCTTATGATGGGTGGCGAAGTGACGGGGGACACTGTGGAGTGGTTTCCCGTTTTTGGTATTTAGTCCTTGTGCAATTCCCCTACGGTGCTCACCAATCCGTGTCCGCAGATGGCGGATGGTGCGGCCCACGTAGAGTAGATTGCAAGGACATTGTAGAATATAAACCACATATTCTGTGGAGCAGGTGATAAATTGGCGTATGCTGTAGCTCTTACCAGAGGAATCGCAGAAGGAATCACGACCATGTTGGATGAAGCAACATGTGAGGCACCCTCTCTTCCTACACTGGAAGATGCCCACTTTGTCGCTGAAATATGACCTAATGTCCAAGGGCCTAGTGGACGTGGATGCGTTAACTTTGCTAGGAGCTACAGCATTCTTGATGGTCCGTGCCCTCCTGTATACCACATGGGGGACTGCGGGGAGATGGGGGCCCAACCTGGGATCAGAACGCAATATTGGCCAATATTTCTTCAAAATGTGGGAAATGTGTCTAAAGTTATTATTGAACCCGGTAATGAATCGGGCTTGAGGGATGGTTTGCATTGTGGAAATGGGCCCAGGTGGACGGAGAGAAGATATGTCCCTGCACTCAATGAAGGCCTTTTGGACCAACTCCTCCGGGAAACCTTTTTCCAAAAATCTCACTCTCATGAGTTGACCCTGGGTCTCATAATCTTCCAAACGGGAACAGTTTCTGCGTAACCGCAGAAACTGTCCCTTGGGTATATTGGTCTTCCAAGATGGGTGGTGGCAACTCTCGTAATGGAGATAAGAGTTGCCAGCCACCGGTTTGATGTGATTAAGGGTCACAATCACGTTATCAACGTGTGTGAGCTCCAGGTCAAGGAAGACCAGACGCACAGGGTCGATGACATGGATAAAGGATAACCCGAAGGTGTTCCCATTGCAGTGATTCACAAAGGCCTGAAAGGTGTCCAGGTCCCCGTCCCAGATGATCAAGACATCGTCTATATAGCGGCCATAATAGACTAGGTGTTTGGAGAACTGGTTGTTATGCCAGACCTGGACCTCTTCCCACAGACCCATCGTGAGGTTGGCATAGCAGGGTGCAAAACTTGCACCCATCGCTGTGCCATGGGTCTGTAGATAAAATTTATCCAAAAAGGAAAAATAGTTGTGCTCGAGACAAAAACGTGTTCCCTCCGCTAAAAAAGAAACCTGGCGGGAATTGAGTTGGCCGTCCTTGGTGAGGAAGTGTTGCAGGGCTCGAATGCCCACATCATGGGGGATGGACGTATACAATGAACACACGTCTAAAGAGGCCCAATGATAATGACTCTCCCAAGGGTAATGTTTTAATGTATCCAGCACATGGCCCGAGTCACGAATATATGATGGCAGCTGTTGCACTACAGGTTGTAGAAACCAATCAATATATTCAGACAGGCCGCTGATGAAACTATTAGTGCCAGCCACAATGGGCCTGCCTGGAGGGTCCACCAGAGATTTGTGGACCTTGGGGAGATGATAAAAGTACGGTGTGCTACAGACCGCGGGGAGGAGAAATTGGCGTTCCCTCTTGGTAAGCACTCCCGCCATGGAGGCCGCCTGTACCATCTCTCCAAGTGCCAACTGATAGGCCGGAAGAGGATCATGGGGGAGAGCAGTGTAGGTATTGGTATCGGATAGGAGCCGTAGAGACTCACTTATATAAGTGGTCCGATCCTGAACCACAATGCTCCCTCCCTTGTCGGCTTGTTTGACGACAATGTCCTTGTTCTGTTTGAGTGCCTTAAGGATGTCAAGTTGGGCCTCTGTGACATGGTGTTGTCACACATGTTCAACAACTCCTTGTAAACAACATGATAGTATGTCTCCAAGAAGGGCCCTCTTGATTGGGACGGATAAAACAAAGAACGTGGACGGAAAGGTGTGTGGATCACAGGGGGATCAAAGCAGGCCTCTAAAGGTTGACTGTCAATGTGGCCTTCTTCCCAGAGATCCCACAGGTCTTGAAGACAGTCCGTCTCTAGGATGTCCACGGGAGGGCTGATAACGGGGGGAGAAGTGTGATTGGGTACTGACGGTGCAGGGACACCAGTGGCCGTGGTGGGCTGTATGTAGTGCCGCTGGACCGTCAGGTTCCTAATAAAACGGTTCAGATCTTTGAAAATTTGAAACTTATTGGCTCTAACATTGGGACAGAAACTCAGCCCCCTCGAAAGAAGGGACTGTTCGGACTCAGTCAGGGGGTGCGAGGACAGGTTGTAGATCTTAATCGTGGACTTGTTGTTGCCTAAAAATCCTTCCTGTCTTTTTTGTGCCTGCTTTCTTCGTTTTGAACCTCCCCTTCTACCTCTTGTAGTTTTCTTTTTTCTGTTTGGCAGAGGGGGAGTGGTCCTAAAAAAGGAAACGAAGAGGGCCCAGGGGTACTGATGGGTGCAGCGGGACTGCGTGGGGGTCCCACGGGATCACTGGTGGGGGGATCAAAGGAATAGATAGGGGGGGGCTGAGAGAAATGGCTTGCGATGGAGGGGGTGCAGCCGGATGAATGGAGGAAGACGAGGAGTCGCGTGGAACACCCGCTGCATGGGTAGCATGATTGTAGGGAATCATGAGTGGGAGTGGTGGGCCCACAGGCGGGGGTGCTCGGCATTGCCGTCTGTTCTTGCCTCTATGTTTCCTTCTGCGATTCCGATGGTTGGGCCTCGAGGAACCACTAGGCTCCCCTTGAACCATATAGTTCACCTGTTACAGGTGGTAAGGCGTTGTCTCCCTGCCTCTGGGTCCTCCTTGCTTTGGAGTTGTCTCCTCTGGAATCATATCTGTTTGCTGAGTATTGCACCCTTGGCACACTATTGGCTTTCCCTGACTAGGAGCTTATTTTAAATTGATTTTAATAAACAAGTTTGATTATTTAAGATCCCGAGCAGCATCCAAGTTTTTTTGTGCCATTTTGTCCGGGAGCGCCATCATACCCGTTCTTTTGTGTTACTACTGGTTTGGTAATAGCTTCTTCAGCGTCTTATCTGCTTTCAGAATGGGCCAGTGCTTTTTTATAATTTTCTCTATTGTTTTATGTTGCCTGTTGTATCCTGTGAAAAAAGCGAATTCCATGTTGTTGAATTTTACTCTTTTTCGACCATTCTCTTGTATCATTTCTTCTCTCTTCATGTTCTTTACCTTTTCCTTAATGTTGAGCAGATCTTTTTTCTTGTACCCCTTTTCCATGAATCTCTCAATGAGCATGTCTGCTTGTGTGTTAAAATCTTTGGGGTCGCTACAATTTCTTTTAATCCGCATTAGTTGGCCCTTGGGGATATTGCCAAGCCATTTTGGATGGTGGCAGCTTGTTTTAGGTATATATCCATTTCTGTCTGTTGCTTTTTTTGGATGCCTGGCCGCAAGTACGCGGGCCCGAGGGGGACCAGTACCAACAGAGGAAGCGGAGGGGAGGGTGGATGCAGTGGCTTCAGCCCCCCCCCCCCCAACGGAGGCCACTCTGCACAACCCCCGGCCAGTAGGCTGAAAAGGCATGGCCTAAATTTCTGGATCGTCCCACCGCGTAGATCGCAGACCCACGGATGCCAGGTCACCTGCTCCCCATGCCCCACAAGCTGCATCAGGGAGCCCTAGGGACACCCCACCTAGTAAAAATCCTGAGGGTGGAGGGGGGACAGTGCGCAGACTAGGTTCCTAGACCAGGGGTACACAGAGGGAGTAGTGTCCCCAGCAATCTCCCAAAGAGCAAGTGCAGTCTCACCCGGGGAGGGGGGAGAATCCCAGAGGGACCGACCACCCCACGGAGTACCTGCACACCACACCATGTCCACGGAAGGAGAGGAGTCGGCCCTTTACTTAGCGGTTCAGTGAAAGCGTACGGAAAACACTCCCAAGACAAAATCTCAGGTCGTCCTCATTGTAAGAGGTATTTTATGAGCTTAATTGAATAAAGTTTTGATAAACTGCACTATGAGAGGCATTTGCTTTTACTTTCCCATATGAATTGGAAATACGAGGGTCTGTTTGACACCAGTAATTGGTTATTGAACTCTGCACCTGGTAACAAGACCAAGAAAGTAGTATCCCTTGTTTGCTTTGCATGACTGCTTGTGGGTCATCTCGTTCTGGTGAGTAGGATGTGTGCTTTAATGTTGGTAAAGGAAGACACGGGATTATCTACTCACTTATGGTGGAAATTATAAGAAGATTCACACTTATAAGAAGATTCACATTTGTTTGGAGACCCTTGCCTGTTTTTGTTGACATTGCACTTTATGGACACCTTTATATGATTTTATTTCAATTTTTTAAATGTTTATATTTAATTTAAAGTGACACTACACTTGTATACGCACTTTGTAGCACTTGTATAAATATATTTTTTGGGAGCGCAGTTATAATAATTGTTTTCACTAAAAGAAAAAAAAAATTGCCAGGACCAGAGTTCCCGGCAGGAAACTAGGTCCTTACTCCTGACTAGGCAGAAAAAAACTGAAGGCCTATAGCAGAGAGGGCGATGTAAACCAGCTAGGACTGCCCCTAGGCCTAGCCAATTCTTTTTTCTGGCTAGTGTTTTTCTCCTGTAGGGGGCGATATAACCCTATGGTTCTGAATATGGAGCGCTGTGTCTGTCAGAGAAGGAAAGAAAAAGTATATTTATGTTCTCTGAAACATTCTTTAGCTTATTGTTTTACACTATGTACAGTCACCAGTAATATTTTATACCTAAAGCACATCTGTTTGAAAAACCAATCCTTCCCAGTACTTGTAACAGCATTTTTTTTCTTACCATCTCACCTCCATCACATGACCCTCCACAACACCTCTTCTGCTAGTGGAGACAGGTAATCTGATGTTGCAGTCGGTCTGCCGACTGGTCTTGTTATTGACTCTGACATCATGATACTGCTGCTTAATGTCTTCAGGACTCTGTGAGGCTCCCATTGAGATGAATTCAGGTCACTGAAAGCAACATGTATACTTGAAGAAGGACCCTCCCACACCTCAGACCTGGAGATAGTAGACACTGGACCTTGCCTATCTTGTGAGCACAGAAGTAAGATTTTAGGGGCATTTGGGTCTTTTTTTTTTTGTTTTTTTTTACATCCCCACCCGGAATTCAATTGAACCATTTAGAGTCGGTTCACACTAAGGCGACACGACTCTGTACTGCTTCGGGGGCGACTTGTGCATTGCCATGCACCACGACTTCGGAGCGACTTGCATGGACTTCACATAATGGAAGTCTATGCAAGTCGCTCCGAGGTCGCCCCGAAGTAGTACAGGACCCTTTTTCTAAGTCGGAGCGACTTGTGTCGCTCCTATTAGAACGGGTCCTGTAGCGGTCAATGGACCGTGAGGGAGCGCGACTTGTCAGGCTGACAAGTCGCCTGACAAGTCGCGCTAGTGTGGTCCGTGTCTTAACGACCATGCCTATTTCTGACACATGTTGTTTACAAGTTGAAATCAATATTTCTTTTTTGTTCATTGACGGACACAGCTCTTGATCTTCATAAGTATTGGGTTATACTGCCCCCTACAGGAGTAGGACACTAGGCAGAAAAAGAATCTGGCTACGTCTATGGGCAGTCCCAGGAGGTATACTCCCTCTCTCTGCTATAGGTACTTAATTTTTTCTGCCAAGTCAGGAGTAAGGACCTAGTTCCTTGCTGGGATCTCTGGTCCTGGCAATTTTTTTCTTTTTAGATAGAAATTTTTTCTCCTTTTTTTTTTCCTGTGAGATCTACAATCAGCTGCCGGACTGGGCGACGGGCTGGATATTATAGATCCAGTGGTCACCCTAGTCTAACCAGTGAGCGCGCGCAGACCTCGGTTCTGCACTAGGTCGGCCGTGACAAAGCCCCACTGGACAGGGCTGGCCTATGAGTTGACCAGGTCTGTGCCTGAGTCACAGCATTCCTCCTGGCTGACAGCCACCCATTTAGATGGAGAGGGGTTCTATCTGGAGCGGTGCCCACCTGTTTCCTAGTATGGTGAGTAGCTGTCCCCCATCCCCCCTGCAGAGTTTTGGGGTGGACTTGGGCCCCTCCTTGGGATGGTCGGACCCCCGGGTTCCCCTCCTTCCCATCAGGCACCCCCCTTTCATCTGTCCCCCATCCTACCCCCCTCCCTCCACTTATGCTGGGGCTGTTTGGGTGGTCTGGTTCACCTCCTTGGGTGGGGGCAATGGGGGCCGGGGGGTGCACCGCCGGCGACCAGATGATCAACTGTGTGGGGGGTTGTACCTAGTGGGGACTCTTGCCAGGGCCCCATCATCCTGCCTGGGTCTGTCCTTGAGGTCTAGGGATGCCTTCTGGAAGCCTTGTGGTGCTGCTCAGGGCCGCCATTTTGTGGTAGCCTGTGTGTGTTTTTTTTAGCTCAATCTGATTTTATTTAGAAAAAGGAGTTTTACAGAATATGGGTGAAAGCTAAGGAGCAAGGAGCAAACAGAAAAAATTCACAGCCATGTCACATAGTGAATTTCAAGTAAGTGCCTATTACAATCAATATTAATTAGTGTTGGAACGAAACAGAAACTACCAAGTCCATTGGAGTACGATTGTATCGCAACTTAACAAACAGCAGCTTGGTGTAACATGGGTCAACATAAACAAGAGAGAGGACAAATAAAGGATAACACTGGTAGAGACAC
Organism: Pelophylax lessonae; assembly: GCF_965119305.1. NCBI lineage: Eukaryota > Metazoa > Chordata > Amphibia > Anura > Ranidae > Pelophylax > Pelophylax lessonae. The sequence continues at coordinate 194,384,792 of NC_138778.1, read as the reverse complement.
CGCTACATCTGGCGTTGCATTAGAAAATGGTGTACATTGTGGAAGGCACTAGTAAATACTCAGGTTTTACGCTGAGAAGCACCCAAAAACAACAAGGGAGCGCAAAAAGGATAGCCGTATGGTGCCAGTGGTATAGCCAAAGAGATAGAGAGTAGGGAGGTGGGGTAAAGCAGGAGAGCGAAAACAGAGAGAAGCCAAGAGGGTGAGGAAGACAGAGAAGATCAAGAGGGACCGCCCACGTCCCACTACTGTTCCCCATCACCCGGCATTACAGGCGATTAGATCCAGGACTGAAAGGCATCCGAACACCGAAACATGTCCCAAGACATCCATGCAGCAGAGAACCGTTCCTCTTTGCCCCCTTCTCGTGCCAGCAGGTTTTCCATGTCCCTAAGCCTGTCTAGTTCCAAAGCCCACTCAAGTTTAGAAGGCACGTGCTGGGTTTTCGAGTGTCTGGGTATTACCGTCCGAACAGCCGCCAAGAAAAAACGCAGAACGTCTCTCTTGATCGACCGGAAGGAGCCAGGCAACAAGGACAACAAGGCCAATTGCGGTGTCGCAGAGACCGTAGTTGCCTGGAGCCTGCAGTAAAGAGCAATAATTCCAGTCCACAATTCATGGATCTGCGGACATTCCCACCAAATATGAAGGAGCGCCCCCCTAGAAGACGTGCATCGCCAGCATTGGTCCGACTGAAGTGGATCAATATAGGTAATCGAGGAAGGGCACCTGTACCATCTGCTCAAGAGTTTGAACCCCTTCTCCTGAACTTGTGTAGCAGGAGACAGCGAGTGAGTCAGCGCGAAGCATTTGTACCAGTCGGTAGATGAAAGGGCTCGTCCCAGGTCCCTGTCCCAGGCAGCAGTATAGGTCGGCAGGTCAGGGCGAAGGGCACGTAGGAGTAAGGAATATAAGAGAGATACCGTGTGCATGGGGGGAACATCCTGGAGTAGGATAGAGTCAAACTCCGAAGGGTCTCCCCTAACATCAGTCAGTGAGGGCAAGGTGCGTATATAGGAGAGAGCCTGTCTGCGCTGCAGCCAGCTCACAAGAGCACCGTCGGATGTGGTGGAAGTAGGAGTCTTCAAGGATGAGTCAGTTCAGAGAATTTGGGAAACACGTCGATGATCCGTCCCAGTCCAGGGTCCAAATCTAGAACACGAGGCTGCCGGGGGGAAACGCCGGGGTGCCAAAGAAGGGCGTCATGGGGCTCTGAGGACCTGAGAGACGGCCCGATTTATTCAGGCAATCCCAAATCCGCAGGGTCTGGCGCGTTAAAGTGTGGAAAGAGGAAACGTGACCACGAAGATGCACCGGAGTCCAGGGAAGTGCCCTGAGATCAAAGTGGGCAAGAAGACGTTCCAAGTTTCACCCACAGTTTAGTGGGGGCATTGTGAAACCAATCCACCAAGCGCGTCAGGGTCGCCGCGCGGTGGTAGAGAGCGAAGTCCGGGATACCGGTGCCCCCTCTAGACTTCGGAAGGGTGAGAGTCGCATACTTTAGGCGGGGTCGGCTATGAAGCCATACAAATCTCGAAAGCGCTCTACGCAGCTTGTCAAAGAAGGAGGCAGGTATGTGAACAGGAAGCGCTTGGAAGAGGTATAAAATGCGAGGTAGAACGTCCATCTTCAGAACATTGATCCTCCCAAACCAAGACAAGCGTTTTGTGGAGTAGGTAGACAGGTCAGATAGGGTTTTAGTGAATAGTGGAACAAAATTGTCAGTGAAGAGGCGCGTCGGGTCAGAAGGCAGATTGACGCCCAAGTAGCGAACGGAGGAGGATCCCGTCTTAAAGGGATATGTGTCCGAGATACGCTTAAGAGTCGATTTAGGCAGGGAGATATTTAATATCTCTGATTTAGAATGATTAACTTTAAAGTTGCTCATAAGGCCAAAGTCGCGGAACTCGGCCAAGATCGCAGGGAGGGACTTTTGAGGAGAAGTGATGTAGAGCAGTAAATCATCTGCAAATAGCGCTAGTTTAGAATGTATGGGGCCAATGGTCAGTCCGCAAACATTGGGGTTGTTACGAAGAGCAACGGCCAGATGTTCCATTACTAGGACATAGAGGAGCGGAGACAGGGGGCTACCCTGGCGCGTACTGTTGTGTATGCTGAAGGTAGGAGACAAGGAGCCGTTAATCCGGAGCCTAGCAGAAGGTGACTTGTAGAGGGCCATAATTCTAGCCAGCATCAGCGGGCCGAAACTGATTTGTTCCAGGATAAGATGCAGAAAATGCCAGTCAACACGGTCAAAGGCCTTCTCCGCGTCCACCGTCAGCAGGCTCAAAGATATATCGTGGGAGCGGGCATAATCAGTAAGCCGGAGGGTTTTCAAGGTATTGTCCCTAGCTTCTCGGCCTTGGACAAAGCCCACTTGGTCCATATGAATAAGGTCCGGCAATAACGGTTTCAATCGGGCCGCTAGGATCTTAGCATAAAGTTTAAGGTTGACTCCAATCAAACAGATAGGTCTGTAATTGGCACACGATGCAGGGTCTTTCCCCTTCTTTGGAATTAGAGATATGTGGGCCTCTAACGTCTGAGGAGGAAAATCCGAGTTAAAGACCCGAGCCAGAAAAGGGGCCAGCAGAGTGCCGAACACCTTATAAAATTTGGCAGTAATGCCGTCTGGGCCAGGACTTTTGCCGGAAGGGATAGATGTAATAGCTGCCACAACCTCGTCCACTGAGATCGGCGCTTCCAGGTCCGAGACGGTCTCATTAGGCAGGCACGGGAGGGCAGTCGTCGACACATACGCAGCTTTGTCATCGAGGGAGGCTCCTGGGGCACCCTGGGGCAGGGACGCAGACAAATGGTAAAGCGACTGATAGTAAGTCGCAAAGGATTGACCAATTCGCTTCGGGGTCGTCACCAGGGACCCTGTTGGGTCACAAATCCGGTCAATAAATGTAGAGGCAGCGCGTGGGTGGAGTGCGCCAGCTAATGGTAGACCACATTTTTCTTGAAACTTGTATCTGTGTAGAGCCAACTTCTGGTCGTACGTGCGGGCGGAGGCCACATATAGGTCTCTAAGTTGGGACCGAGCCGTAGAGATGTCTGCTAGAGTGGCATCAGAGGGGGTCCGGCTATGCTTTGTTTCTAGATCGCGTAGCTTTAGAGTCGCGGCCGTAATAGAGGCGGACCTTTCCTTTTTAAGACGGGAACCCATCTGAATAAAGGAACCCCGCAGCACTGCTTTGAGTGCTTCCCATTGCAGGGGGAGGGACGTAGGGTCCTCAGTGTAGTCTAAATAGAAATTGTTAATGACAGTGGAAATCGCGTCCAAGCAGCCCGCAGTCGCCAGTATAGAGTCATTAAGCCTCCAGGTCCATTCTCTCATCGGAGTATCCGGGGGGGAAAGCGTGAGGAAAATCGGGGAGTGGTCGGACCAGACCAACGTCCCAATGTCTACCTCGGGGGACCAGTCAAGACAGGCATGGTCCACGAAGAAATAGTCTATCCGACTGTACGACTGATGGGCAGATGAAAAGTGAGTGTAGGTCCTAGAGGTGGGGTGGAGGATTCGCCATACATCAATGATGTGCAAGTCATGAAGGACACGCTTCAGGGCACCCAACTTAGTATAGCTGAACGAGAGGAAGAGGTATGTGTCGGGTCTAATGGAAGGTTGAAGTCGCCACCTAGGAGGATCCTCCCCTCCGCGAACCCTGCGAGTAGCTCAAGGTACCGCAAGGCCCAGGCAACCTGATTAGCGTTAGGTAAGTAGAAGTTGGCAACCGTGTATGTCGTCCCCCAGAGAGAAGAAAATTTAACCAGCACGTACCTTCCCTGTGGGTCTGCAACATGGTCAATCATGATGACAGGCAGGGATTTATGAAAAGCCACAGACACCCCTTTGGACTTCTGAAGCGGGTTAGAACTGTGTATCCATCGGTTGTAGTACCTGTTGGAACAAGCAGGGACAGAATCGGAGCAGAAATGCGTCTCTTGGAGTAGCAAGATATTGACATGGCGCTTATGCATATGGTATAGGATTTGGCCTCTCTTAGAAGCAACATTGAGGCCCTGTACATTATAGGAGCCTAGGATCAATCGGGGGCGAGTACTTACTGTGTGGGCCATAGTAGGACGCGGACGGGTAGGCAGAGGAGAGTAGGCCCCCAGGGGAATGGAAGCCGCTATCAGAAAGGAAAGACAGTAGAAAAAAAAAAGGGGATAAGACACAGGAACAGCGAATATAGAAAAGGAGTGGGAGAGGAAAGAAGAAAAAAGGGGAAAAAGAAAGAAAAGAAGAAAAAAAAAAAGGAAGGGGGGGGGGTAGGTGGAAGTCTAAGTGGTACACTGAGTAGTAGACAGGGGGGACTCCAGGAGGGGAGCCAAGGAAACTATGGTGCCTGAGTACAGGACACCGCGTGTAACACACGATACAAGCACAGAACCGTGCTCAACCTATGGGGGGGTGGAAGTGTGAAGAGGGAGATAGAAGCACATGAGCGGGTCCGGCAACCCAGCAGATCTAAACAAAAAATCAATTATGAGTACACCAAAGAAGAACAACAGCATTAGAGCTCAATACAGGGATAATGGTAAGGACGCAAAATTGCGACCGTCAGGGGAGAAAGCAACAATATCATAAAACATGTTAGAACAACAAAATAAAAGCAATTGAAATATTAAGCGGTGGGCCAGGATCTATCAGAATCATGTAGCGTCAGGCGACCCCCCCCCCCCAAACCCCGGCTTGACTGGACAACAGCAAGGGGCAGGGGTAAGGTCACACTGAGCCAGTAAGTACATGAAGCCATGGGGCAGCGAGCATTAAACAGAGAAAAAGGAAAAATTGTCACTAATTAGAAGAAGCATCAATATTGCATAACAATACCAACAACATGAAACCTAAAAGACAACTCAAGAGCTGGTGGACCCAAAATCTGTGGCGGTAACGGTCACTTAGCGACCCCCTCAAACCCCATCCAATCATAGCAATAGCAAAGGGCAGAAGCAAGGTCAGACCAAGACGGATGAGGCCGTTATCTGTGGAGAGAAGCATGTTATAGCAGGAGAGGGTAAGCAGGGGGTCAACAAATAGGGTCCGGTCACACCAGCACAGTCAGCGTGGAATGTCGTATATGCAGTCATCAAGCTTCCGGAGACTGAGGGCGGCTAGGCCCGTGCCTGGGTAAGGCAGATCTTGAGCGGGAGCGACGACTTCTCTGAGGAAGGGGACCAGATGCCTGTGGTCGCGTCCATTCAACGGGAGGATCCAGCCAATTCGGAATGTCCACCGGAGCATGACCCAGAAAGGAGTCGGGTAGTTGATCAGGATCCGCCAGCACGAACTTCCGGGAGTTGAAAGTTACTTTGATGCTGAAGGGGTGCCCCCATGTGTAAGTGGCCCCAATTTGACGTAACAAGTCCAGTAAGGGACGGACCACTCTCCGCATATGTAGTGTATTGCGGAATAGGTCGGGGTAGAGGTGAATGGAGGAGCCATCGAAGTCAAGAGGTCCCAGTTGCCAAGCCTTCCTCATAATTTCTTCCTTTAGGGTATAGTAGTGAACCCTACATAACACATCACGGGGACGGCCGTCTCCCCCACCTCCCGTACCCCCCACTCTGTGCACCCTGTCCAGTTCGATGGCCGTGGTCGGAGCTCTACCGAGAACCTGATTGAGAATGGCAGTCACAGAGGTGGCCTCAGGGAGGCCCTGAATCCTTATGTTGTTCCTGCGACTCCTGTTTTCGCCGTCATCTATGCTGAGTTGTTGCTGGCGCAGGCGGTGGAGGTGGTCCCGGGAAGCAGTCTCCAAAGCCGTAATGCGGGACTCATGGGCTTCCTGAGTATCGGTGACGGTCGGCAACAGTTGAGTCCGTAGCGGAAACCTGCTGACGGATCGCATTCAAGTCAGCATGCAGTGAGAGTTCCTTTTTAGAGGCCCAGGATTCTAAGTCCGACCGGAAGGCTGAGAGAAGGGAGGCCGCCTCCGACCTGAGGGTTCCCCCGCAATCCCAGGAGTCAGGGCCCCCATTCATTGAAGAAGAGCTGGGCAGGGGAGGTGAGGAAGAGGATGCTGCTGGAGAAGGAGGCTGCTCCGCGCTTCCCGTGGCACCATCAGGAGGAGTAGGCAGAGATGGTGGAGGGGGAGGTTTCGTTTTACCCACTGTGCCACTGGGCGCCATCTTATCAGGTCTGGGGGATCGGGGTTCCGGTGGCGCAGTGCGCAGCAGGTAACGTTGTATGGAGCTCTGTTGAAGGTCTGCAGGGTCAGCGAGGTGGGAGTTGCCCGCAGACATGCGTATAGTAGGTGTAGCTTGGCTAAAAGGTAACTGCCGGAGCCGGACAGTCCCGTTGCTCAGCACCGCATGACAAGCGTCTTCAAATCAGTTACAAGAAGATGCACATGGGCAGGAGGTCACGGGCATATAGTGCAAGTTTGTTAATGTAGGAAAAAATTGATCAGAGCAATCCACAGCAAAAAGGGATCAAAAGGACAGGGGAACTGTTATAGGGATTTGTAATATAGTCAGTGAGGGCCTAGTACAATACTCTGCAGCTATGAGTATGTAGCTGGAAGACAGACAGGCACTTGGCAGGCTGATGGATATGCTGCAGGAGTTGTGAGTGACACTCAGCAGGGCTGTGGGATATCAGGCAAACAAGGATGGCAGTGGAAAGGGGTCAGTCTACAGTCCGCAGGACCCCCCAACTCACAGAGTCCGCAAAGCAGCAAAATCAGAGTCCAGTCCGTATCCCCCCTCAGCACTGGAGGTCTGTAGCAGCAGAGTATGATCCCGGCAGCTTCCCAGAGAGGATGAGGATGGGACCCCAGATATCCCTCTGTAACAGATGGGGTACCCCAGGACTCCTAAGTGCTGATGATGGATGCAGGGGGGGCTGGCAAGATGGCGGGCAGCGGCGGCCAGGGGCCCTGGTAAAACGGATGGCGGAGGTCCCCAGACGTAGGGCAGGCCAGGTAGACAGTGAGGGGTGTCCTGGGGGGGTGACTGTTGGGAGGATGGAGAGGGCTGTACCGCCTACCGTCCCGGTCGGCAGATCGCAGAGGCCAGCTAGGCCGCAATGGCGCGGGTAGGCCGCAGGCGCCGGTCCGGCGGGATCCCCCGGAGGAGCTGTACGATATACATATGGACGACTCCCCGGTCACCGGCGGCGGTCAGAAAAGGGGTGGATGCAGCGATCGGGTGGTCAGGAACGGGGATGATGGTGGATTCGGCCGTGTCCCACACGGAGCTCCCTCTTCATGCGGCCATCTTGGCCAGCGTCCGGACACACCGTGTGTTTTTTTTTATACATGGCAACCATGTTTGTGTAGTCAGGGGTCCATTTTGCGGTGGTTTGCTATAGTAAATATCGGCGGCCATGACAGTGGAGCCCTGTGGGCGGCGATTTTGGCGGTGTGAGCCCCTCCTCAACCCCTGGTGTTGACTCCTGGATCCTTTCACTTCCCGATCGCCGCACATGGAGGGCAGATTATCCTGGTGGCTGCAGGTGCCTGTTTCTGCTGGGTGGTGAGTCTGGTGAGGTTCTCTCCCTCTCTGCTGAGGATTGCTTGGTGCTTTGTGCCTGGCGACTGGGTGGTGCTGCCAGTGTGGTGGGGGTTGTCTCTTGAAGTGTTTTACACCTTTTTTGTGGGGTCCCCCTGGTGACTCATGGAGTTTTTGGAGCACATCTCCCCACTTAACCCCTCTCTCAGATCTCTGGGTCCCAACCATCCATCGATGCACTGACGGCGGTCCTGGAGTCCTTTGTGTCCCAAGTGGAGGTGGCTTTTGGGCGACGGACTAGCAAAAAGTTCCCCCTGCCTTCTACTGCCTCCTCTGTCTCATGAGATTCTGAATCTGATTCAGTCGTCGACAACGTGGGTCAGCCTACTGGGTCTGCGACCACGCGCCGAAATTCCTCTGATAGTGAGGATGATTATCCTGGTGGCTGCAGGTGCCTGTTTCTGCTGGGTAGTGAGTCTGGTGAGGTTCTCTCCCTCTCTGCTGAGGATTGCTTGGTGCTTTGTGCCTGGCGACTGGGTGGTGCTGCCAGTGTGGTGGGGGTTGTCTCTTGAAGTGTTTTACACCTTTTTTGTGGGGTCCCCCTGGTGACTCATGGAGTTTTTGGAGCACATCCCCCCACCTGAACCCCTCTCTGAGCTCTCTGGGTCCCAACCATCCATCGATGCGCTGACGGCGGTCCTGGAGTCCTTTGTGTCCTAAGTGGAGGTGGCTTTTGGGCGACGGACTAGCAAAAAGTGCCCCCTGCCTTCTACTGCCTCATCTGTCTCATGAGATTCTGAATCTGATTCAGTCGTCGACAACGTGGGTCAGCCTGCTGGGTCTGCGACCACGCGCCAAAATTCCTCTGATAGTGAGGATGATTCCTCCACATCTACAACCGCGCACGAAAAGTCGCTGGTGGACGCACTGATTGTATCTGTGCGTGGGAACTTGAAACTGGAGGAAGCAGCTGCAGCTGAGACAGAGGCGCAGGTTCCCTTTGGCACTCACAAGCCATCCAGAGCACAAAAGGTGTTTCCTTTCCTCGCCTATTTTGACAAAATTGTCGCTAAAGAGTGGGGACGACCAAAGCATCCCCTTGAGGTCCCTAAGCGGTTTTCTAGGCTTTACCCCAATGAGTAGTCCCTTATTAAGAAGTGGACTGTTCCACCGGTGCTGTACCCTCCAGTTTCATGATTGAACAAGGCAACTATGATTCCGGTTGAAAAGTCCCCGGCCTTTAAGGATCCGGCTAACAGGAAGGCAAAGGCTGTGGCCCACAATATGTCAGGGTTCGTACGGTCATGAAAATCCTGGAAAAGTCATGGGATTTTGACATGACACTTTCCAGGACTGGAAAAGTCCTGGAAAATGGGAAAACTTACTAAGTTTTGGAAAAGTCATGGAATTGTGTTGTGCAACTATTTATTTTTGTCTCGGGGCCCCCTGTATTCTGTGGGAGCGGGGACAGTAAGTGGGACTATTTTCTGTGTTTCGGGTTTAGGCGGATTAATCAGCCGCAGCGCACAGCTGAAACCTGATCACTGGTCTCTTCAATATGAATAGACTGTGACAGGCTCGGAACTCTGCGGCGGATTGATCCGCTGAAACTGAAACTAAGAAATCATGGCTATACTGTCCCGCTCTCAGGGACGTACCAGCAAGGGTGGGGGGGGGCGCGTGCACTGGGGGGTGTCAGGCCAGTGTCCGCGGGGCCGCCCGCATCTCCGCACTGGGGGGGGGGTGTCAGGCCGGTGTCCATCGGGCCGCCCGCATCTGTGTGAAGAAGGCAGCGGCAGAAGGAATGTCAGTGAGGAGTCTATTGTGGAATGTCAGTGAGGAATGTCAGTCAGGAATGTCAGTGAGGAATGTCAGTCAGGAATGTCAGGAATGTCAGTGAGGAATGTCAGGAATGTCAGTGAGGAGTCTATTGTGGAATGTCAGTGAGGAGTCTATTGTGGAATGTCAGTGAGGAATGTCAGTGAGGAGTCTATTGTGGAATGTCAGTGAGGAATGTCAGTGAGGAGTCTATTGTGGAATGTCAGTGAGGAGTCTATTGTGGAATGTCAGTGAGGAGTCTATTGTGGAATGTCAGTGAGGAGTCTATTGAGGAATGTCAGTGAGGAGTCTATTGTGGAATGTCAGTGAGGAGTCTATTGTGGAATGTCAGTGAGGAATGTCAGTGAGGAGTCTATTGTGGAATATCAGTGAGGAATGTCAGCGAGGAGTCTATTGTGGAATGTCAGTGAGGAGTCTATTGTGGAATATCAGTGAGGAGTCTATTGTGGAATGTCAGTGAGGAATGTCAGTGAGGAGTCTATTGTGGAATGTCAGTGAGGAATGTCAGTGAGGAGTCTATTGTGGAATGTCAGTGAGGAGTCTATTGTGGAATGTCAGTGAGGAATGTCAGTGAGGAGTCTATTGTGGAATGTCAGTGAGGAGTCTCGTGTGCTGGATAGGAGAGGGATGGGATGCGACAGCTGCATAGAGAGGAATTGAACTTTTATATTCCTCATGTCACTGAATGTTGTTTCTCCTCCTCTCAGAAGCTGCACTAGGAATATGGAAAGTTAAATTCCTCTATATGCAGCTGCCCCATCCCCCTCCTATACAACTTCCTTTGCTGGCTCCCCTAAGTGCTCTTTTAGCCCCCTCTGTGCTCTTAGTCTGGCTCCCCCAGTGATCTCCCCTCCCCCCCCCGGCTCCCCCTCAGTGATTTCCTGTCCCCCCCCCCCCAGGCAGTGCTCTCCACAGCCTCTAACTACCTCCTGTACCATGTCCGCAGCCTTTGACCACCTCCTGTACCATGTCCACAGCCTTTAACCATCTCTTCTATCATGTCCGTAATCTCTGACCATCTCTTGTCTTTTATCATGTCTGCAGTTTCTGAGGGGGTCTGGAGAGGAGTCAAAAGTGGGAGTGCTGTCGGGATGGGGATCACAGGAGAAGTCAGACATGTGTGGACTGGGGAGAGGAGACTACAGGATAAAACCAGAGCATGGTGCACCTAAGAGGAGGTCAGTGACAGTGCTGCCCGGCCAGTCTGAGGGGGGGGGGGGTCACTGATTTAAGGGGGCACTGTTATAAAGGTTCCTCCTTGTATCAGGACCCCCCCCTCCTTAGTGCATTCACTCTGTAGAAAGTGGTCTTTGGTCACCAGAGTCCCCCCCTACATCAGAGTTCTCAGCTTTTTCACCCGTGCGCTCGAAGTGACACCCGCTCCCAGCTGCGGCAGTGGTGCTTCCATCTCATCCACTGTAAAACAAGGGACCATTTTTAGTCGCGCTGTATCCAGAAACGAAACCCTAACTGCAGAGGTATTGTACACTACAAAGATTGTCATTTATTTTAGTAAAAAAATGCTGGGTGTGACATGGATTTTCTTCTTATTTAACATGTATGCATAGACATTTCATGAAACTTTAGGTCATGAATATTTACGTGAAGTCATGGAAAAGTCATGGAATTTTATTGGTTAAAATGTGTATGAACCCTGATATGTACACTCTGGCTGGTTCGGCACTGAGGCTGGTATTTGCCATTGCCCTGGTGTTGCAAACTCTGACCGAGTGGACTAAGCTTTTACGCTGTGACCTGGAGGATGAACAGCTCTCCCCTGCCTGTGCTGAGCTGGCTGACCATCTGGTCTAGGGGTTGCAGTTTATCTGTGATGCCTCTTTGAAGTGACTTGGCTCTCCATTTCGGCATTGGTCCTTCGGTGTGTCTTTTGCCTCAATTGCTGGTCTGCGGACCAGACTTCTAAAAAGGCCTTGACTGATCTACCCTTTCAAGGAGATCGCCTGTTTGGAGCTACCCTGGATTACATCATTAAAGGTCTCACAGAGGGGAAGAGTACCTTTCTTCTGCAGGCTACTAAGAGCAAGGAACCTCGTCATAGACGTGGACCCTCCTTCTCCACTCAAAGGAAGCTTTTCTGTCCTTCAGGGTCGACTGAAAAGAGCTAGAAGCCTTTCAGGTCTGCTGCTAAGGGCAAGGAACCACCTCGTAGATGTGGGCCCTCCTTCTTGACTCATAGGAAGTTTTTTCGTCCCTCAGGGTCGACTAACACGAGGATCCAAACAAACCTGATCTGGCAAGCCGAGAGCGGGCTTCTTCAGCACTAAGGTACACTCTCACCCGTATCAGGGGTGAGGGGACGTCTTCGCTGGTTTCTGGACCCGTGGACTTCCCTGGTACAAGACAAGTGGGTCCACTAAGTCATTCAGTCCAGCTACAAGATTGAGTTTTGCTCTTGTCCCCCGTCAAGGTTCTTTCCTTCCAACTTATGCCTTTTCCCGGACCGCTTACAGGGTCTGTTTGGGGTGTACAGGACCTGTTACTTCAAAGTGTGATTTTCCCCGTTCCAACTACAGAACGTTTTCAGGGTTTTTACTCAAACCTGTTTACAGTTCCCAGGAAGGAAGGCAAGATGCGTCCAATTCTGGACCTCAAGGCACTGTACTGCTTTCTGTGGGTGCAGAAGTTTAGAATGAAGTCCATTCATACGTTTGTGGCATCCCTGTGTCAGGGGGATTTTCTTGCCTCTATCAACATCAAGGATGCTTACCTTCACATTCTGATATGTGCCGGTCACCAGCGCTTCCGCCGCTTTGCCGTGGGAGAGGAGCATTATCAGTTTGTGGCGTTACCCTTTGGTCTTACCTCTGCTTCTCGGGTCTTCACAAAAGTGTTGGAACCGGTGCTAGCTTTGGGACCGCGGTACTGGGCTACTTGGACGACTTCCTTCTATGAGTGGAGTCTCCTACTGCTCTGGTGGAAAACCTGGAGATCACCATACGAACTCTGCGGGAGTTTGGCTGGATTCTGAATTTTCAGAAGTCTGCTCTGGTTCCGTCCACAAAGCTGGACTATCTGGGTCTGTCTGGACTCAGCCATAGCCAGAGTGCTTCTTCCTCTGGTCAAATTCCAGAAATTGCAGGCTGCAATTCATCTCCTGCTGTCTAGCAGATGGTCATCTCTCTGGACTTGCATGTGGGTGCAGGGCCTGATGGTGTCTACCTTCAAGGTGCTTCCAGTTGCACAGTTACATACGAGGTCCCTGCAAAGAGAGATTCTGGCCAAATAGGACAAGACCCTGCAGTCTCTGAACTATTAGATCCGGCTGAGTTGGGGAACGAAGGAGTCTCGGAAATGGTGGCTTAGTTCTCTGGCGCTTCATCTGGGCAAATCCTTCCTCCCCTAGTATTGGACAGTGGTCACCACAGATGCTAGTCTGTCCGGCTGGGGAGGTGTCCTCGGCAAACATTCTGCTCAAGGGATCTGGACACTGGAAGAGTCCAGACTACCGATCAATGTCTTGAAACTCTGATCGATCAGACTGTGTCTGGGACATTGGATGGATCGTCTTCAGGGATGTCCAGTGCGCATTCAATTGGACAATGCCACGACTGTGGCTTATGTCAATCATGAGGGGGGGAACAAGAAATGTCCTGGTGGCTCTAGAGGTAGCCAGTATTCTAAGATGGGCAGAACGGTTCGTTCCAACACTCTCTTCCGTACATATTCCCGGGGGGGGGGGGGACTGGCAGGTGGATTACCTCAGTTGGCAGGCGTTAGACCAGGGGGAGTGGTCCCTGCATCCAGAGGTGTTTCATCAGTTGTGTCTCCAGTGGGGCATCCCGACGTTGATATGTTGGCGTCCTGGCTCAGCAGAAAGGTGCAGAGGCTTGTTGCTTGGTCACGGGATCCTCTAGCGGACACCAAAGACGCGCTGGTGCCCCGGTGGGATCAGTATCGTCTGATTCACGCCTTCCCTCCTCTCAAACTTCTGCCAAGACTTTTGCGCAGGGTCGAGGCAGAATTGATTTCAGTCATCTTAGTGGCTTCGGACTGGCCTTGCCACACTTGGTACGCCGATCTGGTGCAGCTGGTCGCTGACGTTCCTTGGAAGCTTCCTCTCAGGGTAGATCTCCTGTTCCAAGGACCAATTTTCCATCCTGCCTTATATTCGCTGGCTTTGATGGCTTGGCTGTTGAACGCCAGGTACTGAAGGATAGAGGTCTGTCTTTTTCTGTGTCAGTGATTCCTACCCTGTTAAAAGCTAGGAGGATCTACCATCGTACGTGGAAGACATACATTGCGTGGTGTGAGTCTCTTGAGGTTCATTATCGCTCTTTCTTTGTGGCTCGGATCTTGACCTTTCTTCAACAGGGAGTTGAACAGAAATTGGCCTTGAGTACCATTAAGGGCCAGGTGTCGACTTTGGTGGTCTTCTTCCAAAGACCTTTAGCCACACGCTCCCTGATAAGTACTTTTTCTCCAGGGTGTCCGACATTTGGTTCCTCCAGTGCGGTCACCATTGCCACCTTGGGACCTTAATTTAATGCTTCCCTTTTAAAATCTTCGGGAGATTCCCTTGCTTACACTGTCTCAAAAGGTGGCTTTTTTGGTGGCTATTACCTCTGCACGCAGGGTGTCGGAACTGGCGGCGTTATCCTGTCTTTCACCTTACCTGATGATTCACAGAGATAAGGTGGTTCTTTGCCCCTGTCTGTCGTTCCTCCCACAGGTTGTCTCTGATTTTTATTTGAATGAAAACATTGTGTTGCCTTCCCTGTGTCCCAGGCCTAAACATCTGAAAGAAATTTCCTTGCATGGCTTGCATGTGGTCCGGGCAATTAGGGTGTACCTGGCAGCTACGGAGTCTTTCAGGAAGTCAGACTCATTATTTGTGCTCATGGATGGGCCTCGGAAAGGGTTGTCCGCTTCTTCTGGGACCATTTCCAGATGGATCAGACAGACAATGATTCAAGCCTATTCCATCAAAAGTCAGTTTCCTCCTTTCCCTGTTAAGGCGCACTCTTACTCTGCGCTTAGTTCCTCCTGGGCCTTCCGTCATCAGGCGTCAGTGACGCAGGTTTGCAAGGCAGCCACCTGGTCATCGGTGCACACTTTCATAAAGTTTTATAAAGTGGAAGTGTTGGCATCTGCAGATGCTTCTTTTGGCTTCAAGGTTTTGCAGGCTGCTGTTTAGAGGACCTGGTCTTCTTTGAGGGTGTACAGTTTTTTTCCAGGTGGGCTCCTGTTGTTTTGGTTGAGCTCCTGTTGCCTTGTTGGCTACTGTTTAGCCTTGGGAATTTTTTTGCTGTTCCTACCCCTCATGTTTAACACTGCTTTGGGATGTCCCAATGGTTACGAAGATCAAGAGCTGTGTCCGTCAATGAACAAAAGAGAAAATGGGATTCTTGACTTACCATAAAATCCATTTCTGTGATGTTCATTGAGGGACACAGCACCCACCCCTCTGTGAAGTTGTAATTCTTCTGACACTGCTTGTAACTAAACTATAGTAGAGAGAGGGAGTATACCCCCTGAGACTGCCCATAGGCGTAGCCAGATTCTTTTTCTGCCTAGTGTCCTACTCCTGTAGGGGGCAGTATAAGCCAATGGTTATAAAGATCAAGAGCTTCCATCAATGAACATCAGAGAAATGGATTTTAGGGTAAGTCAAAAATCCAATTTTTTTGCTAGAACCCCAAACATTATATAAATTTTTTAGCAAAGACTCTGGAAAATAAAATGGTGGTCGTTGCAATATTTTTTCTCACTCGGTATTTGAACAGCGGTCTTTCAAACGCAATTTTTTGAGAAAAAATACATTTCACTTAATTTGAAGTAAAAACTAAACAGAAAAGTTAGCCCAATTTTTTTGTATATTGTAAAAAATGTCACACACAGTAAATAGATACCAAACATGTTACATTTTAAAATTGCGCACAATTGGGAAGTTAAGATCTGCACAACAATAAATTAACACAGGCAAAAATATACACAGTCAAAAAAAAAGAAAAAAGACTGTGTATATACAGTATTTGCCTATGTTAATTTATTGTTGTGCATATCTTAACTTACCAACTTGTTCCAAAAACACTGGAAACTTTATACTGCAATAACAGCCATGTCATGTAAGGTATGGATTCATTTATTTTCATATCTTACCTAAATTTATATTCATTCTGCCCTGCGTGACACCGATGTTCAATCTCTATGCCAATGTAACCTTCCCATGGCTGCCCTGCCAGGTGCGGGTCTTTTTATACACCCCCCCCCCGGGCTAAATTGGTGGTGCTAACTGCGATTGCATGGACGCCCAAGGCACCTGCGGGATTTATGTCCTAGCGGTGCCTTTTTTAGTGCCTATTGCCCATGCCCTGTTTATCCGGATAGGTTTTTTCCCTGTATCTTGCCTGTTGGCAACTTGAGGGTTAAAGCCATCTAAGTCCGCTGTGCATAGTTGCCATACACCAGCGGACCTCTATGGAGGCTGCTATGCCGTGCTGACCTGGGTTGGGGCACAGGTCCATTGCTATTGGTGGCTCTCCTTGTCCATCTATGGATCTGTGCTTCCCAGTGTTAGTGCGTCATTTTGCTGAGCCACTTCACTAGGAGATATAGGGCATGTAATCAGCGGCGCCTGTTTGGGCGCTGTTGCGTGCACGGTGGCACCGTCACGTCTGCACTCAGCCGGTGACGTCAGATGACGGCTGAGTGGAGGCATAAATGGCCGGCACCTCCAGCCTGGCTTTTGCTGGATCCAAGAGGGCGACCTGTGCACAGTGTGTTTGATTTTAATAGGTAAAAATTGCTTCATGCTATTTGGCCAGATAATGTAATCTTTATATATATCCGTGGAATGCTTAATATCAGTCTAGGAAATTAAATTTATTGGTAACACTCTACTGCATTGTGGACATTGATGATCTATTTGTTCATTTGACTACTTGATGCGTCGGGCATGGAAGATATAAAGTGATGAAAAAAGCCTGACATAATGATTCTTATGCAGTTAATTATTTCCTATACATATACAGTACAGTATATATATATTTTTTTTTTCTTAAATGTCCACACTTTTGCGGTGGTGTGTTTCCATTAAACCCTCCCATGAGGCTGGAACAGCCTGTAAATACATACATGCATATATGAGTACACACACACACATATATATATATACATATATATATATATATATATATATATATATATATATACAGGTACACCTATATAGTTCAAGTGTAAATGAATCAAATGAACCTAATTGCTTTATTTTGGATAAACAATATACATTTAGATATCTTTATGTATTGGTGTACAACATACCCATCTGTGCATACACCATAGAAACAAACAAGATAGGCCTATAGTTGATGATTATTTTTTTATTTTTTCACACATTTATAATTCTTTCTTTTTCATTTTTATATTCATTACTTTTATTTCAGTTTTATTGCTCACAGCTAACGCAATAATCAGGCGCCCTCATATTGAATCCTTCTAACATCTATAATTGTATAACTCTATGAGGCTAATTAGCCACCATTCGGACACAAGATATATGTCCAATACTTACCTTTTTTCTATACATTGTGTATTCTAGCCTGGCTTGCTTTGTGCCTCCTGTAGTCGCAGGGCTGCCCCCTCCCCCTTTGGGGTGTGGACGGTGTTGAGGGGCTCATACCTGTGGCCTCTTTGGTAAGCTTTGAATGGTTACAGCAGAATGAATATTAATAAATTTAGATATGCATTTTTATAAATACATGCATTAATACTATACTATGTAGATGTAAACTGATTATGTTGTCTATATGCTTTTTTTATTTTGTAGTCGGTTGACTAGTAGTGGTTCCCAAATCCCCTGAAGAAGCCATTATTGGGGAAACATGTCGGGAAAACATACTACACCACAACTATTTATGTATTATGCAACTGTGACTACTTTTTATGAACATATCTTCTGTCAATGGGGTTTGTTTTTAACCATGTTAAATAAAAATATATATATGTGAACTGCTCTGTTTCCCATCTATAACCTTGACTGTATTTTTCTGGCACTGTTATAATCCCATCATCTATCCATGTTTTTGTATTTTTTTCAAAATGTTCGCTTATATCGCAAAAAAAAAAAAAAAAACAGTAGTGATTAAATACCACCAAAAGAAAGCTCTATTTCTCTCAAAAAATAAATAAATACATACATTGTTTGGGTACAGTGTTGCATAGACTAGTAATTGTCATTCAAAGTGTGACAGCACTGGAAGTCAGAATATGGCCTGGGCAGGAAGGGGGTAAAAGTGGTCAGTATTGATGGGGTTAAAGCACATTTAAAGGGCCACCAGGAGGCAGCATGAAGGGGGTTAAGAAATGTACAGGAAATAAATTACTATCACAGCTCCTGGTTTCTTTGTGCCACTTCCCCAAACCTTTGGCTGGGGAACGTGCACTCATTATTGTTCCCCCCCTGGACTACGTTTTAAAATTCCACTGCCACTGTTGGCACTGCAAATACATTCCCTGTTAGTCTTTCCTGACTGTCTGTGCAAGTCAGAGCAGTCAGTGTTATAGAGTCATCTTAGAGTTTCTCTTTCAAAACATATAAACTTAGTATGTATGCAGATGACATGCAGATTTTATATCTCAACCTATTATATCTTTACCAAATTTACTCCAGACACTGAAAACTTTTTCCTCCTTTTCTGGCCTCACAGTCAATGTCTCCAAATCAATAGGAATGCCACTGAATATTTCTACTTCACAATTCAGCACACTTAAACAATCTTTCAAATTTTCATGGTCTTTGTTGTCCATCTCATATTTAGGGATTCACCTTACCCCGGATATGAAATTCTTATTTTCAGAAAATGACACCCCTCTCATTTTAAAAAAAGGAAGAACCCTCAAAATGTGGAAAGCTTACCATATTTCATTTTTTGTGTCACTGCAGTAAAAATGAAAATCCTACCAAAGATTTTATACTTGTTTAGAGCTATCCCCATCAGGCTAAATAAGTATTATATAACGAAATTTAAAAAAAGAAATGAACAAGTTCATTTGGGCAAATGCCCATCCTCGTTTCTCACAACACAAAAGGGGGGTTAGGTTTACCTGATTTCTGGCTATATTACTTAGCCTCACGCCTCTCCCAAATAGCCCAATGGCATATCCCAAACTCCAAAATCCCCTGTGTACAATTTGAAAAACATTCCTTTCTCCCTTATCACATTTCAGGAATTCTATGGACTAAAAATATTCAGTTAAATAGAATTACACTCTTAAATTTACTGGTTTCACAGTCGCTATCCCTATGTAGAGTCTATCGATCTAAATTCCAATTATCCTCCAGAACACCTATCAATGCCACATTTCTTGGTGATCCAACAATTCCCTTGGGTCTACACAACACGAATATCTTTTCCATATGGATTAATAAGAATTTAACAACACTGTATAAATTCATCACTAATTCTGTTTTTACTGATTTTGCCTCCCTACATTCGAAATACCAAATCCCAAATAACAAACACTGCAATTTCTTACAAATTAGACATTTTTTCCCAACGCATTACCAGCTATCCAATATAGACACCCTGACTTTTTATGAAAACATATGCCTTAAAAATCCCAGAGGTAAAGGCCTTCTATCTATAATATATAATAACTTAATCAATACCACTCCACTAAGTAAACTCCCATATATGCTCAAATGGGAAGAGGAATGTGCATTGACATTCACGATAGAATAATGGCATATCTGCATTGAAAATCTTAGGAAATGTACCAGATCTCTCACGATACGCAAAACCCCGATCAAATTCATCACTAGATGGTACCTTACTCCTTTGAAACTACATGCCATTTTCCCATTCACTTCATCTAACTGTTTTAGAGGATGCTCCTCTCCAGGCTCTTTTACCCATATTTTTTGGAATTGTGAAAAAATCTCTTTCATTGGGCATCAGTTAGAAATCTTTGCGTCAAAGATTTCGGATAATAATATCTCACTTTCTCTCCCTAACTGTTTTCTTTTTACCCCTATATTAAACCTATCCATGCCACAAACTAGACTAATTCATACTATTTCTGTAGCCATACATTGGTTGATCGCTGTGCACTGGAAATCAGCTTCTTTTCCTATCCCCCAACTTAACCACTTGCCTACTGTGCACTTAAACACCCTTCCCATCCAGGCCAATTTTCAGCTTTCAGTGCTGTCACACTTTGACTGACAATTGCGCGGTCATGCTACACTGTACCCATATGAAATTTTTATCATTTTTTTCACACAAATAGAGCTTTCTTTTGGTGGTATTTAATCATCTCTGGGTTTTTTATTTTTTACAAAAAAAAAGAATAAAGACAGAAAATTTTTTAAAAAAAAGTTTCTTATTTTCTGCGAGTAAATTTTGAAAATACATTTTTCTCCTTCACTGATATGCGCTGATGAGGCGGCACTGATGGGCACTGATAGGCTGCACTGATGGGCACTGATGAGGTGGCACTGATGAGGAGGTACTAATATGCCGCACTGATGAGCACTGATAGGCGGCACTGATAGGTGGCACTGATGAGCACTGATAGGCGGCACTGCTGGGCATTGAGAGGCGGCACTGACAGGCGGCACTGATGGGCACTGGCGGATGGCACTGATGGACACTGACGGGTGGCACTGCTGAGCACTGATGGGCAGCACCATCAATGCCCACACTCAGTGCCCATAGTGCTGCCAGTCAGTGCTCATCAGTGCCTAGATGAGCAGGCACTGATGGGCACTGACTGGCAGCACTATGGGCACTGATTGTGGGCACTGATGGCGGGCACTGTGGGCACTGATGGGGGGGCAATTTGTGTATTTTTTTACCTTTAGTAATCAGGGCACTGGTGATCAGTGCCCTGATTACATTAGTGTGTCCCCGGCGCTGTGAGGCTCCCCCTCCTTCCTCACACTGCAGGCTCTGTGTGAGGAAGGAGCGCCGGCGATGAGAGATGATCTCATATGTTTACATATGAGATCATCTCTCATTGGACGGCTTGATCACGTGGTGAATGGCCGCTGTGATTGGCCATTCACCACGATCTGTGATCGGCTGTGTCCAAGGGACACGGCCGACACAAATTCTCCCCGATGCGCGCTCACGGGAGCGCGCGGGGAGAGTCTTTCTGGGAGGCCGTTTAAAAACGGCCTCCCGAAAATTTAAGTCCGCGCTGCAGCCGTATATAGGCTGTAGCGCGGATGGCAGGAAGTTAAAGCAAGATTAAATTCTATTTATCTTATGGAAAAAAATCTTTCATACCATCTATAATTCTATGCAATTTCATACAAACAAATGGAATCCATGGGTTACACACTCAGAGCTATTTTTTCAATTTACTGATATTAGAGATACAAGTACATAAATACTTAAATATTCGATTTCATGCAACCTTCCTGAATGTTTAGAAACTCGTTTATAAGTCTTGTTTAATATACAACTTCATTGATGCAGTTTTAAATTGGTAACTTCTTGTCGTTTTTTTGATATCCTCTTACCTGACCTTACATCACAATGCCTTATTGTATTAAGAAAAATGAGAAATAAAAAAAAAGGGAAAAAATAATTTTTGTAAACGAATGTTTGTTATAACAACTTGTGAACTCCTTTTGTACCACCAAAAAAGAGTTTCTCTTTCTCCTGGGAGTTCGCAAATAAGGGTGGCTCTATAGGGCATTAGAAAGCAACGGAGCTACCTGTAAACTGGGCTCTTGGGGTAGTGATTTGTGGACCAGCTCAATTAAGAAGAAAGGCAAGATTTTAAAGTGGCAGCAGCCAGCACATAAGCAGAATATTATGTTAACTGACCAAAAACTAAAGCTGTGTCCTGTAGCAACAAATCAGGTTTTGCTCTTTAAAGTAGAAGTTCAGTCAAAAGCCTAAGTTTAAACCTTCTCCCACCCTCACTCTAAACCCTGTAGTAACTACCCTGTAGAAGAAAAATGCCTATTCCCTGGGTGCTGTGGTCTGGTCACATGATATCCCCAGTGGCTGGCTTCAGTGAAGGGGAGAGATCACCAACAAGGGCTGCTGAGCCTGTGCGTAGATGTGGTCTATATGCTTGCTATGGGACATCTGTTGTCGGCTGTCCCTCCTCTACTCTGAAGCTGGTCATGTGACCAGACCAGAGCTCCCAGGGAATAGGTAAGTATAAGCATCTTTCCTCTACAGGGTAGATAGTATAGCAATTAGAATGGTGGAGGGAGTAGGGTTAAGCTTAACTGGTTGCCGACCGACCGCCCGCCGCAGTTATACGGCCGCAGGCAGCCGCTCCCAGGCAAATCGCCGTAGCTATATAGGATTGCCTTCTATATAGGATCACATTTCTTTATGGTCATTTCAGAAGCCACGCCCCTCCACAGTTAGAATCACTCCCCTAGGCTCACATTTAACCCTTTAAACACCCATAATGTTAACCCCTTCCCTGCCAGTGTCATTATTACAGTAACAATGCATATTTTTAGCACTGATTACTGTAGTAATGTTACTGGTCCCCCCAAAAGTGTCAAAAATGTCAGTCAGGGGTCCAATCTGTCCGCTGCAATGTCGCAGTCCCGCAAAAAATTGCAGATCGCCACCATTACTAGTAAAAAAAAAACAATAAAAATGACATAAATCTTTCCCGTAGTTAGTAGACGCGATAACTTTTGCGCAAACCAATCAAAATACGCTTATTGCGATTTTTTTTTACCAAAAATATGTAGCGAAAACAAATTGGCCTAAAATGTTAAATTTTGATTTTTAAATTTTTTTTTTATTTTGAGAATGTCATATAGCAGAATGTGAAAAATATATGTATTTTTTTTTCAAAATTGTCGCTTTTTTTTTGTTTATAGCACAAAAAATAAAAATCGCACAGCTGATCAAATACCACCAAAAGAAAGCTCTATTTGTGGGGAAAAAGGACATCAATTTTATTTCGGTACAGCGTCGCACGACCGTGCAATTGTCCATTAAAGTAACGCAGTGTCGAATCGCAAAAAAGGGCCTGGTCAGGAAGGGGCAAATCCTTGCGGTCTTAAAGTGGTTCAATAGTTTTTGACAGGACTTCTACTTTACCTGTCTGTCCTGTTGCGTGCAGCTGTAGCTCCACTCGTTTGGCTCGGTTTAGCCCAGCTGACTTGCAGTTGCTGAACAGCAGAAAGGGGTAAAGTGTGCCTCCTCCCAGATCTCCTTCAGATGAATTCAGCGCTGTGTGAGATTCTTTATCCCTACTGCTTCAGTGTTCTATCACCATCTGCACTATGAGTATTTTAATTACCCCCGAGAGAGATTCCACTTCTACTGTTATATAACCAGCTTGTGTAATAAAAGGTCATTCTTCCACCAAATAAAAGAGATATCCAACCTTACACATCAGGAGAAATAAAATAAGTGCAAAAACCTGCATATCTGAATGCAACCTCACTTAAAGCGGAGTTCCACCCAAAAGTGGAACTTCCGCTTTAGGTGTTCCTATCCCCCGGACATGCCACATTTGGCATGTCATTTTTTTTGGGGGGGGAGCGGGTACCTAGTTTTGACAGGTACCCGCTCCCACTTCCGCTCGGAGCGCCGCGGCGCCCTGAGCGGAAGTTCTCCTCTCCCCCTCCCTCCCTGCAATCTTCTGGGACACGTCAGAGGTCCCAGAAGATTGCCGGCCAATCACGGCGCGCAGCGCGACTCGCGCATGCGCAGTGGGTACCCGGCTGTGAAGCCGCAAACTGTAACAGCCGGGTGCCCACAGCAGTGATGCCGGCGCCGAGGGAGAGGATCGAGGCTTCGGGCGGCCGCATCGCTGGACCGTTGGACAGGTGAGTCAAATGGCTGGAACTCCGCTTTAATTAGTATTTTAAATTTGTACGAATCACATTAAAGTTTTTGTGAGAACAAAAAAATTAGAATAAGATATCCAGCCGAACTCCAGGTGGATATAAAAGGCATACAAAATACATCTCTGTAATCATGAATATGTAATTTTTTTATGCAATTGGTGTAAGTTCCTAGGATTTTCTTGGGATTAGTCCCACATTCTACTATTTTGCAGAGCTCAGACTGGGGGAGGGAGAAGTATCACAAAGAGTGAGTTAGTTGTGCTGTAGTGCAGTGCTTATCTAATTACTGCTTCTCTTTTCACTGTCTAATCACAGGCTGGGAAGGAAACCTGTAAATAAAAGTAAAATCACAACAGAGAAAAATCAGGTTCCCCTCTGCAAAGTAAGGCTGGGTTCTCAAAGGTGTCTCAGACCTAGATGAACAGTAATACAATAATTGGGCAGATAAAAAGTCCTCATATGTGTTTTATCTGTGTATGTAGCTGCTTTCCTGGAGTTCAGCTTTAAATTGTGAATGGCAAAACTGATTGTGCTTAAATACAAACCTTACTTCAAACCAGATCCAGTTTGACAGGTTAACTTTTTGGCTTGGTTGGAGAGGAGACCCCTGTTATCATTGTGTGCAATGGCTACTTTATTTCCGATTACAAACAGGTTGATACAAGCTTAATTTCCTGCTGCAGTGCGTTGGGGAAAAAGGCAATAACATATAAACAAATATCTACGATGTATGTTTATTATCCCATTTTCAAGTCTTGCCTAACTTTGTTAAATTATTGTTTGTGCCCTTGTATACAGGGAAAGATACTGCAATCCCTGTTTTCTCTATTCCCTAAACCAGGGGTCTTCAAACTATGGCCCTCCAGTTGTTAAGAAACTACAATTCCCATCATACCCAATCATGTCTGTGAATGTCAGAGTTTTCCAATGCCTCATGGGATGTGTAGTTCCACAACAGCTGGAGGGCCGCAGTTTGAGGATCCCTGCCCTAAACTTTCCTTCAACATTTGTTCCCCCAAATCCTTACTTTTGTGCTTTTAATGTATTTCCTTCCCCTATGTGTGCATTGTTCTATACAGGGAGAACTCCTCTTCAAAGCTCTACCAATTACCATTTTCCACAAAGAGTTACACCATTGTAGAGGTACACCACTGTACTTCTACGGGAATTCAAATGGAAAAATGTTTTCAGGCTCAGTTCACATATATGCGAATTGGATGCAGTTTGAACCACATCCAATTCGCATGTCATGTGAACCAAACTGGCTTTCTATTGAGCCGGATCACATATCTCTGGTGCAGCAGCATTGTAAATTTAGTGCTAATCCTGTACATTTTCTAAACACTGCAGTGTGGTTCAGATGCGAATTCCAGGCTCTTTGCCTTCTATTGGAACGCCTCTGAATCGCACAGGTCATCCAATTTGAACACGAATTGTGAAAAAAAAACATATCCCTCTTGGATCTGGTATGGATTTTTAAGGAGAACCTCATGCCAGGCCAGGCTTGCGCGCCCCCCCCCCCCCCTGAACCATACCAGCGGAGTTCACTGTGATTGATGCTGGGTTTACATCGAGGGACGTTGTATTTTTTTAATAAAGGACATTTAAAACACTGTGACTGTTTTTATTTATCATAAAAACCAAATCATCACCAAATAAACAAATCATCTCGGACTGTGGAAAATTTTGCATTACATTTTGGAAATCAAGATCCCAGAGTCTGGAGAAAGAGTGGAGAGGCTCAGAATCCAAGTTTCATGAGGTTCAGTGTGACGTTTCCACAGTCAATCATGATTTGTGGAGCCATGTCATCTGCTGGTGTTAGTCCACTTTCTTTCGAAAGTCAGCACAGACCTCTACCAGGAAATTCTAGAGCACTTCATGCTTCCCTCTGCTGACCAGCTTTATGGAGATGCGGATTTCATTTTCCAGGAGGACTTGGCACCACCCACACTGCCAAAAGTACCAATACCTGGTTTAATGATCATGGTATCACTGTGCTTAATTGGTCAGCAAACTTCCCTGACATAAACCCCATAGAGAATCTGTGGTGTATTGTCAAGAGGAAGATGAGAGACACCAGACCCAACAATGCAGATGAGCTGAAGGCCGCCATCAAAGCAACCTGGGCTTCCATAACACCTCAGCAGTGCCACAGGCTGATTGCCTCCATGCCACGCCGCATTGATGCAGTAATTCATGCAAAAAGAGCGCAGACCAAGTATTGAGTGCATACTATACTGTACATGGACATACTTTTCAGTAAGCCAACATTTCTGTATTAACCACTTAAGCCCCGGAGGATTTGGCTGCTAAAAGACCAGGGGTTTTTTTTGCGATTTTTTTACTGCGTGACTTTAACCGACAATTGCGCGGTTGTGCGACGCTGTACCTAAACTAATTTGACGTCCTTTTTTTCCCACAAACAGAGCTTTCTTTTGGTGGTATTTGATCACCTGTGCGATTTTTTGATCATGCGCTATAAACAAAAAAAGAGCTTCAATTTTGCAAAAATAACAATATTTTTCACATTTTCTTATATGAAATTCCCCCCAAAAAAAATGTAAAAATCAAAATTTTTTAACATATTCGGCCAATTTGTTTTATGCTACATATGTTTGGTAAAAAAAATCGCAAAAAGCGTATTTTGATTGGTTTGCGCAAAAGTTATCGCGTTTACTAACAAAGGGAAAGATTTTTGTCATTTTTGGTGTTTTTTTTTAACGCGTAATGTCGGCGATCTGCGATTTTTATTTTGTGGTACTGCGACATTGCGGCGGACAGATCAGACCCTTGACTGACATTTTTGACACTTTTGGGGTTACCAGTGACATTACTGCAGTAATCAGTGCTATACATATGCACTGTTACTGCAAAAATGACACTGGCAGGGAAGGGGTTAACTGTATTGGAGAGGGAGGGGTTAAGTGTGTCCTAGGGGCGTGTTTCTAACTGTAAAGGGACATGGCTATTGGTGTAAAAACAAAGATCAACGGTCCTACATAGTAGAACCGTCTGATCTTCATTTTTACACCAGGGAGAATGACGGGCGGCTTGTTTACGATCGGGTCCGCCGGTCACACGCACTGACTTGTCAGTGAACGAGCCGGGGCGGGCGCGCGCCTCCCGCAATTGGCTCACAAGTCAGTGACAGGCGAATGACGTACCGATACGTCACTCTGCCTGGCCGGGGCTGACTGCCGCAGTGTATAGTCGTGCGGCGGTCGGCAACCGGTTAAAAATCCTTTTTTTTTTGGTCTTTTTTTTTTTTTTTTAAATACAGAATTACAGAAATTTTAAAAACAGAATTTTGAGTTTTCACTAGCTGTAACCCATTATAATCAAAATAAAAGAAAGAAATGCTTGAAAATATCACTCTGTGTGTAACTCATCTATATAAAATAGATGAGTTTTACTTTTTGAAATTAACTACTGAAATAAATGAACTTTTTGAAGATATTATACTTTTATGAGATGTGCCTGTATATGAACCTAGCCTCAAGTAATAGCAGAGACCACAACAAAATTCTTTCTTTTTCAAAAGATAGTTGTTTGAATACAGACTTATTGCTTCTATGCAATACAGTGATCGACAATGTGTTTGCCTCTCATGAATCAATTTTGTGGTGTTCCCCCATAAAAAAATAAAAAATGTTATAAAATGAACAACTGTGTCCGAAGGGTTGATTAACACATTTCCTTGCACCTCTGTTTAGGGATATGCTCGCAGCTGCTATCAAGCCGACTTGTCATTCTGGGAAACTATGAAGATTTGGTTCTCCTGGAACTTTTCCTGGGACATTGGCTCCTGCGAGAGTTATTACAAAGCACTAACGGTGGATCCTTTCTGGGAAGTGAATCCGCTTATGGTAAGTAAGTACACTATATGGGGTACCATTGCTTCCATGTTTGTTTGACATCAAACTCTAAAACGGTAGGCTTTTTAGTGCAAAATGTTTTGATATTTAATATGTATTTGAAATGCTTAGGTTTGCATTTTCATACATGCATTGAGACATACAAACAATTACAAGAGCAGAATAGGGCATTCTATGTTTACAAAAAAATAGCACTAATAGAAAGTTACCACAGCTCCATATGATCCTGTTTAAAATTCAAACAACTGCATCCCAGATCCTTCAAAAACAAAGCACTCCACAAATGCATGTCAGAAGTAAAACACATGGAAAAGTGGTTGTATAAGCACCAAAATCAGAGAACAAAGTTGACCACGAAGGACTGGTGTGATCTTCAGCTAGTTTTTATTAACGTAAATTAGGGCAGAACACAAACTAATTTTTTCAGTGTTCAAATGGTTGTGACGAGTATGCAATGTTGATTTGTGACTTGTGAACGTTGGGTTGGCGTTTCTACATTGCATTGTACTGCATTTTTCTGAAGTGCACTGAGCCAGCGAAAACTTAACAGCTGTTCTTATAGGCATTCACAGGTAAACAAGTCAGAGCAGATACACGCTTGGCTATAGTGTTTTCTACAGCTGTGAAATACCGCCTTTGCTTTTGTAGCCACGTGGGCAGGTCCTCGACTCCCACTGCTGTGCAGCTTTTTTGGGAAGTCATCCTCCTGACTGGACAACAGAGGAACCGCAGTGTATCAGTGAGATTAAGCCCATTCTCTCTGCTTATTTTAGCATGTTCTTTGTTAGCAAATATGTAACCTAGCATACAGATTCCAGCAGTCCCCAGTATTTAACATTGTGTTCAGTGACCTGTATGTGCCTACACTGGTGCTGAGTGAAGACTTACCCTTACATTGGTGGTGAGTGGAAGAAGGGTCCCCTTACATTGCTGGTCAATGGGAGGACATTTTCACTGGTGTGGGTGGCTACTTACCACCTTTTTCCAATGCAGGTGGCCCTGCCAAGTAATGTCAGCACCTGAGCTATGCAGGTACTGCTAGGTGGAAATTCAGTCTGTCCAGGCTTCAGATCAATCTGCCTTAATAATTTGTGTTTGCATGCATGCAGGAGATAGTTACCATGGATACAGGGGGGTTTATTTACTAAAACTGAAGAGTGAAAAATCTGGTGCAGCCCTGCATAGAAACCAATTGGCTTTCAGCTTTTTTGTCAAAGCTTAATTGAACAATCTGAAGTTGGAACTTTATTGGCTACTGTGCACAGGTGTACCAGATCTTGCACTCTTCAGTGTAAGGCCTGCTTCATCCCCAGTATGTTTTTTATTGTGTCTTTGGCAGAATGGCAGTAGACAGCACAGTTGATGGAAAATAATAAACTGCGCCTATGTCCACAATACTTAGACCTTTGGCTCTCAGGTGCTAAGCAGCTCAAGCCACCGATCATGCTGCTTTTTTGCAAATATCCAGGAAGTGCTATTGCAGACTTTCTTGATCTTCCCGGGGTTTAGCATTATTTAAGCATAGCTCCACTTGAGAAAAAAACATCCCCCTCTGGGTGATCTCTGTACATTACAAGGATTATGGCAAACTTTGTTGCAGATTCCTACCTTTTGTTATTCCGAAGAAATCCACGTTTGTTCCTCTGGGCCTCTGTGCTGAGTGAGTCTAATGGAAGTGGTTTCATAATTATATATCAGCTGTGCAGCTGCAGAGCACTAATGAGGAAACCTGCTGGGTCTGCATCCCTTTAGATGTGTTCCTATTGGGAGTATCTCACCAAAGATGACATTTTTGTTGCAGGAGATGCCAGAAATCTGACTTGTATCTTAGGCAGACTTCTGGGAAAATTGGTGAGCCAATCACACAAGCAGGAAATGATGTTTCTGGGGTGTGGTCAGTACACATTCTGTGTACAGAACTCCTCCAGGTAGCCATATTGCATTGCATTTTCAGAAAATTACAGCACCTGCAGATTGAAAAGGAAAGGTAATTTTGAATAACATTAAATTACTATATGACTTGTGTTGCAATTGTATACACAATAATATTTTTTCTGTGGAGGATTTACCCTTTATGTGATAAAACTTTTCAATGGTGTGTACTTATACTTAACCTTCACTGTGCTTTCCTGCTGTTCCTTCCTCAAATACTATTATATGATGAAAGAGGCAATGTCATTGATACCTTCAAATTCTGACACGGGGTATTGTGCAGTGGCTGTGACAGAAAAAAAAGCAATGGCAGGAGGATGCTATAAAGTAGAGTATAACTGGGCTTTAAGTTTAAAGAGTGCCTGAATAGGTAAAATTGACAGGGACTTTATTCTTCCCAGTTAATCTTTGAAATACAAAACAGTTTGTGGGAGTTATAAATCAACATTTCTTCTTAATCATGCTCAAATGTTTCTTTGTATTTCCTTCCTTCCTTATTAGAGAGGTATAATTTGTTATTACTGGCCACTTTTCACCCCTGTGTTTGATAGTACAGCTTGTAACCAAAACTGCTTTTTCTTTTTATGCATGTGAGATATTTCGCATAGTTTAGTAACTAATGTTGAGTTAAAAGCATTTAACATAAGTGGATTTACAAGGTGCAGACATAGACGAAAAGAGGAGAACTGATTGATGATCTGTGCCTGCTGTGTAAATTTTCTAGAGCCTTTAATTTGCTTACAAGATTAAAAAGATTTAAAGGTTTAGCAAACCTTTCACTGAGTGTTCTAATCTCCTAGCCGCTAATTCCCCGAGAGTACAGCAGATTAATCATTACTTCACAGTTCTAGTTTATTCTTCAGATGTCTCTGTGTGTATAAAACAAATCATCCATACTTCATTAATAGTATTCGTTTTTTTTTCTTTACTTTTTTTGTGACTGGTAGTAATAGAGGTAAGAAAAAAAATGATGAAAAAGACAGGATTTTTTTATTATTATTATTATATAGGATTTATATAGCGTTGACAGTTTATGCAGTGCTTTACAACTTGAGGGTCGACAGTACAATTACAATACACTTTAATACAGTAGGAATCAGAGGGCCCTGCTCGTTAGAGCTTACAATCTAAGGCCTCTTTCACACAGGCGTTATGTATGTCCGTATATCACCCCATCCATTTGCAGGTGATATACGGACATAATGCATGTCAATGGGATTGTGGATGTCAGCGGATGACCATCTGCTGACACCCGATTTGCGTCCTTTCAGTCCTGTTCCGTTTTTTGGAACGGAACAGATCCCTATTTTTTCTTCCGTTTAAAAAACGGAAAGGACGCAAAATCGGATGTCAGCGGTGTCATCCACTGACATCCGCAATCCCATAGACATACATTATGTCCGTATATCATCCGCAAACGGATTGGATGATATGCGGACATACGGACCGGATGACACAGGTGTCATCCGTGTCCGTAAAAAAAAAATATATAAAGTGCCGGAGCGGATCGCAATACGGTCCACTCTGTGTGAAAGAGGCCTAAGAGGGAGGGTCAAGAGATACAAGAGGTAATAACTGTGAGGGAGGTCTGATGGATAAAATAAAAATACAGTTGTTAGGTGGATGCCAGATAGGATTCTCTGAAGAGATGTGTTTTCAGGGATTGTCTGAAAGTAGACAAAGTAGGAGATAGTGGGATAGATTGGGGTAGAGCATTCCAGAGGATGGGAGAGGCTCGGGGGAAGTCCTGGAGGCGAGCATGGGAAGAGGTTACAAGGGAACGAGTTGGTAGGTATTTTGAGACCAGATTAGTGATGTAGCTGGGTGCTAAGTTATGGATGGCTTTGTAAGTTATGGTCAGTAACTTGAATTTAATTTGCTGGTTGAGTGGCAGCCAATGGAGGAATTGGCAAAGAGGGGTAGCAGACACAGAACTGTTTGCAAGGTGGATGAGCCTGGCAGCAGCGTTCATGATGGACTGAAGGGGGGATAGCCTTTTTAAAGATAAGCCAATAACAAGGGAGTTGCAGTAATCGAGACGAGAGATAACCAGGGAGTGGACTAGAAGCTTTGTGACATCATTGGTTAGGAAGGGGCCTTTCTTGGAGATGCTGCAGAGGTTGAGGCGGCAAGCTTTGGACAGTGACTGCATGTGTGGGGCCGAAAGGATAGTTCAGAGTCCAGGATTATACCTAGGACCTTGGCATGGGTGGACGGGTTGATGTTGACAGAGACATCAGGGGAAAAGGAACGTGGGGGAGGAAATATCATAAGCTCAGTTTTGGATAGGTTGAGTTTGAGGAAGTGATGTGACATCCAGGCTTAAATGTCTGTTAGTAAGCTGGTGATACGTGAGCAGACTGATGGAGTGAGCTGAGGGGTGGAGAGATAGATTTGGGTGTCATCAGCATAGAGATGATATTAAAAGCCATGGGAGGCAATCAGCTGACCCAGGGAGGAGGTGTAGTTTGAGAAAAGGAGCGGTCCAAGGACAGAACCTTTGGGGACCCTGACAGAGAAAGGAAGAGGAGAGGAGATAGTAGAGTTGAAAATAGCATTGAAGGTGCGTTGGGATAGGTAGGATGAGAACCAGTGAAGAGTACAGTCACGGAGGCCAATAGAGTGGAGTTTTTTTGAGGAGGAGGGGGTAGTCTACTGTGTGAAAGGCAGCAGAGAGGTCCAGGAGGAGTAGTACAGAATAGTGTCAATTGGTGTTTGCTTTTATTAGATCGTTTGTGAGTTTAAGGAGAGCAGTTTCAGTGGAATGTTGAGGGCAAAATCCGGACTGAAGGGGATCAAGAAGCTTTTTCTTAGTCAAATGGTCGCTCAGTCGATTGTAGACCAATCGTTTAACCACTTGCCGACCGCTCACATTGAGCATACTGCCGCAAAGTGGTTCGTTATCGTCCAGCGACGTAGGTCTACGTCGCTGGACTCCTCTCCTTGTGGGCGGCACGCGTGCGCCGCCGGAGGCTCGCTCCCGCTGTATTCAGTCACAGCGGGAGTCGGGCCAGGGGAGGAGCGGCGGTGATCACCGCCGCTCTTCCCCGATCGTTGGGGATCGAGTGAGGAGATCCGCCCGCTTGTGTAAACAAAGCGGCGCTGATCTCCTAAGTGACAGGCAGGAACAGATTACAGGATTCAGCATAGCTGAACCTGCGATCTGTCCCTGTGTCACACAGTCCCCTCCCCCCACACACGTCAGTAAGCACCAGGCATACATTAACCCCTTGATCACCAATAAAAGTTAACCCTTTCCCTGCCAGTGTCATTTTAACAGTAACAGTGCATATTTATAGCACTAATTACTGTAGTAATGTCACTGGTACCCCCAAAAATGTCAGTCAAGGGGCCAATCTGTCCTCCGCAATGTCGCAGTCCCACAAAAAAAATCGCAGATTGCCGCCATTACTAGTTAAAAAAAAACCTATAAAAATGACAGAAATTTTCCGTAGTTAGTAGCTGCGATAACTTTTGCGCAAACCAATCAAAATACGCTTATTGCGTTTTTTTTTTTACCAAAAATATGTAGCAGAAAACAAATTGGCCTAAAATGTTAAAAAATTTTGATTTTTACATTTTTTTGGGGGGAATTTCATATAAAAAAAATGTGAAAAATATTGTTATTTTTTCAAAATTGTCGCTCTTTTTTTTATAGCGCAAAAAGTAAAAATCGCACAGGTGATCAAATACCACCAAAAGAAAGCTCTATTTGTGGGGGAAAAAGGGGCATACATTTAATTTGGGTACAGCATCGCACGACTGCGCAAATGTCCATTAAAGTAACGCAGTGCCGAATCGCAAAATATGGCTTGGTCAGGAATGGGGTAAGATCTTCCGGTCTTAAAGCGGTTAAAAATACGCTCATTGAGAATTTTTTTTGTCAAAGACATGTAGCTAAATACATTTTGGCCTAAATACAGTGGGTACGGAAAGTATTCAGACCCCCTTACATTTTTCACTCTTTGTTATATTGCAGCCATTTGCTAAAATCATTTAAGTTCATTCTTCTTCCTCATGAATGTACACATAGCACCCCATACTGACAGAAAAACACAGAATTGTTGACATTGTTGCAGATTTATTAAAAAAGAAAAACTGAAATATCACATGGTCCTAAGTATTCAGACCCTTTGCTGTGACACTCATATATTTAACTCAGGTGCTTTCCATTTCTTCTGATCATCCTTGAGATGGTTCTACACCTTCATTTGAGTCCAGCTGTGTTTGATTATACTGATTGGACTTGATTAGGAAAGCCACACACCTGTCTATATAAGACCTTCCAGATCACAATGCATGTCAGAGCAAATGAGAATCATGAGGTCAAAGGAACTGCCTGAAGAGCTCAGAGACAGAATTGTGGCAAGGCACAGATCTGGCCAAGGTTACAAAAAGATTTCTGCTGCACTTAAGGTTCCTAAGAGCACAGTGGCCTCCATAATCCTCAAATGGAAGACGTTTGGGACGACCAGAACCCTTCCTAGAGCTGGCCATCCGGCCAAACTGAGCTATCGGGGGAGAAGAGCCTTGGTGAGAGAGGTAAAGAAGAACCCAAAGATCGCTGTGGCTGAGCTCCAGAGATGCAGTCAGGAGATGGGAGAAAGTTATAGAAAGTCAACCATCACTGCAGCCCTCCACCAGTCGGGGCTTTATGGCAGAGTGGCCCGACAGAAGCCTCTCCTCAGTGTAAGACACATAAAAGCCCGCATGGAGTTTGCTAAAAAAACACCTGAAGGACTCCAAGATGTTGAGAAATAATATTCTCTGGTCTGATGAGACCAAAATAGAACTTTTTGGCCTTAATTCTAAGCGGTATGTGTGGAGAAAACCAGGCACTGCTCATCACCTGTCCAATACAGTCCCAACAGTGAAGCGTGTTGGTGGCAGCATCATGCTGTGGGGGTGTTTTTCAGCTGCAGGGACAGGACGACTGGTTGCAATTGAGGGAAAGATGAATGCGGCCAAGTACAGGGATATCCTGGACAAAAACCTTCTCCAGAGTGCTCTGGACCTCAGACTGGGCCGAAGGTTTACCTTCCAACAAGACAATGACCCTAAGCACACAGCTAAAATAACGAAGGAGTGGCTTCACAACAACTCCGTGACTGTTCTTGAATGGCCCAGCCAGAGCCCTGACTTAAACCCAATTGAGCATCTCTGGAGAGACCTAAAAATGGCTGTCCACCAACGTTTACCATCCAACCTGACAGAACTGGAGAGGATCTGCAAGGAGGAATGGCAGAGGATCCCCAAATCCAGGTGTGAAAGACTTGTTGCATCTTTCCCAAAAAGACTCCTGGCTGTATTAGATCAAAAGGGGGCTTCTACTAAATACTGAGCAAAGGGTCTGAATACTTAGGACCATGTGATATTTCAGTTTTTCTTTTTTAATAAATCTGCAACAATGTCAACAATTCTGTGTTTTTCTGTCAGTATGGGGTGCTATGTGTACATTCATGAGGAAGAAGAATGAACTTAAATGATTTTAGCAAATGGTTGCAATATAACAAAGAGTGAAAAATTTAAGGGGGTCTGAATACTTTCCGTACCCACTGTATATGACAAAAATGTAATATATTGGATATTTTTTAACTGCCAAAGTAGAAAAATATTGTTATTTTTTCAAAATTGACGCTTTTTTTTATTAATATCGCAAAAAATTAAAAGCACAGAGGTGATCAAATACCACCAAAAGAAAGCTCTGTTTGTGGGAAAAAAGGACGTAAATTGTGTTTGGGTACGGCGTTGCATGACCGCGCAATTGTCAGTTAAAGTCGCACATTGCCGAATCGCAAAAAGTGGCCTGGACGTAAAGCAGGAAAATCCTCCGGTCCTAAAGTGGTTAAGGAGTTTGGAGGAGAAGGGGAGTAAGGAGATGGGGCTTAGATTGTGAAGATTGGTGGGGTCCAGTGAGGGCTTTTTAAGGATGGGAGTGACTATCGCGTTTTTTAGAGAATTAGGGAAGATGCCAGAAAAGAGGGAGAGGTTGAAGATGTGAGTTAGAGAGTGTAGAATAGAGTCAGAGGGTGAGCGTAGCATGTGCGAGGCAGCAGGATCCAGGGGGCAGGTGGTTAGATAGGTGGTCGATGGATAAAAGTCCAGAAACCTCATTAATACTAGCAGGGTGGAACGAGGGAAGTAATGATTGTACCTGTGGATATGGGTTGTTAAGTTTGGGGAGGTTTCTGCACATTTAAAATCTCCTTGCAAATTGTATCGATCTTATTTTTGAAGTGATTGGCAATCTCCTGGGCAGTGAGTGAGTTGGGGGTGGTGTTGGTGGAAGACAGAGCAGAGAGTTAAAGGTAGAGAAGAGATGACTGGGACTAGATGAGAATGTTTGGATGAGCGTTATAAAATAGGTTTGCTTGGCAGTGAGGAGGCAGGAATAGTATTTTAGGAGGGCAGATTTATATTGGTTGAAGTCTTCCAGGAACTTAGTGTTACGCCACAGGCGCTCAAGAGCGCGGCTACATTTTCTGAGACTTCTGGGGTCGTCTGTTTGCCAGGGTTGCAGCGGTCGGGGCCGAATTCTGCGTGTAGTGAAGGGAGCAAGCTTGTCTAGGGAGGATGACAGTGAGCTGTTATAGATGGAAGTGGCTAGGTTGGGACATGACAGGGGTGTGATTTGAAATGTTTTAAAAGCTTTAACCACCCATTTCAGATTTCAAAGTTGTGCGAAGACTGGTAAAACATTTGTAAAGTCAATTTTTTTTTCTTTTAAAATAACAAACATTTTATACGTGCCTGCTCTGTGCAGAAGATCCTCCTCTTCTTGGGTTCTGCTCCCCCATCATAGAATTTGACTAAAAGCAGCGAGAGTGGGGAGAAGCAGAGAGAGCTGCTCCAGACAGGCACAACACTGGATTGAGATCGGCCTCACATAAGTGTACTAGGGGTGAAGGGATGCTGCACATACTGAAAATGTTTAACCTAAAGGCAGGGAATTCTCGAAGTGATAGTGTAGAACTGTCAAATCAATAAGTGGTGGAACATGGCATTGTAAGTCAGTAATGGGGAAAGTTTTAGCTGGAGAAAGTTTACAGGCAATACTGATGTCCTGCGTTCAAATCCTCTTTTGGGATTATTTTTATTTGTAAAATGAAAGAGACACTCCATGATCTGGCCTGAAGCCATGCATCATCCATATGGTTTATTCAGCAGAGGGAGGCAGGCACCAACTTTTGTGGAGTCCTAGAGGTATAGAAGAATGATGCCAACTAAAAAACAAGATGAACTTACCATATAGATATGCTGGTTGCTGAAATATTCCACATTAGTTTGTCCTTCATCTCCTGGATGGCTCTGCCAAAACTGCATGTAGTAGCCATTTTAAATCCACAGCAAAGACTCATGGCTTCTTGCTCAGTGCTTTCCATCACAAAAAATATTGTGTTTCTTTGAAGTCGGATGACTAAACAAAAGAAAATTTAAACCACACTCATGAAGTATTGTTTAGTAATGTGACACAAAGGAGAGCTGTAATTCATTAGTGCAAACATTTTCTCATTCACAAACACAATGACTGAAGCTTTTATTAAGTGAAATGAGAATTAGGCCAGCCTCTGGCTCTCCAGCTGTGGTAGAATGGTTTCTCATGGTGTCCTCTTTTCCAGAATTTGAGTGTTCTTACTGGGATTTCTAGGTTTATATATCTTTGCAGTAAAACGTAGAAGTGTATTTACTTACAGTGTTCACCAATCTGTATAAAATGTACTTTAAATAATCACATGTTCAGTTCTATTCTGTTATCCAAGCCCTTTTTAGATGAAGAGGAAAATAAACCGTTTTGTCTAGAATTATCTTTTAGTCACATCCTACCAAAGTATACCAAAACCTCATAAAGAAGGCAATGTGTACTTTGCTCAAACATCCTGCTCACTTTTTTGTTTGTTGTAAAACTACAGTTGATTTGTCTCTTACAGATCTCAATGTGTATCTTAAAGTGGTTCTAAAGGCTTTTTTTTTTTTAAAGTGGTTCTAAACGTTTTTTACTTTAATGCATCCCTAGACACTTACCTTGCTCCTCTCACTGATCCAGCACTGTCCCACCTGCAGCACCGCTCCTTCGCTTCCTGGTCTCAGAGGGGACAGAGCCCGCAGTGTGAGCCATAGGCTACTGCCGCCGTAAGTAAGATCCTGAAAGTAGAGAGCAGGGGAGGGGGTGGGTGGTTGTGGTCGAGCCACGCGGTGTTGATATACGCACACAGCTTGGCGACTCTGGGGCCCACCTGCAGGGAGTAAGAGTGGACAGTGCCCTTGGGGGGCCGCCAAAAAAGAGGTAAGTATAGCGTCTTTTTTATTTTTATTAAAAAAAAAATTTAGAATCTCTTTAAGTCAAAACCAAGCCAAAAGTGTTTTTATTTTTTTAAGCTGATCATACATGGTTAGTTTTTGTTTTGTTCAGCCCAGACAACAGATTCCTCCATTCACACAACTAAGTTAACAGCAGAATCTCCCCACCTGGACCTCTCTAAAAATACACTGATCTGCAGCTGATTGATGAAGAATTTTCCTACATGTACCTTTGAAAGAAGATGATTAACCACTTCAATACAGTGCACTTTCAACCCCTTCCTGCCCAGGCCAATTTTTTGCTTTTTAGCGCTGTCACACTTTGAATGACAATTGCGAGGTCATGCTACACTGTACCCATATGAAGTTTTTATAATTTTTTTCACAAATAGAGTTTTCTTTTGGTGGTATTTAATCACTGCTGTGTTTTTTATTTTTTATAAAAAAAAAAAAAGAGATAATTTTGAAAAAAAACATTTTTCTTTTCTGTGAGTAAATTTGAAAAATAAGTCATTTTTCTCCTTCATTGATGTGCGCTGATGAGGCGGCACTGATAGGCTGCACTGATGAGGTGGCACTTATGGGCACTAATGAGATGGCACTGAGGAGGAGGAACTAATATGGCACACTGATGGGCACTAATAGGTAGCACTGACAGGCGGCACTGATGAGCACTGGTAGGCGGCACTAAAAGGTGGCACTGATGAGCGGCACTGATGGACACTGATGGGCAGCACAGATGAGCAAGCACTGATGGGCACTGACTGGCAGCTCTATGGGCACTGATGGTGGGCACTGTTTTTTTACTTTTCTGTAATCAGCGCAGTGATGATCAGTGCACTGAATACCTGTCCTAGGCTTCCTTTTGAGAAGGAGCCGCTGATCGGCTCTCCTTGCTACACACAGTGTGAGGCGAGGAGAGCCGATAAATGGCACTTCCTCATTTACATGTGACTGGCTGTGATTGGACACAGCCGATCACATGGGTAAAGAGCCATGTCATTGGCTCTTTACCAAGATCAGGGTCTTGGTATTGCTAGGACACGGCGCGGCCATGATCGCCGCACTGCACTCCCCCACAGGCGCACGAGAGAGGCCGTTCTAGTGCGCTGTCATATGACGGTGTCCCAGAACGAGAGCCGCATCGCTCCGCCGTCATTTAACGGTGGGCAGGTGGGAAGTCGTTAAGAATCGACTTCTGTCAAATAAGAGGAAACACACTAATTGAAATTTGTTCAGTCCCTTCTGGACTGGCCAAATTTCGATAGGGGTTTGGCCAGTTTTAGTTCAGAAACAGCAGAGAAGGTTTTTTTTTTTTGCCATCTGTGTCCCATTGAGGAAGTTTACACTTCCCTGTCCTGTAAACACTACAGAAATTAATAAATCTCTCCAAAATAAGGTAAACTCTCTGCTGTTTCCTTCACTTCTTGGCCTGTAAACACAACATGAAGCAATTGTAAATGTCTACAAAATAAGAAAATATCCTTCGTTGTCATTGGAACAAATGTTGCCCATTGAAAGGTTTTCTTTCTATTCCTGTTCTGGTGGTAGCTCTAAATTTTCCCCTCCATTTTGTTCTGGGTAACAATGGGAAAATAGTGCAGTGGTTGAAGCAATATAAAACAGATAGGCCTTTCTGTTCTGAACTGGCTACACTCTCTTTTGTTTCCGCCATGTGTTCTCATTACTCCCATGTTCCTTCCAAAAAAGTCTTACTATAGGGCCGGGGTCTCCAAACTTTTCAAACAAAGGGCCAGTTTATTGTCCTTCACACTTTAGAAGGGCAGGATTGTGGCCAGTGGGGGGCAGAAAAGGCATCAGTGAGAATAAATATGGCTTTAGGATTGATGTTCAATAGGAGTGCCCCTATTAGTAGGAGGAATAGTATCCCAATATTGGTATCGTTGGAAGAAATAGTGCCCCTTTTTGGTGTCAGTGGGCGGAATAGTGCCCCAAGGGCCAGATAAAGGCTAGCAAAGGGCCACATCTGGCCCTCGTCTGCAGTTTGGAGACCCCTGCTTTAGGGCAATATAAAACAGGGTAAAAATGAACAAGTTCTGGATGTGTAAGATCATCCCAACGACTGTACAAAGTGGTAGAGCTTCTTATAGCCATTCACATACTGCATCTTGGGTGAGCAACACACATAAATTGGGCTTGCAGCATCATTAAACAACGAAGAGAGCTATACCCAGAATGTAGCAAAAGTATTATCAATTGCACTAAAAACAAAGATCTCTTCTCATGAGTTCAAGGTTCTACAAACAGAAAAACAGCTCTCTTGGCCTCATTAAGTAGGAGGTTTATTGTTTTTGGTGTAATTGGTGTGTAAACATTGCCTCATAATCTCCCTCTGAGAATAATAACAGCGGAACTCAGTCACTTTTTGGCTCCTTAATGTGACCCAGAAGTCAATGTTATGGTTGACCGCCTGCTTATAATCTAATATACTGCCTATTTGAATATTTATATTGAAGTGCTTCATGGATCTTTAATCTGTTCAGACCTAGAGATTAGGCCAGTGTGTTTTTACTTGGTGAACTCTTTCCCCTTTTACACCAAGAAGCGGAAGCCTGCAACTTGGATACAAAACTATCTTTTTCAGTTTAAACCATGTGGGAGGTCCTGTGATCTGGGAATGAAGTAAGAAAATATTTCTCATATATTTTACACCAGAGAATGTCTGGTATTATCAGATTCATAGTCAACAGGTTAGGCTAGCTATATCCTATTAAAATGAGATTTAAAGTGCATGTTGTTTGCCAAACCCTTGTTTTTTTATTTTTCTTTAAACTTCTTTTAGGTTTGCATGATCTGTTAAATACACTATCAAAAGTGTTATATTTGTGCAATAATTGATAAAATAGGGAGAAAATAAATGAATCCCTAAAGTATATAGTTTAGGAAATAGAATCCTGAGGTGGTTATCAAGACCGCTTGCTGGCGTTCTAAAAGTTTCATATAGTGTGTATCTAAAACTTTTTTGTTTTTGTTTTTTGAATCGAGTGTGGGAAGGTTAGAATCGAACCCCATGTTATTGCTGTATCCCCTGTGGGGATTCATCATATTTGTACTGCAGATCATTGTCTTCAGGACAGAAAGTGAGAGGAAATCCAAAATTCTGACTTGTCACCAGAACAGAAATAAAGGGGAAATCGTTCAAGGTGGACACTTGTCCCACTGACAATTGTCCAGGGCTTGGCATACACCATTAGGTTTCTCTTGTTCAGCCCCTTGGACTGAATAAAAGAGATTAATCAATTGCGCTGTCAATGCTAAACAACATGGATGGAGGAATCTCAACTGCTGGCTATTGTATTCAAGTACCCGCGGGTGACAATTTTCCAATCAGCTTGCAAATATGAGCTGTGAAGGCTCCATTCACACCTGAGCGTATCGTTTTCAGGCATTGTTTTGTTTTTTTTTCAAGCATTTCCTTTGGGCTTTTTTCAGGCGTTTATTCAGGCTTTTTTCAGGGATTTTTTGCAGGTGTTTGGAGGCAGGCATTGACCTCTAAGAAAAACGCTTGTAATCTGCCAAAAACGAAGCTCATGTACTTTTTTGAGCTTCAGGCGTTTTGCTTCAGGTGACAAAACGCTCAGATGTGAACAGGGGCCATTGAAATGAATGGGATTTTACTTGCTGGGCGTTTTGAGACTTCAGAGATGAGCGTTTTACGAGCTGACATACGCTCAGATGTGAACAGGGCCTAAGACCAGTTTAAGATGGTATTTTATTTACTTATGGCCAGTTTAAGATGGGATTTTATTTACTCTGGAGAGAATACCTATTGCTTCTTGATATGTTTAGGGGACAAGAAGTGAAAGTAATTCTCCTCAATGGGGTTCAGAGGCAAAAAAATACCATTTGACCACTCACTGCTCTAAAACTAATCTAAAACTATGAAACAAAATTTTACTTTAGATTTATCGCTTCCATTTTTTTCTACATTTGTGCCAAGAAGATAAAGTTGGCCATAGATGAATAGAGTTTTGAAAGAAAATTCTTAGGAAAAGTCCTAAGAAAATTTGTACAAAAATTCTTAGAACATTTGTATGTCATTCAAAAGATTTTGTTTGCTTTTGCCATTTGATTTTGGAATGAATGAGCTTTACCAGACAAAAAACACATATACTGCTAGAAATTTGTTTGGGAAAATTTTTCATTGTGCCCCATTGAGTTTTCTTGACACCGCGGTGACTTGACCCACTAATGATTAGAAAAACGAACAAACTTTCTTAGAACATCCTTTTCTTAAGAATTTTTGTTTGAAATTCTACCCATCTATGGCCGGCTTAACAAAAAAAAAAAAAAAAAAAAATTACAGTAGTAGCAAGGAAACAGTTGATTGGGCCCAAGGGGAGAAAAAGCTATGCACTTTATAAACAGGGATATTTGTCTTTGACATAATGGTCGTTTCCGTTTCAGCACATATTTCTGTTTTATATCACAGTCAAAGGTCACCAGTCTAAAAAGATCTGTGTTCCCAGCAAATTGCCTTTATTTGTCTTCTCAATTGCAGGTGTCAGTTTGGCTAGTCTACTTTCCATACAAAATTGTGTCATTTATCCAGACACATTCTTGGGAATAATTATGCTTTCTATACCATTATAATGGTGCAGGAAACTGTCAGAAGTGGTTTGCGCCACACTACCTAAGCACATAGACCTGTTTCAGGTCTAACTGCACCAGTCTCTATTTCAGAGCGAAA
This sequence comes from Pelophylax lessonae, assembly GCF_965119305.1. Classification (NCBI taxonomy): domain Eukaryota; kingdom Metazoa; phylum Chordata; class Amphibia; order Anura; family Ranidae; genus Pelophylax; species Pelophylax lessonae. The sequence continues at coordinate 194,342,866 of NC_138778.1, read as the reverse complement.
TAGAAACAAGTGCAGGTCAGCCCCTAATTGACAGAGGGAATGCGGCAGTTTTTCATATGGGAAAATTGCCGCAGATTCATTTCAGACCTTGTCGTACGGGATGTGAACCATCAGCAGACCGCACACATCCATCTCTCTGCCTGTGCAGTGACTATACTACCAGTAGGGATGCACCGAAATGAAAATTTTGGGCCGAAACCGAAAATGCAGGATGCCATTGGCCGAAAACCGAAAATGACTTTTTCCCCCAAATAATTTTAAAAATAGATAGAACAGGGGCATACGCCAAAAACAGGCAGCGACGTACACCTGTCACTGCCACCCTGTCACAGTATATGTACTGTGACGGGTTGGCAATAGGTTAATTTAATTACCAGTGGTATTTGTATTATGCAGCATGAGGGGGTTAATGTATTGTCACTGCTGCATTAGTGACCGACCAGTGGCAGTTAATTAACCCCTTTGTGCTGCATTAGTGCAACCAGTATCAGTGTAAATTAACACTGGTTGCACTAATACTGGTTGCACTAATGCAGCACAAAGGGGTTAATTAACTGCCACTGGTCGGTCACTAATGCAGCAGTGACAATACATTAACCCCCTCATGCTGCATAAGTAATACAAATACCAATGGTAAGCTGCCTCAGCTATCACCCCTCCTCCCCCCCCCCCCCGCATCAGCCTCAGCGTCCCTCTCCTACTCACTCAGCTCCTCCGGTCACGGTGTCCATTATTCAAAAGTCCCGCCTCTGGCCGGGCCACCCGCCTCCCGGTGATGTCACTACTACTACGATCTGTGCAATTGTGAATGAACTGACACACCGGGCGGCCGGTAATATCTGTCACTATGTGAGCTTCTCTTCAATTCCCTGACACTCCGGGCGGGGGGGGGGGGGCGGGGCGAGCGGCCGCTAATAGATAGAACTATGTGATCCTTCCCTGTCAGCTCAGCGGGACTGTGACTGTGTGTGAATGAGATCTGATCTGACCTGACACCGGGCGGGGTGGGCGGGGGGAGCGGCCGCTAATAGCTGTAACTATGTGAGCCTTTCACTTCCTTGTCAGGCATGTATCTCCGCTGACAAGGAAGTGAAGCTCTCACATAGTTATAGTTATTAGCGGCCGCTCCCCCCCGCCCGGTGTCAGGTCAGATCAGATCTCATTCACACACAGTCACAGTCCCGCTGAGCTGACAGGAAGGATCACATAGTTCTATCTATTAGCGGCCACTCGCCCCGCCCTCCCGCCTGGTATGTCCCTTCATTAATGCAGAGATCATAGTAGTAGGGACATCATTGAGAGGTGGGCGGCCGGCCAGAGGCGGGACTTTTAAAACCTGCGCTGCGCTGCGCCCTCCTCCTTACTCACGGCGGCCATATTAATTTCGGCACTGTTAACCCATTATCGGCCGAAATGAGATAGGCTCATTTTCGGCCGATAATTTCGGTGGCCGAAATTTCGGTGCATCCCATGGGCGTAACTACAGGGGTTGCAATCGCAACCGGGCCCCATGCTCCAGGGGGCCCATGTGGCTCCCCTGTACACCTGAATAGGAGGGGCGGTGGGGACAGCATGTAGAGAAATCACTGTCCTCCTTTTTCCTTCTCTAGCTGCAGGAGGAAAATGGAGGAGATTGGTTCCTCTGTACGCTGCCCTTTGTACACTTCTCCTATCCAGTATACTTGTGTTCTGGTGTCTCTGGGCCCCTGTGTGCTCCCCTGGTCCCCCCCCCCTTCTGTGCTGCCCCCCCCTTCAGAATTCTTCCTTCCCTCACCGTAATAAAGGACCCCGCAACTAGAGTAAAGGGCGCCAGGGGTCCAGGGGGCCCTTCATGGTTTCTTGCACCGGGGCCCTGAAGGTTCTAGTTACGCCTCTGGTGCATCCCTAACTACCAGAGCTGAGCCTGCAAGGTTAACAGCCCCCATCCTCTCCCCCCGTTCTGTGCAGAGAGATTGGAGCATTCAGCTCCAGCTCTCTGTGCTCCCTGTCACAGACCATGCAGAACAGGGAACTGATTACTCCCAATTAATGGTGCATGCTTGCACCACTCTGTTATTTCCTCATTGGCTTTATAAGGGTTGCTTTGACCCACTTTCCCACCTAAGCATAGCATAAGGCATAAGCAGCATGTATTCCCAATGATTTTAAAGCATTTTGTGAGTGCTTTGCAGGCTTTGGGCTCCTGTTTTGCATGTATAATGTAAAAATAGTAACCGCGCTGATACACAAGAATCAAAGCTGCGCTGTGTGTAACAAATTATAAAAATATGACATATGTTCAACTGATATAAAAATGTGCACACTAATAATAAAACAAAGTGACAAAGCCAAGTAGATATAAATGTGAAATAGTACAATAAAGTGACAAATATATAAATATAAAACTCAGCTGTCAAGGCCAAGTATATAAAATTCTGCTCGCTGATGCAATAAAGTGACCAAGCCAAATAGATAAAAAACACAGTAACATAAGTATTAGGGTAATGAAAGTCCCAAAAGCAGTAGGTGAAAACGGTGTATAGGAAGTGTAAAGTCCTCCACCACAGCAGTAATAATGTGAAATATATTCCTCCGCGGTGCATCCGTTAATATGGCATGCCAATGCGCTTACCAGATATTGGTAATTAAGACACCATTCAACTCAATCTCAGATGAATCCAGATGGAGAAGCCAGTAAGGGTAAAGAATTATCAAGGACCGTCACTGGATAGAGGTTCAACGATATGTCGGACTCAGACCATATATAACATAGGCAGCATCCATCGATGGGTTAACATACAGAGAATACAAAAGCCTACATAGTGAAGTATGTAAAATCAATGCTTTATTAGTATATAAAAAAGGAACTCACATTTAGTAAGGTAAAATAGCGCTATAATCAAAAAAGCCAGCCAGATGCACTGTCGCCCGTCCTTCCGGGTTTTGCGTGGTGACGTCAGCACACCAGTTCTGACGCGTTTCGTCACAGCTGATGGATGCTGCCTATGTTATATATGCAAAAAGAAACAAAAAAAAAGGGCGCACCGACCTAGCGCATTATCCTCAATAATAGGCTTTATTTGTACAACATATAAAATGGCTACTTACAAACAAAGGTGGAAAATAGTCATATCAAGCTCAGTCACTCCAGTGTCAGGAATAGTCCATGTGTTAGTCCATAATCCTGTTAAGATGACGGCTGACACATTTTGAGGCTCAGCCTCTTCCTCAGAGTGGCTCTGCTATCGATATCTTAGTTCGGTAAGGGGCTCAAAAATTGGTGGTGGTTTACTTCCAACTTCTATGCTATCTTCTCTCTGTCACCAAGCATCGGGAAGAGTCTCTCTGTGTGCTGGTCCATGAATATAGCTATATATTATCTCTGGTAAGCAGCTTCACATCTCGTGATGGATACACTTTTCTCTTGATCATATAACCTGGTGCACTCTTAGGGTGTATAAGATACAATTTGTTGTGAGGGTATTATGCTATGGCGTCCTTTCTTTCTTCTATGACTCCATGCCATCCAATCTCGTGAGTTTAACCTGGGACATATTCAATCAAGTTGTTTTGGATGTAATACCCTGCATTTATTAATAATTTATCTGCTAAGCGCACTACCTAAGGGAGTCTGGATTCCTCATTGTGCTGACCCAATTAATTCCACATTATTTTTGGATTTTCTTAGAGACTATTTAATCACTTCACTTATACTTTATTATCAGGACTTGAGAATCAGATTTTCTCTTACGTCCTCCGACAGTCATCACTGTTGGGTATTGACTTCCGCTCCACAGGAGTAGCTAGGCATAAAGACTTAGTCAAAAGAACAAAGGCATTTGCATATACACACCCATGGGGGCTGTCCCATCTTGTCAATACCCCCCTGCAGTGACCACTCCCAACTCAGTTTTAATCTGCCTAGCGTCAGGAGTAGTTAGGCTTCCCTGTGCTGGGGCTACAGTCTCAGCCTATCTAATCTTTTATTTGATTTTCTTTGAAAATGTCAGTTTTTCTTACTTTACTAGCTGTTTATTTTGTCAGCTTTAGTTTTAGTCGACTCTACAGGAAGAAGATGGATTCATGCAGTGCTGGGATTCGGACTGGGGGTGGGTCTCCAGGGCAGAGGGTCAGATGGACCCCCAGCCCGCCATCGAGCGTTCAGCTATGGTTCGCCCTGGCATTATGAACAACCCATCCCTGTTCGCAGCAGGGATGCAGCCGTGAGGTGGCTACCTCACTGGACGCATCTGCGAAGCTGCAGTGCAATGTCCCTGGCTAACGGCATTCCCTGTCAGATGAGGACAGCGGCTTTCCGTTCTGAGAGGCTCCCCACGCCATCTGGTATGGGTAAGTACTTCTGTGTGGGGCCTCTGTCTGGGGTGGCAGTCTGTGTTGCTGTGTGTTCCCCATGTCTGTGCCTGTGTGACTCCCTGATGCGATCCCTGCGGGGATCGCTTGTACATGCGCTGCGGTGCTGTGTGTTTTTGGGGTTCCCCTTCCCTGTGTCACTTCGGTGTTTGTGGAAGTGCAGACTGAGTGTGTGGCGACCGCAGCGGGTGAATCCGCGCGGTCTGCCATTTTTAAGTATGGGCAGGCATGTTTGGCTTCTTTGTGGGCTATCTACATGCTGTTTTTGGTGCCATCCGCTGCCATTTTGCGGTAGCCGAACGATCATTCCGACCGCTGCCATTTTGGCGGAGCCTTCCATGCAATCCTATGGGGCAGCCATTTTCCCTGAGTCATGCAGCCTATACGTTCAGCCTACTCTAGCAGCAAGGACATCGGTGGCTACACTCTGTGGGGCTCTGCAGGTTATTGCTCTCAATATTTTTCTGTATTGTCATTTCTAGCTCAGTTTTGTCTTCTCCTGTTTGGGGGTCTTTGTCACTGTAGATGTAGCGGTGGGCTGCGCACTCCGCATCGATCTTTAAGAGGCAGTACAATTTTTTTTGCACGGTTGTTTGTCATTTGAGCAATGGATTCTCAGGACAGTAAATTCCCCCCAACTCTGGTGGGGGTTCCCAGTTCTCCTGTGGCCCCTCTGAGACCTGATTTGGCCGCCGTAGTGGCGTCCTTGGTGTCAAACATGGAAATGCTGATGGCTGAACGTGCTGCTAAAAAAGAGGCCCAGATTGTCTCTACCCTCTGATTCAGATTGTGATTTGGCTGCTGCTGCTGCGAGCGTGCCCTTTTCAGGGTCTCGCTCATCCTTGGACCCGCTGGGGTCTGAGGGGGAGGCAGAGGTGGAAGGGGTTGATACCTCTTCCCCGGGGTCGCCTGAAGAGCGGGTGACCATGGATGAATTAATTGTTTTCTGTTAAGGAAACACTGCATTTGGAGGATGAGCCCAGTCCTCCGGGCGTTGTGTCCTCATTTGGGACGCACAGGACCCGCAAGGTTTTTCCCTGCCCCGCTGAGTTTCATTACACAGTTAATGAAATATGGCGCACGTTAAAACGTCCATTCCTGGTGCCTAGTCAGTTCAAATTGCTTTATCTCTTTGCTACGGCTACGGAATCACGATGGTGTGTGCCTCCACAGATAGATCACACTGTGGCCGTGTTAAACAAGGCTACATTGGTTCCTTCTGAGGATACCCCGGTTTTCCGGGATCCCACGGACCGGCGGTTGGAGTCTCTTGCCCGCCATTTCTATACGGTGGCGGGCTCGTTGCTCAGACCCATTTTCGCGTCCGTTTTGGTGGCTCAGGCGGTGGCTGATTGGACTAGGGTGCTTAGGAGCAACCTCGTGTCTGATGATGTTCCGCCTGCCCGGCTGGAAATGGTGGATCAAATTCACCAAGGAATCATGTATTTGTGTGATGCGGCCTTAAATGAGGCCCCTTTAGTGGCACGCCTCTCTAGTGTCTCGGTGCTTAACCGGCGACTGATATGGCTGAAGAGCTGGTCGGCTGACCGGTTCTCGCGGGAAACAGTTGCTGATTTTCCCTATGCTGGCTCTCGCCTTTTTGGCGAGGTGTTGGATACCCTGGTGAAAGGCGTCACAGGGGGCAACAGCACTTTGCTGCCCCAGAACCCGAAGAACAAGTCCTTTCGAGGCAAGCAGGTTCTGCGCCTAGATCCACTCAGGGGTCCTTTCGTGCCTTTCGGAACCAATCCAAGGGCAAGCCCTTCAAGGCCCAGTGCAGTCAGAAGAAGCCCTGGGTGGGTAAGCAGAAGTCAGGCCATGCCGGCTCGGCGGGTCAGTCTGCCTCTGCCTGAAGGGGCGCCCTCACCCATTTCTGGGGTGGGGGGACGTTTGCGCGGTTTCCTCCAACCTTGGCTGCTCCATATATCGGACAGGTGGGTTCTGGAAATCGTTCGATCAGGATACAAGATCGAATTCCTTTCCCGGCCGGCGAACGGATTCTTTCCCTCAAATCTTCATTTGCCTCCGGGGCGTCTGCAGGACCTGCACCAAGCGGTGCAGGACCTTCTTGCTCAGGGGGTGATTGTCCCGGTGCCTCATCGGGACAGGTTTCAGGGTTTTTTTTATTCAAATCTGTTCACTGTGCCCAGAAAGGAGGGCAAAGTGTGTCCTATTCTGGACCTGAAAGCGATGAACCGCTTCGTGCGTGTTCGGAAGTTCCGTATGGAGTCTCTCCGTTCGGTGGTGGCCTCCTTGAGTCCAGGAGAATTCCTGGCCTCGATAGATCTAAAAGATGCGTACCTGCACGCCCCCATTTTCGAGGGTCATCAGCAGTACCTTCGATTTGCTATCGCAGAGGACCACTACCAGTTTGGGGCGTTACCTTTCGGTCTCGCTTCGGCACCAAGGGTTTTTTACCAAATTGTTTTGCGCCGGTTCTGGGCCTGCTGAGGGCACAGGGCATTGCGGTATTGGGTTACCTGGACGATCTACTTCTGGGATCACGTGCCAGCCAGGACCTAGTGCACGATCTGTCCACCACGGTACAGACGCTCCAGGAGTTCGATTGGACCATCAACGTTCAGAAATTGATGTTGTCTCCATCGGTTCGTCTTCCCTATCTGGGAATGATTCTGGGCTCAGGCAAAGGTGTTCTTGCGGGAGGACAAGCTCCGGACCTTGCAGGACGAGCTCCCGTCCCTCAGGGACAACCCGTCCTCCTCACTCAGGGCCTGTATGCGGGGCCTGGGGTTGATGGTGTCGGCCTTCGAGGTGATACCCTTTGCTCAGTTTCACACGCGGGCTCTCCAAGCGGAGATCCTGGACAGGTGGGACAGACTGCCTCAGTCCCTGGATCTGAGTGTCTCCGTGAGTCGTCCGACCAGATTGGCTCTTCTGTGGTGGCTCCAGTCCCCGTCGGTGGCGGAAGGCAAGTCCTTCCGTCCGTAGGTGTGGACGGTGATTACCACGGATGCCAGCCTGTTGGGCTGGGGTGGAGTCCTGGGCAACCTGTTTGCCCAGGGTACTTGGTCGGAGGAGGAGTCCTCCCTCCCGATACATGTGCTGGAATTGCGAGCGATAAAACTCTGTCTCTTCCAGTGGTCGGACCGTCTTCGGGGCCGTCCTGTCCGGGTACAGACGGACAATGCTGCCGCGGTGGCTTACATCAACCACCAAGGGGGCACCAGGAGTGCACGGGCGGCCCGGGAGGTGACCGACATTTTGTCTTGGGCCGAGACTCATGTCCCGGCGGTCTCATCAGTTCACTTACAAATGCTGTGTGCGAAGTGGGGATACCCGGACGTGGCTCTGTTCGCGTCTCGGCTAAACCAAAAGGTGGAAAGGTTCGTGGCAAGAACGTGCGATCCGCTGGCGGACGCCTCGGATGCGTTAGTGGCCCCATGGCATCAGTATCGTCTGATGTATGCCTTTCCTCCGATTCAGTTGCTATCCAGGTTCCTCCGCAGGTTAGCCTCGTAACCGCACCTGGTGATTCTGGTGGCGCCGGACTGGCCACGCCGGTCCTGGTACGCCGACGTTGTTCACCTGGCAGTGGCGCCTCCGTGGCGACTGTCTCAGGGTCCGATCTTCCATCCTGCTTTACGGTCGCTGGCTTTAACGGCCTGGCTGTTGAGACCCAGGTCCTGAGGGACAGGGGTCTCTCTTCTGAAGTCATTCCTACCCTTGTCAAGGCTAGGAAAACCTAAGATCTATTACCGTACTTGGAAGACTTATTTCCCCTGGTGTGAGTCCAGGGGGTTCTCCCCTCGCTCGTACTCGGTGTCAAGAGTGTTGGCTTTCCTCCAGTCTGGGGTGGACCAGCGCCTGGCGCTGGCCACGATCAAGGGCCAGGTGTCCGCACTGGCTATTCTTTTCCAACGCCCTGTGGCGTCTCATTCTCTGGTTCGCACCTTCACTCAAGGTGTGCAACATTTGGCTCCTCCAAGGAAGGAGCCCTTACCTCCATGGGACTTGAACTTGGTTCTGTCCGTGTTACAGCGTGCTCCCTTTGAAAACATTCGGGATATATCGTTGTCTCTGCTGTCTAAGAAGGTTGCCTTTCTGGTGGTGATCACTTCGGCTCGCAGGGTGTCGGAACTGGCGTTATCTTGCCGTTCTCCATACTTAGTGATTCACCGGGATAAGGTGGTCTTGCGTCCGCATCCCTCCTTTCTTCCTAAGGTGGTCTCTGAGTTCCACATTAATGAGGACAGTGTCCTGCCTTCGCTTTGTACAAAGCCTAAGCATCCTAAGAAGGTTGCTCTGCACTCCTTGGATGTTGTCAGGGCGATCAGGGTTTACCTGTCGTCTGCGGAATCCTTTTGGAAGATGGATTCCCTCTTTGTCCTTCCTGAGTGACCTCGGAAGGGCATGGCTGCATCTACAGCGACTATTGCCAAATGGATCAGACAGACCATTGAACAGGCTTACTCCTTGAAGGAACGGGTTCCTCCCTTCCCTGTTAAGGCGCACTCTGCCAGATCTGTGAGTGCGTCCTGGGCCTATTGGCATTGGGCCTCGGTGGCCCAGGTGTGCAAGGCTGCGACTTGGTCGTCGGTGCACACTTTTTCCAAGTTCTACAAAGTAGATGTTCTGACATCAGCTGATGCTTCCTTTGGCCGCAAGGTTCTCAGTGCGGCTGTGCCATGAAGGACCCTTATTTTTTTTGTGGGTCCCTGGCTGTTGGTATTTGCTTTCCTGGGCTGTTGCTCCTGTTGAGCATTGTTTTCTTTTGCCCAGCAGGTTCTCTTACTGTCATGTAAGGTTCCTTTCTCTGATGTGGGTACTGCATTGCCTTTTTCTACGGTTGCGTCTCCCACCCTCATGTCTATACTGCTTTGGGACATCCCAACAGTGATGACTTAGAGGCGGCGGCGACTGTTGGAGGACGTAAGAGAAAATTGAATTTTTGTAAAATCTTACCTGTAAAATTCCTTTCTCTGAGTCCTCCGACAGTCGCCGCCCCCGCCCCTCTTTTGTGGTTCTTATTACCTACTGCTATGCTACCAAACTGAGTTGGGAGTGGTCACTGCAGGGGGGTATTGACCAGATGGGACAGCCCCCATGGGTGTGTATATTCAAATGCCTTTGTTCTTTTGACTAAGGCAGGCCATAGACGATTCGAATTACGTACGATTTATCGTTCGATAAACGAAAGCGGCACTTGTGCACATCATCGAGTGTACCATCAATGTGAGCCGAAAATCGTACGACAAAACACTATTTTTTGTGCCTTTTAACCACATCTCTACCGGACACACTCCCTACTGTTCTGTGTTTTGTTAGGCGAAATCATACAACTCCCCCACTAATGATAAGAAATTCGGCCGATTTTCGCAAAAAAACCCAACATGTTGGATATGTGAATTTTTGCTGTCGTACGAAAATCGAACGTTTTACATACCACACTAATGATACGAAAATCGTTCGATAACACTGCCATTTACGATTTTCGAACGAAATTCGAATCGTCTATGGCCTGCCTAAGTCTTTATGCCTAGCTACTCCTGCGGAGCGGAAGTCAATACCCAACAGTGATGACTTAGAGGCGGCGGCGACTGTCGGAGGACTCAGAGAAAGGAATTTTACAGGTAAGATTTTACAAAAATTCAGTTTTTAATATTTTTTTGGACATTTATTTGTTCTTCAATCACTAAGCGCGACTTAATATATACACAGTTTTTAAGGGTGTGGTCACACTTGAAGTTGCTGCTTGATCATCACTATTCCTCTTTAGCGCGGTTATTCTTCCTTTATTTAGATGCTGCAAATGGCACTTTAAATCTCTCGGGTATGAATAGGATCTAAAAGGAAAATGAGGTCTTCAGGTTTTTATGCTTTTTTTTTTTTGAGAGTTCTGACCAATAACTAAAGGGAAGCTCCCAATGCCTATTTCACTTCCTTTGTCAAGTAATATTCTCCCCGATCCCCTACCTAGTGTTCTACTCACCCATCCTTGTTCCAGTGAGATATTGACAATGAGACTAAACAGCCTTATTTTCATCTGAGCTGAGCCCACCTATGTTCTGTGTACTGTTCATTCAATCCTATGAAGTTTGTATTTCACCAGAGCAGGAAACAAAAACGTAATTCAATGAAATAATAAAGAGAGAGTGCTCAGTGCATCCGTGGGCCCAGCTCAGAATATTTCAACAAGTAAATGTATAGTGTTGTAATTGATATCATGTTGGATTGTAAGCAGGAGCACACAGGATTTCTTTTAATACATTCTATATTTTAAGGTATTTCAGTACATAAACAAAAGGGGGAAGACAGCAATGTGCATCAAGTCTTAGTCAAGAACAAAGACTCAGAAGGGATCTTGATGTAGTCCAGTGTACTTAGGAAATAAGAGAAGCTTTAATATAGCATAAACAAACTGCAAACAGCAATAGTTGATGTGTAAAGACATCCAGGTTTGTAATGGTTGATCCAATGGTTGAGGCACAGGGTTGTCATCTGAGGATTCTTGGTCAAGTCATCTCATTATTGCTAGTTGTTTCTGTGGTCTATGCTGGGTAGAGAACTGGTGAGACCCTTCTGATGTTTAGTGCAATTTATTCTGTTGAACCGTTGTTGAACTGGGTGGATGAGACTGTTTCCAAAGGCTGTTTCTCCTTGATAAAGTCACGTGGACGAAACTAGTCGGGGCAGGGCCTGGTGACGTCAGCCTGCTCTCAGAGGAAGATTGCACCCTGTTCGGTGGTTGCCAGTACTACATCCAAGCAATCCTGAGGCCTCATGCACACTGGACATTATCAAAACGCCAGTAGAAAGCTGTTTTTCAGCTTTTTTGCAGTAGCGTTTTTTAGCTTTTTTAAGCTGTAGCGTTTTCTAGCAAAACTATACTCCCACAAAAGTTTATGGCTCAAAAAATGTAGATAAAATGCAGAATAGCCACAGTTTTCAAAGTTTGTTGGCGTTTTTCAGTGTTTTTTTGCGGTTTCAGTGTTTTTTGGCGTTTTTCAGCGTTTTTAGGCTTTTATCAGTGTTAGAGCGTTTTTACAGCTGAAAAACGCCTCTTAAAGCCCTGGGTTATAGTTGTTTTTCCTTTCACAGAACACCCCTGCCAAAAAACTGCTGATAACAGCCTATGTGTGCATAAACACATAGGATAACATGCTAGGGAGGTTACTGGCTGTAGAAAAAAAAATGTCTGACTCCAAAAACACCCACTGTAAAAACTTTATGGGGGCTGCCCCCCCCCTCCCTTTTTTGCTACGCATGCTATCTGAGTGCACCAGAGCTAGTGCACAGAAAAATGTGAGTTACCATTCCTTATGGCTTTTAATAAAGTGGTTTTAAACGGTTCAGCACTATGTCAGTTTTCTGATTTCTTTATGAGTACTACCGATAAGGATTATTGCAGGATACAGAGGATTTACTTATCATTAAGGATCCAACCACCCACCAGAGGTTTATTTAGCCTGTTAAAGGGGAAGACTCATATTGATCTGTGGAAGGTCAGTAAGGGAGATGAGCGCATAGTTTGGAAGTTGGCGAGCACTGGAAATTGCTGTGAACCTTTTATGGGAACCATGGACTATCCTCTTGACTATTTTGGTTTAAAGCTTACTTTATATCACTGGAAACGCTAATCACTGGTTTAGAGCCGGTTCACACTGGGGCGACTTGTCAGGCGACCTGGTCACCTGACAAGTCGCTGTGGGTCGCCTGCCATAGATTAGCACAGGACCCGTTCTAATAGGAGCGACACAAGTCGCTCCGACTTAGAAAAGGGGTCCTGTACTACTTTGGGGCGACCTGTATTGACTTCAATGATATGAAGTCCGTGCATGCCGCTCCGAGGTCGCGGTGCGAGCTGCGCACCGCGACTTCACAGGTCGCCCCGGCAAGTCGGGTCGCGCCTATGTGAACCGGCTCTTAGGCATCACATTGGTGTTTTATTTAAAGTGTCTTTTGTTGTTTATTATTTATGTATTCCACACAGTGTTTCTAATGATGTATAGGACCTCACATGCAGTGTGCTCTTAGTGTGTTGTATTATACATTATCAGTGTGTTTTTCTATGCAGTACTAGTGGAGCACTGTACCACTTATATAATTTTTATCACTGCTTACAATAAATTAGAACACTAGCAGGGATTCAGCAGCAGACCCATACACATATATTCACTTTAGATTTTCTCTTTATCTTTTATCTCTTTCTGGTTCAATTTTTAAATTTCTTTTACTCAATCCATTTGTGTGCACATAGTAGAGCAGGGGATCAGGCACTTCTTCACTTGTTTGCAAAGGGCAGAGATACAGGCACAGGCGGCACTCACTAGATGGATGATAACCGATCTCTTGTAAATTTTTAAAATAATTTGTGATGCAATAAAACTAAGACAGGGTCTGTTGAAAATGTATACTATATTGTCAAGAGTATTGGGCTGCCTGCCTACATTTACACGCACATGAACTTTAATGGCATCCCAGTCTTAGTCCATAGGGTTCAATATAGAGTTGGCCCACCCTTTGCCACTTATAAGAGCTTCAACTCTTCTGGGAAGGCTGTCCACAAGGTTTAGGAGTGTGTCTATGGGAATGTTTCACCATTCTTCCAGAAGCGCATTTGTGAGGTCAGGCACTGATGTTGGACAGGAAGGCCTGGCTCACAGTCTCCTTTCTAAATTAATTAATCCCAAAAGTGTTTTATCGGGTTGAGGTCAGGACTCTGTGCAGACCAGTCAAGTTCCTTTACCCCAAAACTCACTCATCCATGTCTTATGGACCTTGCTTTGTGCACTGGTCAAAATCACTTGGCGGAGAGGGGGGGGGGGGGGGGGTTATTGTGTGGGGTTTTTTTTTTAAGGGGTTAGGCTTGGTACCTTAGTTCCAATGAAGGGAACTCTAAAGGCGTCAGCATACCAAAACATTTTGGACAATTTCATGCTCCTAACATTTTCGGAACAGTGTGGGGATGGCCCCTTCCTGTTCCAACATGACCGCACCAGTGCACTAAGCAAGGTCCATAAAGACATGGATGAGTGAGTTTGGGGTGGGGGAACTTGACTGGCCTGCACAGAATTCTGACCTCAACCTGACTGAACACCTTTGGGATAAATTAGAGCAGAGACTCTGAGCCAGGCCTTCTCGTTCAACATCAGTGCCTGACCTCACAAATGCACTTCTGGAAGAATGGTCCAACATTCCCATAGACACACTCCTAAACCTTGTGGACAGCCTTCCCAGAAGAGTTGAAGCTGTTATAGCTGCAGAGGGTGGGCCAACTCCATATTGAACCCCTCAGACTAAGACTGGGATGCCATTAAATTTCATGTGCGTGTAAAGGCAGGCGTCCCAATACTTTTGACAATATAGTGTAAGACAATGAATTTCTCAACAGGGGTTTGGACTTGATAGTCCTAGGGCAAGACCAGAAGGCATGTAGCATATCTGCGGAATAGGAGACAAATCACCAGGAGTTTGGATAATGAGCGTTGGGGGGTTCTATACCAAAGTGTTACTTGCTTGTATTTGGATTCCTGGTATTTGTTGCTAGTTGAAGATTTCAGAGAAAAGGTAAGAAGTTTGTATACCTCCTCTAAGGTAAGGAGTAACACGGGATCTCATACCCATCTCTCAAGGAAGGGAAGTAAGGAACCATAGTTTGAGAGTAACAATTTGTAGCATAGGGAGAGGATGTTGTTGGTGGGTCTGAAATTTTAAACACTCCTGTTCAGGCGTTGTCAATCAATAGATGCAACCATCTGGCAACCAAACAGTGTCAGTTAATAGATTTACCATCTACCTAGGAAAGAAAGTGTCATAATGGCTTCTCACCTCCAATGTTCCAAGGGTGCGAGGTCGGGGATCTAAAGCTATGTCTGTGAGTTACAGACAAACTGAGCGGGGCGAAGGCAATAGGACTAAATAGAGGCACCATGGAAAGACTGTGAGGGGTACTGAGGATGTGGCCTGTTCCACAGATCCTTACACAGTAAATATTTAGTAGCTCAATCACTACTACTAAACCGTTATCAATTGCTATTCAGATGCAACAAATATCTCCCTATGGTGTAAGCTACACAAGTAGCATGTATTAATGATCAATTCCACATATTCACATAATACTTTCAATGTGTGTGGTTAATCGCTGTGTAGCTCACACCATAGAGGACTTTTTGTTCCATCTCATATAGCAGTTTCCAAACCACCTTCTGCAATTTTCTACAAGTCTAAATGTTTAGTGGAACTTGGGAAAATTAGTTTCAAGACTGATTATAAGAATGTAGATGTAAGGTAAGTTATATGGGGTTTTCTTTGAGGAGTACAAAATTAGGCTCTCTTCTGCATAGAAACCAATCCGCTTCCAAGTTTTATTGCCATAGCATAATTGAACAAGCTGATTGGCTACCATGCACACACAGCTTCACCAGATTCTGAGTGCACCAGTTTTAGTACATCTACCCCTATGTGGCAAGTGACATACAGTATACTGTTTGGAATGCTCATGTAAAGGGAAAGGATGCTCAATTTTCTGCAAAACTCCTTTATAAATAAGCCCTTGTGTTTGTCATTGGCATATCTCTGTTTATGGAATATCCTTTTTCTCCTGTGTGATATTCTGTTTTTTGTCTTTTTATATATTTGTTTTGTTTAGTAGTAAATCCATTTTTTTAATACCAGGCATACTTCCCCCCCTGTGTTCCCATGAAACCTCTGTTTAAATATTGATGAAAGATCGAATAGTGATAGTGCACTGTGCAGGAAATACAATGTGAGGGAATAATTCTGCCAGCAACTCTGTATTTAGCCTGGATTTAGCAGAGTAAATATAGACCCTTCTGTGTGAGTCATAATTACACTGATAATTACATTTAGTAACACGTTTGCACAGTATCTGATATCTGTCCTAGGTTGTGGGAAACTGTTGTTTTTTGAGTAACCTTCTCAGGTTCCCGACGCAAATCCCACCTGTAAAGCTATCAAAGGACGGATGAAAGCCACTGACCAAAAGCAGCTTATTGGAAATTTATGTAACTTTGGGTACGTTTACTTTCAGTAGTCCTTTCCCATCAGATCCATCACACTTGTGCAGCAACTTCAACAACGCAACCAGGGTCTTATTTACTGTCACAGCCTTTGAATTCTGTGTACCCAGCTAATGGAATGAAAAAAACCCTTAGTCATCTTAGGTATTGGCAGTTATTTCAATATTAATATATAGTGCCTTGAAAAAGTATTCATACCCCTTTAATTTTTCAACTTTTTCTCATGTCTAAAACAAAAAACGTAAATGTATTTTATTGGGATTTTATGTGATAGACCAACACAAAGTGGCACATGATTGTGAAGTGGAAGGAAAATGATAAATGGTTTTCAAAAATGTTTTAGAAATAAAAATGTGAAAAGTGCGGCGTGCATTTGTATTCAGCCCCCCTGAGCCAATACTTTGTAGAACCACCTTTCGCAGCAATTAAAGCTGCAAGTCTTTTTGGGGATGTCTCTGCCAGCTTTGCACATCTAGAGAGTGACATTTTTGCCCATTCTTCTTTGAAAAATAGCTGGAGATTGGATGGAGAGCGTCTGTGAAGAGCAATTTTTAAGCCTTGGCAAAGATTCTCAATTTGGGTTGTTCCTTGGCCTTCATGATGTTGTTTGTTCACTAAGGTTCTCTAACACACCTCTGACGGCTTCACAGAACAGCTGTATTTTTAATGAGATTAAATTACAACCAGGTGGACTCTATTTACTAATTAGATGACTTTTGAAGACAATTGGTTCCACTTGATTTTAGCTAGGGATATCAGAGTAAGGCTCCTTTCACACTATCCGTCCGTCGGACGGATTCCGTTTTTCTCAGCGGGGAATCGAGCCGCTGAGCAGGAGGATGACAGCTGTTCTCCGCGCTGTGTGCGGAGACACAGCTGTCAGTTCCCCATGCATCTCTATGGGGGAAATTGGATGGGAACGGACCGTCGGTCCGTTCTCATCCGATCCGATCCGCTGGAAAGATGGAAAATAGGGTTCCCATCCGTCCAGATTTGACGGATCGGATCGGGTGTCAGTGGACATGTTTCCGCTGACATCCGATGCCCCATAGGAATGCATGGGGGGACCGTTCAGATCCGCCAAAAAAATGGACAGGCGGATCTGAACGGTCCGCCTGTGTGAAAGGGGCCTTAAGGGGCCCGGGTGCTGAATACAAATGCACGCCACACTTTTCAGATATTTATTTGTAAAAAATGTATTCATCATTTTCCTTCCACTTTACAATTATGTGCCACAGTGTGTTGGTCTATCACATGAAATCCCAATAAAATACATCTACAACATGACAAAATGTAGAAAATTTCAAGAGGTATAAATACTTTTTCAAGGCACTGTACCTAATGCAGGTTTTTTAACCACTTCTGGACCGGAAGGTTTTGCTCCCTTAATAACCAGGCCGTTTTTTGCAATTTGCCACTGCTTCACTTTAACTGGTAATTTCACAGTCATGCAGTGCTGTACCCAAACTAAATTTATGTCCTTTCTTTTTGCAATATTAACTAAAAAAGACCGAAAACTGTGAGAAAAAAATCACATTTTCTACTTTTTCTCATAAAAAAAAAATATCCAATAAACTCAATTTTTGTCATACATTTTGTACATATATTTAGCTGCATGTCTTTGATAAAAAAAAATAAGGCTTTTAAAAGCATGCTTTAAAATTGGGCACGCCTGTGCAGAGGCAACAAGCTACATACATTTTTAAAAGCCTTTACAGGTTACCACTTTAGATTTACAGAGGATGTCTACTGCAAGAATTACTGCCCTCAGTTGACGTTCATAGTGGTACCTCACATGCATGGTGCAATTGCTGTTTACATGACACGAGACCGATGCTTGCATTTGCCTTTGTGCGCAAACACGAGGGGACAGGGGTGCTTAAATTTTATTTATTTATTTTTTATTATTATTATTTATTTAGCTTTTTTATGTTATTTTGACACCTTCCCTTTCATTTTTTAAAATGTTTTTATCATGTGTATTGTTCTCACAGGGAATTTAGATATCCCTTATGATAGCAATAAGTAGTGACAGGTACTCCTTTTTTTAAAAAAAATTGGGGTCTATTAGACTTTAGATCTCTCCTCTGCTCTTAAAGTATCTGATCACACCAAGATTGGTGTGATCAGATGCTTTCCCAATTTCCCAATGGAATATCTAGGGTCACCCTGAGGACAACAGAGTTCAAATGTCATTGAAGTGCATGAACCGTAAGATTTATTCATATCTAGTCCTGCCCATGAATTGTGTCAGTGGATCAATATGACCGGAGCTTACTCTTTTTAGTAATGCCCATGAGGAGGGATAGGCCAAGAAAGATTTAAAATTTGGAAACAGTGATAAGTTTCCATGCAAATTTTCTGACAAGGGTCAAATTTGGATTTGCAGTGATGAATTGATCGGCATATAAATTGCTTTGGTCCACAATAGACCTGTAAAGATCTTCCGTGAAAAACGGCTCATAAAAAACGGGAAGTAAAATTGTCTGTTTCCACCTGAATTTCGGGTTGGCCAGTGAATGAGGGAAGTACTGGCACTGCAGAAATGGTGGGCTCCCAATCAGGATTTGCAAGCACATCAGAAAGGACACTCTACGGTCCTGTCTTCGAATTCTTGGTGGCTGCGGGACACTACTTGTGCTAGCCATCGTACCAGCTTGAAATGCACTTATGGGACTCGCCACGTCATCAAGTGTTACTGCAGTGCTGGTTTGACTATGACCACGATGTACTAGGCCGCTGGTGCTTGCTATTTCACCAGAATGTTGAGCAGCACTAGTACCGACACTCTGCTGCATACGAGAACCCTTCAATTGCGCACCTCAGCAACACAAGAACGGGGTCAGGTACGCCTGACCTTAGCAGGAACCACTACTCCATTGTCAGAGATATCTGTTAGGTTGCCGCTGCCCTCTACAGGTTTGAATACTGAGCCTTATTTTGACAGTAAGTCTTCCCCATCGCTATCATCTGTCATGCTCAGCATCATGTAGGCCTCTTCACTAGTGTATCTCTGTTTGGACATTTTGGCCAATAGATTTAAAGGTACCTAGTGTGACTCACAGGTAAAAAAGCACCTGGTTGTCAAGGACTGTTTGAACCACTACCAAAAAATGTAACTGCTAGTGCTAGCAAAGATCAGGCCTGACTCTGCTAACGCTGCGGTTTAGTGTACTGTGTATTAGAAGTGACACTAATCTGTTGATACTGCACTTCTTGGGGGATGGGCAGAGGGGCTACACGCAGATGCTGGCAGGTGTCAGGACTGATCCTGCTAACTCTGGGTTTTGGGAACACTATACTAAATTATTGGTTACGCTAGTATAGTTCTGATCAGATCAAAGATATTGATCCGTTCAGACACTATAATAGTGATGGAAGTGTTTAGTGTGTGTTTGGGTGTCACTGGCAATCAAAGGGTTAAAATGTATTACTAAATATGCGGCGGGAAACATTTTTTTTTTTTTGGGGGGGGGGGGGGTGGATGGCGGGTACCCTAAACCTACCTGGGACAGAAACTAACTACTACTACCCACTAACTGTCTCTCACACTAACTGAAGTCACAAGTGACACTAATACAGTGATCGGTAAATTATCAGTATACTGTATATATTGTACACTGTGGCAGGGAGTGAAAAGGTAAACTGAGGGGTGATCAGGGGGTAAATGTCGGCCTATGTGTACTGGTGTCAGTGTAGTGCTTGTGTAGTCACTGTCTGATGCTTTCTCCTCTCACGCTGGAACCAAAAAGGACTCCAGCTGAGGAGATTGCATAATTTCCTGTGCCTGTGTTTGTGTTACACAGGCACAGGACGTTCTGCAATTGGTCAGAAAAATCATTGGCCTGGACCTGATTACTGATCGGTTCTGAAATGAATCCGCATATTGCGGGGACGGCGCCCGCCCTCTAGCCTCGTGTGCGACCGACGTACAGTTACGTCGGTTCGCGCAGCCGAGCCACCTTGCCGCAGTAAGGGCAGATGATTTATGTACCATTTACTTCCAGGATTCCATCTGCCCTTGGCTCAGGCATGAAAGCAAGAGGGTGTTATTACATTATTTTGGCTGAGGCCTGGAAACCTAACTGAAGAAATGTAAAAAAAATAAAAAAACTTGCTTTAAGTAAATTATATAAAACCTCAATTGCAAAAAAAAATGTGGACCCTATGTAAAATATACATAAAATCAGAGTGCAAATCTCATAAACCCAAATTTTATTCACTATAGAAAATAGAAAACATATTAAACTGAAAAAATGTACCATTTTAACCACTTGCCGACTGCCGCACGACTATTTACGTCGGCAGTCAGCCCCTCACAGGCAGAGCGACGTAGGGCTACGTCGCTAGCCTGTAAGGGTTTTGGGAGCGAGCGCGCGCCGCTGGATGCGCGCTCCTGCTCCCGCTCAGTCACGGACCCCCCCCCCGCGCGCGTATGCCCGGCGGACCCGATGACTCGCGATCGTCCGTGACAGCAGGGGAAAGGCAGGCGGCTAGTGTAACCAAAGCCACCTGTCAGTTCTCCCTGTGTAAGAATGGTGATCAAAGGGTTCTACTATGTAGGACCGTTGATCACTGTTCTTACACATCAAGCCACAGCCAATCACAGTTAGAAACACGCCCCTAGGACACACTTAACCCCTCCCTCTCCAATACAGTTAACTCCTTCACTGCCAGTGTCATTTTTACAGTAACAGTGCATATGTATAGCACTGATTACTGTAGTAATGTCACTGGTAACCCCAAAAGTGTCAAAAATGTCAGTCAAGGGTCCGATCTGTCCGCCCCAATGTCGCAGTCCCGCAAAAAAAATCGCAGATCGGCGCCATTACTCGTTAAAAAAAAAAACACCAAAAATGACAAAAATCTTTCCCTTTGTTAGTAAACGCAATAACTTTTGCGCAAACCAATCAAAATACGCTTTTTGCAATTTTTTTTTTGTACCAAACATATGGTAAAAAAAAAATTGGCCTAAAATGTTAAAAAATTTTGATTTTTACATTTTTTTTGGGAATTTCATATAAAAAAAATGTGAAAAATATTGTTATTTTTGCAAAATTGAGGCTCTTTTTTTGTTTATAGAGCATGATCAAAAAATCGCACAGGTGATCAAATACCACCAAAAGAAAGCTCTGTTTGTGTGGAAAAAAAGGACGCCAAATTCGTTTAGGACCGCGCAATTGTCCGTTAAAATCACGCAGTGACGAATTGCAAAATAGGCCCTGGTCAGGAAGGGGGTAAAATCTTCCGGGGCTTAAGTGGTTAAGAAAAAAATAAGGTCATTTTGAAATTGATAGCAGCAACACATTTTAAGAGTTGGGAAAGGGCAACAAAAATTTGGAATAGCAAGTGGTACTACCAAGAAAGAGCTGGAAGTACATTTCCAACTAGTTGGGCCAATTGGCAACAGGTCAGTAAAATGATTGGGTATAAAAAGAGCATCTTAGAGAATGAGAG
Source organism: Pelophylax lessonae (assembly GCF_965119305.1). Taxonomy (NCBI): domain Eukaryota; kingdom Metazoa; phylum Chordata; class Amphibia; order Anura; family Ranidae; genus Pelophylax; species Pelophylax lessonae. The sequence goes on along the minus strand of NC_138778.1, from coordinate 194,322,059 downwards.
TGTCTCAGAAATACAGATGGGTAGAGGTTCACAAATCTGAGAAGTGCTGTTGAACGATTTTAGAATAATGTTACTAAATGTAAGATTGCAAAGACTTTAAATACACCATAATCTACAGTATATAATATCATCAAAAGGTGATTGAATCTGGAGAAATCTCTGTGCGCAAGGGATAAGGACAAAACACAGTATTGGATGCCCTTTGTCTTCTGAGTCTCAGACGGCATTGAAATAAAAACAGGCATTATTCTGTGATGAATATCACTGCATGAGCTTAAGAATACTTCCAAAAATCACTGTCTGTGAACACAGTTTGCCGTGCCATTCAAAGGTGCAAGTTAAAGCTCTATCATGCAAAGAAGGCAGCATATATGAATATGATATAAAAAACTGCTGTCTTCTCTGGACCAGAGCTCATTTATAATGGTCTGTTGCAAAGGGGAAAACTGTTTTGTGGTCAGATGAATCAAAATTTGACATTCTTTTTGGCAACCGGGTGCTGCGTCCTCCAGACTCAAGAGGAGAGGAACCTACTAGCTTGTTATCAGCGCTCCTTTCAAAAGCCTGTATCTGTGATGGTATGTGGGTGCATTGGTGCGTTTGAAATTCACAGCTTGCACATCTGGAAAGGCATCATCAGAGCTGAAAGATATATCCTGGTTTTAGAGCAGCATATGCTCCAAACTAGATGACATTTATTCAGGGAAGGCCTTGTATATTTCAGCAGGACAATGCTAAACTTCATACTGCATCAACAACAACTGCATGGCTTTGTAGTAGAAGAGTCTGGGTGCTTAACTGGCCTATCTTCAGTCCAGACCTTTCATCATTTGAAAATGTTTGGCAATTCTCGAAACGAAAAATATGACAAAGAAGACCCAGAACTGTTGAGTATAAGAATCCTATATCAGGCAAGAATGGGACAACGTTCTGCTCCCGAAACTTCAGCAGCTGGTCTCCTCTGTTCCCAGACAGAGTGTTGTTAACCACTTGCTGACCGCCGCAAGTACATATACAGCCCCGTGCAGGCAAAGTGACGTACCGGTACGTCACTCGCCTGCGAGCCAATAGGGGGGCGCGTTTCCGCTCGTTCACGGGCATTCCCGCGCAGTGACCGACGGCTCCGATGTTCGTCGGTCACTCGCGATCTCCCGCTAGAGAGGGAGAAAGGCAGGCGGCTAATGTAAACAAAGCCGCCTGTCATTCTCCCTGATGTAACAGCAGAGATCATACGATCCTGCTATGTAGGATCGTATGTCTCTGTGGTTACATCAAAAGCCACGCCCCTTTACAGTTAGAAGCACGCCCCTAGGCACACACTTAACCCCTTGCTCTCTAATAAAGTTAACCCCTTCCCTGCCAGTGTAATTTTTACAGTAACAGTGCATATGTATAGCACTGATTACTGTAGTAATGTCACTGGTACCCCCATAAGTGTAAAAAATGTCAGTCAAGGGTCCGATCTGTCTGCCGCAATGTCGCAGTCCCGCAAAAAAAAATCGCAGATCGCTGCCATTACTCGTTAAAAAAAAAAAAATAATAAAAATGACAAAAATCTTTCCCTTAGTAAACGCAATAACTTTTGTGCAAACCAATCAAAATATGCTTATTGCAATTTTTTTTTTTTTTTTGCACATCCTCAGTTTGTGTGTATTGCTAGAGAGTTTTTTTTTCCTTGGGAGAGTGCATGTGATCAGCGCAGGGCCAATCAGCACTGTCCAGACAGAGGATCAGGGGAGAATGAAAACTCCTACAAGCTTTACTAGGAACTAATACAAGACACAAGGCTGCTATATACTGCTGATCAGAAAATATATTTATCCATTTATATTTACTAAAATAATTGCATTTCCATGTTCTGTATACTGTGGGAGACCAGATATAGTGAATGCAGGTTCTGGGTTTAGTAACACTTTAATGAAATCTACAGGATGGAGCAGTTTTGGCCAGTGTCTTAAAAGTGATGGTCACTGAAGTTAAACTCTCTGTATGATGTTACCAGATTGTCAAATGATCCCAGTAGGGATCAGGAGATTGGTTGGCCAGATCCATTTCTATAGCTGGATGCCAAGATAGATGGTACCTGGACGCACCTACCATGAAAACGAATATTCAGAGGGGGTTGCCTGTAATTCAGCCTTTCACTGATGGATCCTGTGCATAAAGAATTCTGCGCTGGTTTCATGCTGACCAAGGTGTTTCTAGTAAGGTGTTATACAGGTCTAGGGATGTGGACCCCGAAAGAATGGGGGACCAAGTTTCTGAGGGTCCAAGTTTACATGGTCTGCCGTGATGGGTAAAGATTGGATCCTGCAGCATGGGATGGTGAGTATCTGTGGGACCACTTTAAGCATTAGCTACAGCTCTCCATAGTGTCACCACATACGATACATAAACACATAACTAAAATAAATTGGCGCTAAATTCAAAGTGAACTCAATAAAAAATCTTAAATTATATAACACATGGACACAGTATAAAGTGCAAATTAATAAACAAAATACAAACAAAGGTATTGTGCAGAAGGACCAAAAATGCAAAATGGTCCATAAAGTGCTAGTGTCCAACAATACGTGATTATGTAAATAAATACATTACATAATATGCCAAAAACATAAAGTGCTAATGTGAAGATATATGTGAAATAATGATTTCACTATATCAATATTGTAACATAATGATGACCCAAAAATATATATATTTTAGTCCATAGTGCTGACGTGAAGATACATGATATAAGTAAATAAAAATTATTATTGTATTTAAAAGTTCATAATAAATGTTCATGTGCAAAAAAGTGCAAACAGCAGCAAACAATGGTGGTCCAAATAAGGTGATGTGCACTCAATTCCAAAAGTGTCACCGATGTGGACAACCTTCGCAGTGAATCCGACACTGAGTGCAATGGCCGCTCACCTCTACAATAGTTGTAATAAGCATGGTATAGAGACACTATCTCTTATATGCCTCCAACCAGGGTAGCAGGAAAGCTGATGGATGGTGATTCCTATTTGTCAAAGGGTCAGCTTGTCTCTCTTCCTCATAAAGATATAACAAGAAGGGGCCTCATGGTGTAGTACATCAAAACATTTATTGAAAAAAACATAAATGACTTACATTTAAAACAAAGTACTCCTTCCCTGCAATCGCGGTATAGACAGAATGTAAACTTCCAGTCATGGCCGCAGACCGGAAGTGACATCACCCGGCTCCTCCCGACGCGTTGCGTCACTCTCACACGTGACTTTCTCAAGGGTATCAGAGTATCTCCATAGTGTGTGTCCTCTATTAACCTCTAGGGGCAGTGGTGCTGTGTTCCCTGTGTAATTTGCATCTATGGACAGGTTTTGTCCTGGTATGGTAGTAAGGAGAGAAATAGATTTCTAAGCTATAGATATGGCATTTTGTTTTTTGTTTTTTTTACTTGTTTTGTGTCCCGGTCACCCTACTTTTTTCTGTTTAATTTCAGGCACACCAGTGTGTGGCCGGGTGTGCGTGCCCACAGCGATCGAAAATATGGTATGGGGCGGAGCTAGCAGCCATCTT